>NC_079317.1:60696222-61008269 GCF_029931775.1 Euleptes europaea | reverse complement strand
ATCATGTGTACTAGGCCTTTAAGCGGCACGAGCTTGCTAGGATTCTCCAACTCCTTGGTTACTGGGGACAATGAAGAATGAATGAGTTAAACAAGAGAGCGGAGTACACATTAAACAACTGTGTGGTTCTGTCTCGCTGCATCAGGGAGATCCGAGTGAGTGTGCCCCGACAGAGAGAGTGATCGTGCGGTGTCTGAGATCCAGGGCACTTCCTTTCCCCTTCTTCTCTTCTTTAACCGTTACTCCCAACTGCTCCCTTTTAACCCTTCCCTGTTGTGGCGCTGGCGTCCGCAGCAGCGAAAGCAACAGATGGACTTAGCTGTTGGATCCCTCTGAATAGCCATCTTTTCCTGACGCACACAGACAATAGCTGGCTGGTGTGAGGAGGAAGGGGGTGAGGCAGCAAGGCTGGTGTGGGGGGAAGGGATGGGACCCCTTTGTGCCATGCGCCGTTTACCCTGGCAGCTACAAGGCCGCTTTGTTCTTTTCCTCAGGACACTTTGAACAACAACTCTCTGGGGAAAAAGCACAGTTGGCAGGAGCGAGTGTCCCGGTCATCGTCCCCACTGAAAACTGGTGAGTTCATCTATCTGCAGAGACTGATTCCTTGTCCATCATTCCTCCCTCCTCCCATCCCTTTTTGCTTGCCAGTAGTTTCTCTGACACTTGGACCTCAGCTCTACAGCTTGCTTTGGCCCGTACCTTGAGATGGACGCTGAAGTTTTATTAATTGGCTGGTGGGAAACAACCCATTGGGGAATTGACTTTTTCCTGCCTGTGCTCTTTTACCCAAGGCATCTTTTACCTAACCTCAGGCAGCATAATGGCTCTTGTTGCATCAACTGTGGCATGTGAGGCACAGTGGAATAGTAGATACAGTATTGGATTGGGCTTCAAGTCAGCAGCGAAGCTCCCTAGGTGGCCTGGGACAAGACGCTGTACTTCAGAGGGTTGCTGTGAGGATCACATGGGAGTGGGGAACTAGGTTCATCACCTTTGAGCTTCATGATAACATTTGGGCTGACATAACATCCCCTCCGTTTCCAAAGACTAGTTCCTTGTCTCTTAGCCCCCTCTTGGGCCTGCTGTTCCACCAGTTTTATGTTGTTCCAAAGGTTTTATGATAACTTTGAAATGCGAGTGGTGTTGCATAAAAATCCGAACATTAAGGAAGGAGTAGGTCAGCCACACATTTGTTGTCTGGTACCTTATGTTAATAATTATACTAAGCATTCATATAGCAATTTCAATGTCCAAGTACTTCACACACACATGAGAGGGTTATCTGTTTAAGTGTGTGATGTAATGTCCCATTAATGAGACTGCTCCTCTCAGCCTTTTACATTCATCCCTTGGGTGGTGAACTTAGAGTAACTGTTTTTGCTGCAGCTTTGAGTTAACTTCATAAACTGTTAGCAGGTACTATTTTTCTTTTATTTTCTTTGGCTCTAATATGTGCTTTCCTCTTTGCCATCCACAGGTGAACAGACCCCTCCCCATGACCATGTTTGCCTGAGTGATGAAGTCACTCACCAAAACAGCACAACTTCCACCAAAGATCGGGGCACATCAACAGAGAGCCCGTGCCGGCGTACAACAGCCACACAGATTGCACCTGCCTGTGTTGTGTCCTCCCGCCTCCATGAGAAACAGCAGACTACCAGTCGTCCCCCACCACAGAACCCTACAGTTGTGGTAGTGACGAGGGGCACAGAAGCCTACCGGGACCGCATCCGCTACCAGACAGATGTGAGATTGGAGGCTACTGAGGAGATTTACCTAACACCGGTACAAAAGAATTGTGACCCACTGGAGTCTGAGAAGCCATTTATGTCACAGTCCAGTGACAACCGCATGTCTATCAGCTCTGATATAGACACTTCCAGCTACCCACAACTGGCGGGAAAGCCCAATGCCTCGATCAGTGAGGAGGATGAGGTCCTGGACTATTTGTCTTCACCTGAAAAAAGGAATGCATCAAGGACTGTGTATGGGAGCAGCAATGGTGGCTACCGATCTTGCCATGGCCTCCAGAGGGCATCAGTGAGCTCTGACACCAGTGCCCTCTCCTATGATTCCGTAAAATACACACTAGTGGTAGATGAAGATGTGCAGCTTGAACTTGTTAGCCTGAAACAGTGCTACTCGGGTTACAGTGACGAGAGCGATTCAGCCACTGTCTATGACAACTGTGTCTCTTCGCCCTATGAATCGGCCATTGGGGAGGAGTATGAAGAGGATGCACTGAAACGCCACTCTGTCTGCCTCTCAGAGGACTCCACCCCTGAGGCAGACATCCACTTCTCCAAGAAGTTCCTCAACGTCTTCATGAGCGGCCGGTCACGCTCCTCCAGTGAGTGTGGGGTAGGGAAGGGTCCTTCTTAGTAATGGAGGGAACTGAAGGAGAGGGAAGGTCACTCTGCAAAGGGATGATAGTTTCCCCGTGGTGTAGAGCAGGACTTGACATGTTTGTGGGTCAGCAAGATGGTGCCATGAGAAACAATCTCCTGATGTCCTCAAGTATCATCAGATCTCAGGGCAATTTGAATGCATAGTGCAAAATAATAACAAATTATGTTTATGGTCTCCTGGACCCACAGTTGATGTCTTAGCTTAGAATGGAAACTGGAACAAATTCTCACCAGTTGTAACAGTGTGTGGCAATGGCTTAGTGCTTTCTTAGACTGCATCAAATCCTATTGGTTGCTGGCAATTCTTAAGAAGAGTATTTCTTCTTTTCAGCTGTATCTAGGTCCGTGTTGGCGAACCTATGGCACGGGTGCCACTTCCGGCACTCGTAGCCCTCTCTGCCGGCACGCGCGGTTCCTCCAAGCCGCTGGCCTTTCCGGCTCTGCCCTGCCCCGGATGGGGGAGGCTGTAGCCCAGGGGTGGGGAACCTCCGACATCATTGGCGGTGGCCCCCGGACTCTCCCACAGAAGCTGCCGCCATTGCCGCCACTGGAGCGTGCGTGGCTGGCCAGGTGGGTGGGAGAGCGGGGAACAGAAGCCGAGCGCCCACACTCGGCATGGCCGGCGGCTTCTCCGGCGCCCTCTGGGCCTGTGCGGGTGGAGGGGCGTGGCTGGCCGGTGGGTGCGAAGGAGGCGTCCTCTGCCCTACCCTGCTCGCCTCTCACTAGCCTGCCGCCGCCGCCACGCCCCACCGAGTGGCAAATCCAAGGCAAAACTTCCCATGCATAAATGGCCTCTTTCTTTTTCTGTCTCCCTCTGTCCTTTTCTTTCCCTACTTTTCTTTCTCTCCCTTGCTCCATTTCCTTCTCCCTTTCTCTCTCTTTTTCTTTCTTTCTCTCTCTCCCTCCCTTCCCTTTCCTTCTCCCTTCCCTTCTTTCCTTCCTTCCTTCTTTCCCTCCAGCGGCTTCTCCGGCGCCCTCTGGGTCTGTGCGGGCGGAGGGGCGTGCAGTCCTATTCCACCTTTGAAGTGCCCACAAGCCATCCTCCAAACACCTTTCCATTTGTCTTGATATGTAGAGAGAAAACACTAAGGAACTAGTTGCCAATCTCCAGGTACTAGCTGAAGATCGCCTCCTATTACAAGTGATCTCCAACCAATAGAGATCAGTTCCCCTGGGAAAAATTGCCACTTTGGCAATTGGACTCTATGGCACTGAAGTCCTTCCCCAAACCCCGCCCTCCTCAGGCGCAAAAACCTCCCACTCATGGCAAAGAGGAACTTGGCAACCCTAGCCTCTCCCTCTGGGCCCCCTCTGGGGGTGGTATTCAGGTTAAATTGCCGCATTGGCACTCGGCGATAAATAAGTGGGTTTTTGGTTGCAGTTTGGGCACTCGGTCTCTAAAAGGTTCGCCATCACTGATCTAGGTTGTTCTTGTCTTTAAGTCTATGAAGAATGGAAGATAATGGCTTCCAAAACTGATGTGTAGCACTTCTGAAAGATTCACGGATGAAGTAGTTAGTTTGGAGGCTTTTGCACCAATGTTGTGCTGAAAGCTTTGAAGAGTTTTTATTGTTCTTTACAACGATTTCCCACCTGATGGTTTCTCAGTGTTTCCTGTACCAAATGAACCAGTAGGGCCAGAGACAGATGATGCCTTTTAAGAGTGATAGGATACAGATTTGGTAGTGCACATATTTCATTTGTTCCCAATGATCCTCCGGTCTAACAGGTTTTGCATGCTTTTGAAACACTGCAAATCTGCTTGTCAGAGATGATAGTGTTTACATGGCAAATAGCCCTCCCCCATACCACCATCAACACTATGAAATAAAAGTCTGTCTCTCGCCCTCTGATCTATCCAATAAGAAGTTACTAGCTCAGTCAATACTGATATGTAGTTGCCTCACCTATACTTGTATATAAAGGGGCTGTTTAAGGAGGTACATACTGTATCGAGTTCTGGATCCTTCTGTGTGGGAAACATTTTTTCTCCATGTCTGTGGCTGATAGCTGATGTGTTCCCAGGTGCCCCCAGCGTGATGTAGTGGTTAAGAGCAGTGGTTTGGAGTGGTGGAGTCTGATCTGGAGAACCGGGTTTGATTCCCCACTCCTCCACATGAGCTGCAGAGGCTAATCTAGTGAACTGGATTTGTTTCCCCTCTCCTCCACATATGGCCAGCTGGATGATCTTGGGCAAGTCACACTCTCTCAGTCCCACCTACCTCACAGGGTGTCTGTTGTGGGGAGGGGAAGGGAAGGTGATTGTAAGCCGGTTTGAGTCTCCCTTAACTGGTAGGAAAAGTCAGCATATAAAAACCAACTCTTCTTCTTCTCTCCACATTGATAAAAGGGTGTGATGAGATGGAAGAGTGAAAAGCTATGATGGGTAGTTTTTTTTAATTCAGAGTCTGACATAAGATCATTTGTTATCCCAACTGGATATGTTGTGAAACGGTGGCTCCCATTAAACCTCCAAGGACCCAACAATAGTACAGCAGAATTTTGTCACTGACCAGGCCACATGTATCTCTCTGGCATTTCTCTTTCTGTATCCCATTGTCTCATTGCCAGCCTTACTACCCATGGGCAACCTTTAACGTTATCTTTCCCCACTAGTAAGGCCCTGTCCATCATATGACATTAAGAAACTGTGTAGTAAAGATCATTATTTGGCCCTTCTGGTTGGCAAAAATGGTTGTTTGAAGAAGGAGAAGAATTGGTTTTTATATGCTGATTTTCTCTGCCATTTTAAGGAGAATCAAACTGGCTTACAATCTCCTTCCCCTCCTCTCCCCACAACAGACACCTTGTGAGGTAGGTGGGGCTGAGAGACCTCTAAGAGAACTGTGACTGGGCCAAGGTCACCCAGCTGGCTTCATGTGTAGGAGTGGGGAAACCAACCCGGTTCACCAGATTAGAGTCCACCACTCCTGTGGAGGAGTGGGGAATCAAATCCAGTTCTCCAAATTAGAGTCCACCACTCTTAAGCATTACACAATACTGGCTATTCCATGTGACTGAGCATTTTTCTTCTTTTGCATTCGCAGGTGCTGAATCTTTTGGGCTTTTCTCTTGCATTATCAACGGAGAAGAGCAGGAGCAGACTCACCGCGCTGTCTTTAGGTGAGTGCTTGCAAAACCTTCTGCCTCAAATAGTACAGAGTTCTCCCATTCATCCAGCTTTTGGAAAGTTCCCACCCAAGTCTTTCCCTCACCACCTCAACAGGAGAGAGGCTTAAGATCTTCTCAGTGGCCTGGACTTGTGAAATCCCAGGCTGGCATATACACATTGCAAAACACACTTGGACCTGAGTTTGGAACCTTTAGAAGGCCTTTGGTGAAACAGGGATTGGGCAAATAGGCACTGTGCATTATTTTTGGTTATGAGGGTCTATAGAGCTAGCATAGACCCTTCTTTTGGGGGCTTCTGTAAATAATTATGGCTCATGCATGCAGTCCTCTCCCTCTTCCTTGAGCAGAGAAACACTAGAGGAACAGCCTGTGCAAGACCACAGCAACCATGTTTGTGGGAGGAAATATCCGCTGATTGATTCCTGCATTCTGCTCACGACAGTATCCTCTGCTTTTTTTATATAAGTAGCTCTCGGGATGTTACTTATTTCAGATGTGGAGCTATTTGCTCAGTTAAGCCCTGAAAAATAACCTCTGGTTCATGAACCTGGGGTTCTGAAATTCTAGCACAGATGTCTCTGAACAAAGAGGGCCCAGACTATTATTCTCTAATGTTGACTGCAGAATTTCTTACCAGGCCCTATTTAAATAAAAACTTTTGGGGCAGGCATATACTCGCAGAGCTTTGCTAGCGAAGCTTGCAGGCTTGCAAAGTGCTGATGATTTTCTTCACAGGTTTGTGCCTCGTCATGAAGATGAGCTGGAATTGGAGGTAGATGATCCTTTGCTGGTGGAGGTTCAGGCAGAAGATTATTGGTATGAGGCTTATAACATGAGGACAGGTGACCGGGGCATCTTCCCTGCTTACTATGCTATCGAGGTCACCAAGGATTCAGATCACATGACAGGTAGTGAGCCCTTCTACAGCCTCCTTGCACCACCACCCCGGTCCTTTGGTCCCAACTCTGTTCTGTGATATCCAAGTTTACTTATACAACTCATCTCTAGCTCATAGCTCTCTCCTAGACCCGAGCATTTCTTGAGACAAGATTGCCAGTTAAAACCAGTAAATGTGGGAGGAAAAGGGAGGTATACAAACTTCCATTTATATGAAGAAGTTGGAGATGTATACCACTTGTGTTTCCATCAACCATATTACTAGTGGCTTCGCTACATGTGTTTATTTTAAACCTTTTCCCCCTTGCAAATGCCACCTCCAGGCTTGTTAGATCAATCAGGAGAATGGTGGGGGTAGAAAAGGAGATTTTATTTTCCTCTTGCTGGAAAAGCCGTCACGCCACTGTTTTTACTGCTGCTGGAGAGAAACAATACAGGTAAGGACACTTCTCCCCAGCAAAAGTAAAGCTGGCTCAGGGATAAGGAAGCTGTTTGTAACAAGAAAATGACAGGGGAGGAAAGGGCTAAAGTTTCCCTCTGTCACCATGTCTTCCTTCTCCTGATTGGACAATGCTGGAGACTGCATTTGCCAAAGGGGAAAAAAGAATTGTTGAAGTAAAAATGTGTGGGGGAGAGAGTATAGTTGAGCCCTGGGTTAAATAATAAGGTGAGCGTTTTCTTGTTAGGACAGTGATATTGTGATATTTCTCCCTTCTCTTGGTCCTTGGCTTTCAGACTTGAGCAAGACCAGCGATTGGGTGGATCAGTTTCGGGTGAAGTTTCTTGGTTCAGTCCAGGTTCCGTATCATAAGGGCAATGACGTGCTGTGTGCAGCTATGCAGAAGGTACAGCTCTTCACCCCACACCACCCCACCATCTGGTTTTCCCACGTGACATTCCCTTTGGGTCAAGACAAGCATAATATTTTAACGCAGTAGGAAGGGTCTTAAAGCACCCTTGCCACATTTAGTGCAAATGTGCTTTTTTATTTTGTTCTGGGGAAAACTCTGCAGTTTCTCATCTGGTTCAATTTGAACTAGAAAAGAAAAATAACAGTGGAGAGTGCCTATTGACAAAAGTCAGTGACATCACGAATATAGCTTCCCTTTCCCAATCCATGGAGCGTTGTTTGACTTTACAAAATGTTAACAATTTTTTTTCACAATGTGGTGAATGAACCTAAAATTGCTTTTCGGGCCAACTGAGAGGGAAAGTATTTTCCAAGGGAAGAGCGCTGTCACTAGGAGCTCTGAAGAATTTGCGCAGCGGTCAGTATATTTGTGGCCTTCCTCCCCTACAGATTGCCACTACTCGCCGCCTCACCGTGCACTTTAACCCGCCCTCCAGCTGTGTCCTGGAGATCAGCATGCGAGGAGTCAAGATTGCAGTGAAAAGTGATGACTCCAAGGACCCCAGCAAGGTAGGCTTGAGCCGGGTGTCACTCTGCTACCAGCATAGGTCCTGCACCCCTGAAGGGCCACTCATCCATGTACTCCAAGCCTTATTACGCCTGCTAGTTCCACCTCAGAACTACTCAAAGCAAGTAAACCAACAGTTGAATATGCAGGGAAAGCGATCTACATGTGCCGGCCTGGCTAGGAGCACCACTTGATGTTACTTGCAGGGGATCCACTGTATAGGATAGCAGGGCGAAGTGGAGTCCTTGCTCTGGAATCCAGGTACAAGACAACCGCCTGTAGTATACCCATTAGAAGGGTATACTGGAAGGTTTGTCTGCTAAGCTGTTCTGATAATCTGTGAGCCCGTTGCTAAACCCTCCTGCTACTATTTTAAGCAGCGCTCTGTGGATCCGTGCAGCAAAGCTTCTATGATTAGCTTTTCTACATAAGTAGCTCACATCCAGCTTTCAAGAGGAAGGAACAAAGCTATTTAGAAAGTGCATTCCCCTATAATGGGATTGCTCTGCCAGGGTCATCCAAGGACATTACAGCCATGAAGCAGAAAGACTGGGTGGAGGGTATATCTGTTTTACTGACTCTAGGGCTGTGATTTCAAGAACACTGCTGGTATGGATTTCTTTTGCTGGAGCAAAACAATAACTTATTTCTTTTAGAACTTACATTGATGACTTTCTCACTATTTTGTACTGCTTCATGCACTAGCAAACCAAAATCAGCTTGATTCAGCATCACAAAGCCTTATATTCAACTCCACTTTATTGTGTATGATTTCACAAGAGCTTTGGAAAAAATTTCCTCAGCCCAATTCTAAACTCTTGATAGGGATGCCACCTCCAGGTTGGGAAATACCTGGAGATTTTTGGGGCGGAGCCTGAGGAGGAGGGGTTGGAAAGGGGAAGGACTTCAATGCCATAGAGTCCAATTGCCAAAGCGGCCATTTACTCCTGGTGAACTGATCTCTATTGGCTGGAGATCAATTGTACCTGGAGGTTGGCAACCCTAACTGTTGAGGACCACTGTATGGGTCGGTGGTCCAAATCTTTTATTTATTTTGAATAAATACTCTCATTCTCTCTCAGCCTAACCTAATTCACAGGGTTGTTGTTGTGCAGGTAAAATAGAGGAGCAAGTGTTGTAAGCCACTCTGAGTCCCCTGCAGGGAGAAAAGCAGGGTATAAATATCTAAATAAACAAATAAAACTGTAGCAGGCTTTGAAACTGATCACTTTGAGGATCGTGACATAGAGCTGCATAAACCAGTACCTCTATTTGCATAAAAAGAAGCAGATTTTTCCCCAGTAGCAGAGCTGATCAATGGCCATAACTATGAACTGCAGGTAATAGCAGAAACCCTGCCTTGTAAGGTGAAAGAGGGAATATTTCACTCTTTCAACAAATGGCTCTGAGTAAATTGAAGATCCATTCCATTCTAAATATGAATGCAGAGTTTTAGTAAAGGTTGCAGGTTAATTATGAGTGAATGCCAGGTTGTGAACTTGGGTGGGTGTACAGTAAAAAAAAATCACTTGGTCTAGAATTATTGTCACCTGGTCTGATATTGGTGTAGCCTTACTGTCCTCATCCTTCAGTCTCCACTGTAGCATTTCTGTATAAAGGAAGTACTGCCCGTTATGTGTAGTTCAGTGATTCTTTTGAGAGTCTTTTCAAAGTTTGATACATGGCCTAAAAGTTGTGATTTAAAAGGGAAAGACTGGTGATAGGGAAGAGGGGCTTCTTAAACTTTTTCCTCCAATAAAAATTGCCACCCAAAACTGATTTTACTTTTAATGGAGGAAACTGACAGGATTTAGAAGAATCCTCGAACTGCACATAACATGTAGTTCTGTGTCAGTGGGGTAAGGTCAGTGGGGTGAGACTCATCACCTTTCCACTGTAGGGCATTGCAGAGCAAAAAAAATGACCCTATTTCCCCTCCCCCTCCAGGTACAGAACAAGTTTAACAATGGTTTTCTCTCTTTTTTTTCAGGGAAATAAATGTAGCCACTTCTTCCAGTTGAAGAACATTTCCTTCTGTGGATACCACCCAAAGAACAACAAGTAAGTCCCAGGAGGTGGTCAAAAGCTGTGGAGTAGTTCATAACAAAGGAGGCCTCCAGCCTCCTTCCTTGTGATACTCTGTAGTGTCTTCTTGACAGAAACACTTGCAAAGCTAATATCTGAATGTGGCATTCCTTCCTTACAGTTTCAGATCAAACCACTCTTGGAAGCTTAAGGATTTCTTGGGGATGCATGTAGTTTTTGTTGGATGAAGGATGTACAATGCAGAGACTGATAGAGCAGGAGGAAAGCTCCCCATTGGTTTCCCCGTTGCACAGACTTCTATTGATTATAGTTTGGCATTTGAGGTGTAAGGAGAAAAGGAAAGCCACAGTGGTGCAGTGGTTAGGGTGTCACGAAAAGATCTTGGAGACCCAGGTTTGATTCCCCACTCTTCCATGGAAGCTCACTGGGGTGACCTTGCGCCAGTCACACACTCTCAGCTAAATCTGTTTTACAAGATGGTTGTTAGGATAAAATGGAGGAGCAGAAAACATAGTCAGCTGCCTTGGGTCCACATTGGGGGGAAAGGCTGGGTATAAGTGAAGTAAATAAATAAATGGATCCATAGGGACTTCCTACACAGGGATTTATTTAATTCTTGTCAAACTATGTATGGGAGGCAAGAGATGTCCAAAAACAATGCAGCCTACCCTGTTTGTTCATACTGCATAGCCTATTCTTGGCTCTAATGGCAATGGAGATAGGCAGAAGGCCACTGTGGACTTGTGGGGAAACAGCACAGTCTCTTACACACCTTACAAGAACCGCAGATGATATACAGGATTACTGTATAGTATTTACCCATTGTATTGTGAATCTTTACCTTTTTAAAAATGAAATGCCTTGTTGTGGACCTCCCTCCTAGTAACCGTTAGTGCTACCCTGCAAACAGACACATCCTACTTTAGCATTTACCCAGTGCTAACTATCCTTAGCAGCTTCCTCACCCTACCCCTTTTCCATGGGCTATATACTGGTAAGAAGTGTTTCTGGCATCCAGGAATTCAGTGGAGTGTTTCCATTGCTCTTTCTAACATCTTCTATCATCCTGACCCCTCAAAACATACTGTCTACATTATTGGGCTTTGGCAAAATGCAGGACGCAGCACTGACTGACAAGCTGGAGTGGATCAAAAGGTGAATTGCCCGAGAAGAATTATAGGGGCGTTTTTCTTCCTGTGCAAATTCTCCTGCTTCCTGATTTTTGCCTATGTATGCAAAAAAGGAAACGTGTAAATGACTCTTCAGAGGACTCCTGATTCCATTTCTGTCAGACCACAGATTGCAGGAAGAATGCAATAAAAAAAATCATTGAGTCTTTTGTTTGGGTGGACATCAGTTTCTTTCTCAGGTAGCCAAAAGCCACTGCTTCAGTCCAGACTCATTATTATGTTCTCTCTGTCTGTCAGGTATTTTGGGTTCATCACCAAGCACCCGGCTGACCACAGATTTGCGTGCCACGTCTTTGTGTCGGAGGAGTCTACCAAGCCACTTGCAGAGTCTGTAGGGTGAGTCACAGGCTACATTCTGGATCTAGCTATTCACAGGGATCCCTGAAGGAAAAAGAGCACTGATTGTGGATAGATACTGATGATGTCAGCACGTATACAAGAGATCAGGGGATAGCCACCCTTTTCTAGCAAGAAGAGCTGTGTTTCAAAATGAAGTATGGCCATTTGCTCTTATCAGAATTCTCATTTTGCCTTTGGCTGGCAGGGAGCCCGAGGTTTATTGGGTGTTAGATGCAATGTAATGCTGGGGAGATTAAGGTTTTGTTTGGCCCCACCTTTCTTTTCTCTGAATTAGCCTCTTCTCCAGAGATGGCATATTTTTCTTGAGCAGTTCACAACTCAGATATCAAACAAAGCAGACCAATGCCTGAATTATTTACCAGTGGTATATATTTCAGTCAGAATAATGTGTAATCCTGTAAGGTTGCTCCTGCTAGTCTGGGTGCAGCATTGGAAAGCATGCTGAATCACATCGAGAAGAGGTTCGTAGAAATTCAGGCTTAATGCTGGCTTGACGTGATGCGTGAATGCAGCTTATGAATCTGCTTCCTTGTGTTCATTTACCACCACGCACAAATAGTCTGTTTGCGTGACTGGCAAGTCACCTAAGAAGGGTATTTGCACAAAGGCATCTATGTATGTGCGAAGCGCAAGAGCAGCTTGCTCACACAAGTAGCCTCTGCAGTCTTATAGCCCACAGTGTGGATTTAAAGTATAGGCTTGGATTTAGGAATTGCATTGGCTGCAGCCAATTTCTTTGCTCACATAATCAAATTCAGAGGATGTCAAGCTTGGTAGCTGGTTGGCTATTTAAATTATCTATTTTTATTTTGTCTAGTGTGACATTACTCAAGGCCTGTAGGCTAAATGGGCAGTATCATAAAAGTATAGGCAGGGCCATTCCTAGCTTATATGCAGGAGGAAGATAGTAAGGGGAATACACTTCCCTTTAGGCACCAAGCTAAAACATTCCTTTTTACCCAGGCTTATAACTAAAGGTTTTTAATCATTAAACATTTATAGTCAGCCTTTGTCCTAAAAAGCATGTTATCAACATCATATTGGATTACTCAATCTGTTTTTATGCTGTTAAGCCTGGGCTGTTTAATGGCATCAGCTTGCTTTTTATGGTTCCTTTACTGCTTTTTTTTTTAAAGGTTGTGTTTTACTGGTTTTGTTTATAGAGTCATAGAGTTGGAAGGGGCTATACAGACCATCTAGTCCAACCCTCTGCTTATTTATTGTTTTAGTAGTAAGCCATCTCAAGCTGGTTCTCTGGACAGGAGGAATATACATTTTCTAAATAAATAAAATAAACTGGTCCTTTCTGAGATTTGTGACAAAGATGGAATTGTTGAAGCCAGAACTGAAAAAGGAATTGGCATCTCTGCAAATGTGAGGCTTGTTTATAGACTCTTGTTGCTCTGTCTAAATGGCAGGACAGTTCCTGCTCCTGACCTGCCCCATGCCTTTGTTTGCTTGGAGCAGTGAACTCTGATCTGGAGAACCAGGTGTGATTCCCCACTCCTCCACATGAGCGGCAGAGGCTAATCTGGTGAACTGGGTTGGTTTCCCCATTCCTCCACATGAAGCCAGCTGGGTGACCTTGGGCTAGTCGCACTCTCTCAGCCTCACCTGCCTCACAGGGTGTCTGTTGTGGGGAGGGGAAGGTGTTCGATTCTTCCTTAAGTGGTAGAGAAACTCAAGCATATAAAAACCAACTCTTCTTCTTTTTTCCAGGAGGGCCTTCCATCAGTTCTACAAGGAATGTGTGGAATACACGTGCCCCACAGAGGACATCTACCTAGAGTAGGGGCAGGCCAGGGCCCCCTCCTTCCTGTACAGGCCAGGGCTGCTCCCACACCGTGCATGGACAGGCTGCTTTGAGGCTGGAGGAGGAGTGGGCCCGGGGTTGGTTTCCCCTCGGTGTGCAGAGCCCCACCTCTTCCAGTGCACCTCCTTTCTTTGGGCTGGGGGATTGGGGAGGGGTGGGACGGGTGGACAAAAATGGGGTTTGTTATTTTTGAAAGCAAATACGCTGTTTTGGATTATTCTGTCGGGAAGAAAGTGCCGCCAGTGGAACCCAGGCTCTACCGTCGCAGGTCTAGGAGAGCGGGCGTGGGCACTGGATCGAGGGAGAGGCTGAGCTGGGCTTCTTACTTGCAACGCACGCACAAGGGCTCGCTCAGTGCTACCGGCAGAGAGGGCATAGCCATGGGTCTTGTCCGGGAGCTGCTGAGTGTCAGGGACTGCTCTAGCCCCAAATGCTATCTGTAACCCTTGGGGTTTGATTTGAAATCGTCAGGGGTTTTATTTGCAAGCGTCAGAGAATGTCCACTGGGAAAGACTTGATGGCTCATATGCTTGGGAAGCTGTGGGGATGGTAAACAGGCAGGGAAAGAGGGCAAAGTGAGGTGAATAAAGGGAAAGCCTTTGGTGAATTTTGCCCCGGCAAACCCCAGGACATACCTACTGGCATCCACGCAAGAATGTTATCCTGTGCCTGAGAAGGATCAGGCAGCTTTTGGAAACTCACTGGTGCCTGGCCCTCTCTTCCTCCTTTGGCAGGGGAAAAAAAGGTTGGAGCATGTAGCTAGCCAGTGAGGACCCAGCCCTCCTCTTCTGATGATGGAAAGAGCTCCTCTGCTCCAGCCCTCATACTGTCATCTCCTTTCTCCCACCGCTCTGCTCCAGCTGCCGGTTCCACATCTAGGAGGGAATCTGGATCCTGGAAGAGCCGGGAGAGCTGGCTTGTTGGTTTATCCATGTTTAGGGGCCTGGGAGGAGCTCCAGCCATAAGCACAAACAGAAACAGGAAGGGCTCGGTCCCACTGAGAAGAAGCAAAGCCAGGGAAACAGCAGGTGCGACAAGGGGCCGTTGAGAGCTGCAGAAAGGTGTGCCTTTGCCCTCCTCCACCCACCCCTCAGGAAGGGGCTCTATGCTTCTGCTGGATCTGCTCTGGTGATAACAATGATTAAACGTGATGTTTCAAGGAGCCTGTGTGGCTTTTGTGGTGTTGCCCACAAGTGCTGGGCCTCTAAGCAACTGCTCCTCCAGACCTTTTGTGGGAATTTGTGGGGAAGGGTCTGCCATGCGGGATGTCCCCTGGTGCAGCACAGGACATTCCAAAGTCAGCAACCCTCATTTTGAGGCCAAATGATGGCCCATCAGATTCAGAAAACTGTTAAATAGCCTCCATTTACATAACTGAGGGCCTAAAGAGTGCATTATGGGAAGGTTCCATTTGAGTCTAGTTGTGTGGAATGACTTTACTGTGGCGTAATGAAGCAACCCCAATTGTGTGGGTCTTTTTCTTCCCTGATGATGATGTTTCCCTAGAAGTGGGGAGATCAAGTAGGCTCCCTCCCTCCCCCACTGATGCTACATCCACGTATGTGTGGGGCAAGAGGGACTCCTGTGAGGCAGTCTGTGTGTGTCTTTATATTGTGAGCAACAGTGGGGGCATCACTCATTTAACCCGGTGTCAGAACTCTGCTTATCTGTTTCTGTAAAACATTTATAAGTCTGCCTTTCTCCCACACATTGGGACCCAAGGCAGATAATAACAAAAATTTAAAATAATAATAAAAAGGAAAATAAAACTGGAGTTAGCCACCAATTCCCAGCTGTTGGCATTCTGAATCTACCAGATGTGTCCTGCAAAAACTTGTCACGTTGCCACATTGTGTTTAAAGGCTTTCAGGGAATGGACTCCCAAGAACATCCATCAGTTGTGCTGCAAAGCCACTTGCTAATCTTCTAGCCAATTCTCAAGCCAAACACAAATCGGGCCCTGGCAGAGCTGTGGTTACCAGCTTGAGACATTCCAAAAAAGGTTCTTTGGTCTGCATTCCTCCTAAAGGTACTTGGAGGGGGCAGCTATGATGTATATTCTGCATTTTAATAATACCAGTAATTTGTCCGCCACAGAAACTCAAATAATGCCATCTATTTTGCACAGTGGGGAAATGTGCATTTATTTATGCTGCCTGCTTTAATAGAATTTGGAGTTTTAGGGTGGGCTGGGAGCAAAGAAAAGAGTAAAGTGCTGGAGGGGAAGAACATTTGGACTGTAGCCAGAAGGGTCATAGCAGGGGTGAGGCTGAGCAGAGTAATTGTGGCAGAAACAACACAGCAACAACCTCTGCCATAGCAACCCATCTGTAGCCACTAGTCCAGTTTGCTAAGGTTTGCCAAGCACCCACTGAATGCATGAAAGGAAAGCTAAGGTTCTCAGGCTGTCAACATCCGTGGCCAAGGACTGTGCTTGTAGCACAGGTGCATGGAACAGTCAGAGCTGGCACTCAGCAACCTTGTGCAATAAAGAAGGGTGTGAAAGCAAGAGAGGGATTTCTGCCTGTGGCACTTATTTCCCATCTTTATCAAATAGCTGGTGCCAGGTGGCGTTTGTAGCACCAGTTGCCAAAGCGAGTCAAAGGATGTCATCGTAATAATACTCCTCAAAATCAGGCTCATCCCGCTTGCTCTTGTGTGCCTTCTGCAGTTCTTTTGCTTCTTTACGAGAGGCCCGTGTCCGGAAGTTGGGATGTTTTGGTTTAATGCCATAATCTGCGGAAAGATGAACGAATGGAGACTGTGGGTAGTACTGGCAGATCAGAAGAAGAGAATCCCAAATGATGTGCACCCTCGAAAGACTAATAAAGGAAACTCGGATACCAATGCCCCTAGCAGGTTTATACACATGTTCAAGGGAGCCTAAGATGCAGAATGTTGGGGAATGGTTTCCTCAACCATACCTGCTTGCATGAACCAGGGATCCCAAGCTGTTTTGGTCATACCCCTTCCCCCATCCGGGTCGTGGATGCTCGCTACAGGTTTGCCAGTGAATTTGGACCACCCTCTGTCTTAGATATCCAAGCAGATGGCAACGCCGCTGTTCCTAAATGCAACAAATGCCCATCAACTGTCTACTCAGTGCCTCTTCTGTTTTCTAGCTTTCAATTTGCTTCAGTTCTACACTAACCCAAATCAGAGGCTGAATTGGATTTAGGCCCTTTTTTTCCTTGATAGCCAGCCCTTTAAAAAGAAGGCGTCTCATGACACCTTAAAGGGTAACAGATGGCTTTTGTGGGCTAAAGCCCACTTATAAGTAGATCTCTTTGCTTTGACATGCCAAATGGCTCCTTCTGAGTTTTGCTGCAATAGAGGAACACAGCCGTCCCTGTGGAATTTGGCTCTAAAACATCTGGCTACAGGGTGCTGCTATGGGAAATATCAGCAACATAATTTCTTCTAGGTTCTGCTGCAGCTGGGTTTGTGCATGCAATTGCTTCTGCTGAACTAGAGCCCGGTTGACAAACCCTCCACAGGTGGTAGGAACTGGAATGAATACATGCCATCCACTAAGCCGAAGTGCTGCTGCTGAAGCTCCAGGGGTGCAGTGAACTCCTCGGGGACAGGTTGACCAGTACTTCTGTAGAAGAGCACATAATCAGAAAGTGCTACAGCTGGTGCCCAAGGCTGGCTTTCACGTTGACTTTTGAGGTAAGAGAATGCACCCACACACACATTAATATGGTGAATTTTTTTGTTGCAGAATACAAAGGCGAATTGCCTAGAGCTGCAATTAAAATGTCTTTAATAGGTCCTCTGCAGATATTGGGCATATTTTCCAGCGCCTACATCTCTTCATTAAGGAGTGACAAATTTATTAAGAATTTCAGGGGAAAAGTCTTAATGGTGAAACCGTACAGCACTGATAATCTTCATTATAATACTTCTACATTATGACCGATTTGTGACCTTAAAAGTTATATACGCATTAATTTAACCATAAAAGTAGAACTGAAAGTATGCCTAGAAATAATAAAAACAAGAAAGGGCATGCTGGATCAGACCAAGGTCCATCCAAGTCCAGCAGTCTGTTCACACAGTGGCCAACCAGGTGCCTCTAGGAAGCCCCCAAGCAAGACGACTGCAGCAGCACCATCCTGCCTGTGTTCCACAGCACCTAAGATAATAGGCATGCTCCTCTGATCCTGGAGAGAATAGGTATGCATCATGACTATATTTTCATACTTTAAAGACGTTGGGTTAGATCCTGACTAAATTTTCTGATAATGGAAAGGGAGGTGTAATTTCTGCCAGTTCCTCCTTCCTTCCCCTAATCAGCCACTTGTGCCATTCTTGAGGGTCCCATTCCCCACGAGTAGCATTTCAGGAAGATCAGTGTGCTGCAGTGGGAAGGGAAGAGGTGGGAAAATTTAAGAAGTGCCTTCCATCAGCAAAAAACAAAACAAAAACCCTGAGTTTGGGATGCAACCTATTGTTATAAACTAAATAAATTATATTTCTCCAGTACAATCATAAGGAGACGTGTGAGCAGAAGCAGACTGCCATTAATGTAGCACTTGCTACATTTATGTAGGCATAAATCTGAATGTACACCTCACTGGTGGCACGCTGTGTTACTTTCTGTTGGACACACAGCCAAATGTGCATCCCCATCCGTACTCTAGCACCACTACTCGAATGCAACTATATTTGTACAGCTGAATTTAAAGTGTTCATCCTGAGAATCTCTCTTCCCTTGGAAATATAAATCACATATCTTTATTCCTATTTCTTTAAAATACTCGTTTAAAATCATAACCTCAAAATATGTATTGAACAGCTCTCCGAATTTTTACTGGTATTTGTTTCTGTGTTCTATGCAGAACATGTCTTCATATTTCAATACTGTTGCAGGGAGATAAAATATACTTCTCGCACTTCAGTTTTCATGGAACACTTTGCAAACGTGTAATTCCTTGATGAAGAGTGTACAGGCTTGAAATACACTGGATGACTGTGGAACCTTTTTAAAGATATCATTGCTATTGTGTTTGGCCCGGACCCATCTGTTGTCTGCAGTTTTCAGTGTTTTCTTAAGTCTTCCTTCACAAGAAGCAGCTGGGCAGTGATGAGGGGTAGTTACCATGTCGAAGAGCCCTATGAAAACCTGCACTTTCCAAGATGTGATAAATAATGAACATGCATTCTGAAGAAAGGTTCACCATAGAAAAAAATAAATTCATGCCACCCCACTAAATTTAACTTGGATCATCCTGTTTCTTACAAAGACTTCTCCCTCAGATTTGAGGTTCACTATCTTCTCCTTGCCCTGACCTGGATGGCCCAGGCTAGCCTGATCTCGTCAGATCTCAGAAGCTAAGCAGGGTCAGCCCTGGTTAGTATTTGGATGGGAGACCACCAAGGAAGGTCCAGGGTTGCTATACAGAGGAAGGCACTGGCAAAACCACTTCCGTTAGTCTCTTGCCTTGAAAACCCCATAAGGGGTCGCCATAAGTCAGCTGCGACTTGATGGCACTTTACACACACACAACTTCTTGGTGAACCTGTTTATGGTTAATGGGAGACTATGAAGTCCCCCATCCCTGGCCTAAGTTTTAATAGTTTCAGTGTGTGTGTGTTAAATGCTGTCAAGTCGCTTCCGACTCGTGGCGACCCTATGAATGAAAGTCCTCCAAAATGTCCCATCTTTGACAGCCTTGCTCAGATCTTGCAAATTGAAGGCTGTGGCTTCCTTTATTGAGTCAATCCATCTCTTGTTGGGTCTTCCTCTTTTCCTGCTGCCCTCAACCTTTCCTAGCATGACTGTCTTTTCCAGTGACTCTTGTCATCTCATGAATAGTTTCAATAGCACACAGTAATTCAGACTTCAAACAACTAAAACAAGAATCTGGACATGTGAGATGGGCTGATCCAACCAGATTCTGTGCCTCTGGAACATAATTCTAGGATGCTTATTCCACACACAAGCTTTTGCTCTGCCAGCTGCAATGGTTCTTCTGAGGGTTTCCACACAACACCGTCACTCACATGGGGCAATTTCCTACTGTTTCCTCTCCCATTCACCATTGCCCACCTCTGTGCCATCTCCTGTGGATTCGGTTTCCTTTTAAAATTATCTGTAGTAAGGCTTCACATACTTTTGTATTGACTCAGAGTCCCAGCAAACAGCAGACACAGAAGCACAACACAATCTGTGCCATTGTGAATGAAATAATTTGCAACAGCAGTGAGACCAAAATGGGGAATGATCCCCTTTGCAGAAACAGCCCTAGTGGCATGGGTTTCATTTACTAAGGGATGCCAGACTAAGAGGAGATGACCTGGTGATTGGAGATGACCAATCAGAAAAGCATGATTCCTAAAATAGAAGGCTGATATTTGAAGAGGAGGAGGGAACAGTGGGATTCGGATCAAAGGAGCCATTCTCTTCATCACCCTCATCCCTAACTGCATTTACGAGTTACAATCAGCTATGAGCACAGTCATGTACACTTTCTGTATTGGAAAATCCAACACTAGGGTGGCTTTTACCTTTGATGACTTGGCACTAGGAGCCCTGCCTCTATCAGGAGCAGCAGCAGAAGCCGGACTTCCATCCAGCCAGCAGAGCAGAATCCAGCTTGGCTCTTCTTCTTCTGACTGGCTCTCATTAGCGGAACACAGGGTCCGTGCCATCACAATGGAAATGAAAGGAACACAGGCAATGCTGAATTCTAGGCCACAGCCTGGCTAGGGGAATGGAACTTATAAACGTCTTTGGGCAAAAGTATTCTCTCAGACAATGCAGACAAGTTGCTAGAGTTTTCTGAGTCCTCCCGTCCCCACAGTTGCCTTTTTAAAAGGGCTTTAATAGCATGTGATAGCATGTAATAGCAAAAATTATAAGGAGCAGAGTTGGTCTGGGGGTGGGGAGGGGAAATCCAGTGCTATGTCATCAATTTAGGGCTGCAGCATCTCTTCATCTCTATTTTAAGATACCCTAAAACTGCAGACTTTGGGCTCTTCCATCTTCACACTGGAGCAGTTTTTCTTCTTCTCCCATTTTTTGCACCTAACATTCAGCCTCATAAATAGTTCTGGGGAATTTAAAAGCTTGAGCTCATTATTTGTTATTGTAGCTGGTCTTAATACAAAAGACATAATAGGCAGAAATTCTACAGGAAAAGCTCGAACGTATCATCTGTACGCTCGGGACAGCTGTGCCTATTTGAATTTTCCCCATCTTACATCTGTGTTATAGTGTGAAGGGCTATCAACTGTCTTCAGCCCAATGCCATTTCCCTTGTATCATGTTTCTCCCAATGGATTCGAGTCAACTTGTTTTTTGTATTTCTTTACTGGGTTTGCTTGAACGCCCAGCTAGAGATATTCCTCTATTGCGCAAATATCTACTTCAGTAGATTAAAATTTTGTAGGAAATGGTATTGCCAGCGTGGGTCGTTTTTGTTTAAAAGGGATATTTATCCCAAGCTGAGCATTCTCGTTCTGCCTTCGGAAACTGGTGAGGCTTCAAAACGGACTTGTGGGCGAAATAGTACAGGAAACCTGCCACACAGAAATACATTAAAGAGGCCTCAAAGTTTGGCATGCTGGCAAATGTGAATTCACAGGAAGATGAGCAACAACAGACAAAATGCCAGTGTGTAATAGAGTGGGAGGGGAGCGCCTCGTATGTAGCAGCACAAGGAAGAGTTTTCGTTAAGCCCTTCATTATTTGCCCACTCTGGGTTACCTAACCGATGTAGCAGCTCTGGCCTTTACATTTCATTTGCGGAGAACCTCATTTATAACCAACATCAACTAATTTGCCTAGGCCTTTCCCCTGCTTTGCCAGCACGTCTGCAGCCAGCATTTGTTCTGCAAAGCCACACTAGCCATTACTGAGACAGTCTGCAAACTGTGGAAGTTAATATACCCTTGCAGGGGAGAGGAGGTGGCAGGAAATTTAGCAGACCAGCAGAGGGAAAGCACCAGCAGCCTCAGACCCTGATTACTAGGCTCCAGCTGAGACACATATGGACCACTGGAGCTAGGCCAAGGCAAAGCGTACCCAAGAGCATTCTTGGCTTACTGCCTGAGCTAGCCGAAGGGGTGCTCAGTTCCCTGCCAACTGAAGCACAGCGTTGCACACGTATGTTTAGAATCTGAGAGGGGAAAAAAATCTGGAGATACGCCTAGTCTTTCAGCCAGGAAGGGTTGTGACTCTGCAGCCAGAGTAGAAATGGCTTAAAATGAGCTTTGAACATGCTTTTTGATGCTACGCTTAGTCCTAGAATACATGATGTGACAAAAAAGAGAAAGGGCCTTGAAAAATGCAAACAGGACCCCCCACACTGATCTATGGCCTCTCAACACTTTGTTCATGAGTTGAAGCCTGGCTATTTGTCCATCTACTTTAGTATCATCTACCTCAAGACTGGGCTACTGCAGGGGCTGCCCTTGAAGACAACACAAACTACAGTGCAGAATGAGGCAGCTGGATTGTTGACAAGGGATGTTTTCATCATGTCACCCTCAAGTTTAAGATAAACCCATTGGCTGCCAACTAGCTTGTCTGTTCAACGTATTGGTGTCAACCTTCACAGCCAGGCACCCTCATATCTGTGGGATGGCCTCCATCCATACGTGCCCACAAGGCAGCTCCAGTTATCAAACCAACGATTATTAGCAGTCCCTCCACTTGTGTTGTTGGGAACTGTTTCTGCTCCTGTCTTATGGAATGGGGCTTCCTGAGGCCCCCCAGCCTTGCCTACATCTTGGAGGCTCTGTTAAGCAGAGCTTTTCCTGACATGCTGTTTGGTGGCCTATGAGTGGAGGTCAGTCATCACGACCAGGTAGAGCAGCTTGCTCTCTTCTTGGTATCTGTATTTGTGTGAATGGAGATTTTAGCTGTTTTTAATGATGCAAGCTGCTTTGATAGGGAGAAAAGTGGGACATGAACATTTTAAATGAAGAAATATGCTCTTCACTAGCAGCAGTTTACCAAGTATTCAAGCAGGGGCCTTTGCAACAACACCTGGCAGAAATCCTTATAAATGTAAATGAAAGATACTGTATATGTTATTCTTAAAATAGAGTAACCCCAAAGTGAGAGTCCTAGCCCCCACCCCAACACTTACACGCCTGTCCCTGGAATTGGGAGGGGGAATGCTCCCAAGTGTCCAACTGCCAGGCTTGGAAGCAAGGAGGTAACTTCCTGAGGTCAACACCAGCCAACAATCCAGAGACCAGACCAACTAGCCCCAAAGCACTGCCGTCTCCCGGCTTTATTAACTTGCAGCCATACAAAATGCGTACAAAAAGGGTCTCCTCACCAGCTCTGAAACCGGTTACATCAGAATGGAAAGGGGAGTAGCATAGATTCTTTAAGTCCCACACTGTGTGGCATTCACAGTTCACAAGAAGATACTTTGAAGAGAGAGAAAGAGAGATTAGAAGAGCCCTTCCTCTTCCCTGTACAGGAATCTCTGTAATCATTGGCATAGGATGCAAAAAGACATGATTTGTTTTGTAGGTCCCATAGCAGGCTCCCTCTGCATAAAGGCATCCTGTCACTGCAAGATTCTGCCCTCAACCTGAGCCACCCTAGCTCCAGCCTCCACGTTTACGCCGGATCATCCCCAGTTGTAGAAATAAATCTTCTGCCAGGCTGGCAAGTAATCCATCAGTGGCCCTGAAATGGGAGGGGGGAAAGAGTGAGTGTGGACAGTAAGGAAGGTCTTAACAGTAGGTGTTAACCCCACAGAACTCCCCCTTCCTCCATCTTTCTGTACTCAAGCATAGGAACTGCTGCTGGACCATGGTTAAGGCAAGTACCTGCAAGGCAGAAAAAACCACCGGCTTCCTATAGCTAAAAGAAAAGCCTAGCCAATACGCCTTAGAGTTGCTCAGTCCCTAAGCAATTAGTCCCCCTTGATTGAGTCTCACCTTCCAACAGGAAGAATGGGTTGAAGGTGGAGAATTGCAGCCGGCATGGTGAAGTTTTTAGAGTGTCAAGACTAGGATCTGGGAGACCCAAGCTCAAATCCCCACTGTTGTGGAAGCTTGCTAGGTGACCTTGGGAGAGTCACTCACTCTCAACCAAACCGACCTCCCAGGGTTGTTGTGAGGATAAATGGAGGAGGAGACACAGAGCCACTTTGGGTCCCCATTTGGGGGAGGGGAGGAAGTGGGGTATGTACACATAAATTCTGTGACTCAGCAAACAATCTTCCACTGCTAGCCCTCCTGGCTATAGAACATTACATCATAATGGCAGGCCACACCAGCAAAAGCGTCATTAAGGTTACCAGCCAACTTCTTCCAATGCCCCCCCCCCCAAAGGCTTAAAATTCCTACAAATTATGGTAACATTTTTAGGTAGCAAGTCCTACACACATCAAAGGAAATATTTTAAATAATAGTATTATATGATATATTACATAAGATGTTATATTTCATCATCGTGTCTTCAGTGCAGTCCCACATGGGTCTGCGCAGGCCCATGTGTGCCTGCACAGAAGTCACTCCCCAAAGCGGTGTTGGGCGCGCCCGCCCATTCCTCAACCACGGGGCGGGGCCGTTCTTTGCCGGCTTGCGAAAGTGGGGTGCTTCGACGTTTTTATAGGGAGGGGCCGTGGCTCAGTGGTAGAGCATCTGCTTGGCATACAGAAGGTCCCAGGTTCAATCCCCGACATCTCCAGTTAAAGGGACTAGGCAAATAGATGATGTGAAAGACCTCCACCTGAGACCTTGGAGAGCCACTGCTGGTCTGAGTACATAATACTGACTGATGGACCAAGGGTCTGATTCACTACAAGGCAGATTCAGGTGTTCACTCGATGAACAGCAGTGACAGGTAAGTGCAACTCTGTTTTCCAGGTGCCAACACAAAGTTTTCTGGTCCCTTTAATTTTTCCAACCCCGCTTCTACTCATATATTTCAACTGACAATGTGAAGATTCCTTTAAAATGAACATGCACATTTGACCCCAGGCTGGTAAAGGATCCTCTCCTATGACTTCCATTCCTGTACAGTAGCCTCCTACTTACGTGTAACTAAGCCAACTCCAGGGACATAATCTGCCAGCAGCCGCAACAGAAACAGGATCCTGCCCCTAAGGGAAGAGGAGACAAAACAGTGGGGATGGAATCCTTCCCAAGTGGGAAAGACTTCCTTGAAACCCAGCGGCAGACAAAATCTTTTGGAGTGAGGAATGCTCACAAACCACAGTATCTGAGGGATCAGAGCACCCGGCTCCTCCAGACATCACACAGTTCTCTTTAGAGGAGGGCAAGTCTCTCTCTTTAGTGGGCAGAAACCAGCCTAGCATCCTTACTCTGAGTATCGGTCATAGAAGGGAGATCTCAGCAGGTAGTACAGCAGCAAGATAGTCCGGCGTCTCAGCTCCAGGCGCTCACGCTTGTTCAGCTCTTTCACGTCGCTCAGTAAACTCAAGCTGCAGAAGGACAAGCAAAGAGTCACAAAGGAGCTGCCTTGGTGTGTGTCAAAACGTGCTCAGCATCCTTTAATTTTTCATTCTTCCTACGAAAGGAAACCTCATCTCCCTTTCCCAACAATTAATTTCTAACAGGAGAACTGCAAGGCCTCAAGCCTGCCTGGATGCAAAGCTCTCTGGTGCAAAAGCACTTCCCTCTAGTCAAATCCTATCGCTGGTAAGAACTTCACATGCACTCTATGGCAGCAATGGGGGAAGGGAACTCCTCGGCAGCACAACCAGGCATCACCCACCATGTCACTGACTACCTCTTGGAGCATTCCTCTAGACTGAACATGTGAAAGGCTGGTGCTGCAAGGCTTTAAGAAAACAGGAGGACAAAACACTGGAATGCAACAATCTGGCAACTCTGTTGTCTGGGTTCTCCATACTAATGTGAGTGAACAAATTCTGTCTCACACCCAAGGGGCTAGTATGGCTACTACTGTGTTCCAAAATTCAACCCTGGCAGCAAAAACAGATTCCATCCTGGTTCAGGTTAAGCTCAGCCTCAGGAATCTCTAGCGTGTGTAGAAGAACTACTAGACAAGCTCACCTGTGGCAAAAGACAAACTCCCCCCCCCCATCTCGTTTCTGCAGGTACTCACAGTAATGCTGCTTATCTCCCTTTTTAGTTGCCAACAAGTGTGCCAATTATTGCTGCTCACTGTGCTATAACACGGGGGGAAGAGTTGAGATACTGAAGTCCTTTTCTCCAAACTGACCTTGTGATATCCAAGAATCCCGACAGGAGCCAGGGTTTCCAAGATCTCTGCCCCCACAGCCCTAAACTTAGTACTGAGAGCAAAGGTTAAGGAACGAACAGGCATGAGAGAATGGCTAAGCCTGTGGGAGCAGAACGGCCCTATGAGCCTGAACTGGTTACAGCAGCTATTACGCTGAGGCAGCATAACAGGAGAGGTCGACCGCAGAAGATCTTCCTGCCCGCTGACTGATGCAAAGGCTGGAGCTTGCCTGAGAGTCCCGCCCACTCAACACGAAGGACCGGGATGCTGTACACTGAGGCTGCAGCTCTCTCTAGTGGCATATAGGATACACTACAAGGTCCATGGGAAGCCAGAGCAGGATACAGTGGAGCAGTGGCCGGGTCACGTAGACAGACTCCGCGATGGTCTCCTGGATGCCCAAAGGGGTCGGAGGCTGGTCCGTCTCCTTGGCTCTTTGGTTCTGCTTCTCCTCCTGTTGCTGAGGCGCTCCCCAGTGCCTGGAGTGCAGGGATGGGGCTGAAACAAAGACAACTGGGTTTGGAATGAAAGAGTCAGCACACTTTGGGTGAGCAACCAGCCAGTATGGAGCAGTGGTGACAGTGACAGATCAGGATTTGGGAGACCCGAGTTCAAATTCCCCACTCTGATGTGCAAGTTTGCTAGATGACCTTGGCAGTCGCTCTCTCTCAACTTCTGACCTCACAGGGCTGTTGTTGTGAGGATAAAACGGAGAAGGAAAGACTGATGTGGGTCCCCACTGAGGAAAAAAGCAGGGTATGTCTATAAATACATAAATTATTGTGATTCAGCACACACCTTTTCACTATCCAAAGACTAAAAGTTGACAGCCCCCCGGCTACTACAGCTCCCCATTGGGGAGAAAGGCAGGGTATAAATGAAGTACATAAATAAACCTGTTGTCTAGGCTGTGTATCAGATATCAGTGCTACCACTGAAACACAGTTTTTACAGAGAGCCAGCATGGTGTAGTGACTAAGACCGATGGTTTAGAGTGGTGGAGTCTGATCTGGAGAACTGGGTTTGATTCTCCACTCCTCCACATGCGTGGCAGACGCTAATCTGGTGGACCGGGTTGGTTTCCCCACTCCTCCACATGAAGCCAGCTGGGCAACCTTGGGCTAGTCTCAGCTATATTAGAGATCTCTCAGCCCCACCTACCTCACAGGGTGTCTCTTGTGGGGAGGGGAAGGGAAGGTGCTTGTAAGCCGGTTTGATCCTTCCTTAAGTGGTAGAGAAAGTAAGGGTATAAAAACCAACTCTTCTTCTTCTTTTACCCTTGTAGTCCGGCAAAGAGTACCACAGCCTATTCTCTCCCTATGTGCAAGACAGGAGACAGACTCAAGAAAATACTTACTGCTTTCGAGGCACCTCACGACACGGCTAGAGCGCTTCCCCACATATATCTGCTCCTTGCCTGCTGAGCTGCCCTCTGCGTCTGTCAGGAGACAGGCATATTAGACCAAAGACTAGGCTTGGGGGTGAACCCCTCCCTGCACCTTTTACTTTGCTCAGGATAAGACCTCCATTCACCTGTCAAGAATAGTCAACACACAAGCTTGGTAAGAGTAGTTGAAATTAAAAAAAAAAAAAAACTGGGTCCCATTTGCTAGCACTGGCCAAAACAGGTTTGCAGAAGATACTGCTCAAGCTTTCTGCTGTGACTGCATTTGCCAACAGCCTGGAGAAAAAAAGGTCCTGCTCCTTTTGACAGAGGTTTAATGGAATGTTATTTCTCAGGTGATTTTATTTACCTCCAAGCCATGAAAAGCTTCACCTGTCCTTTTCCAGATAGTATGTTTCTACAAAAGGGACAGGGCATTTTTCTTCTGGCCTGCTGGCAACCCCAATTATGCTCTTCCAAAAGATATACTGGGGTGGTTCTGGCCCTTTTTAGGCTAGAGGAGGGCTTCAGACTTTGCTCAGCCTAAAAGGTCTTCCTCCAACTTGAGTGGCTCTTCCTCCAACAGAAGAGCCAGTTAAGGTGAAGGAAGGCTTCAAGCTTTGCTGAGCAGAGTAGCTGGATCCACTGCACGGAGGGTCCCCATCTACTCTAGTGCACCAAACAGGGCCTACAGGAATCCCATACAGGCTACAAAGGAGGCTCTTCTCTTTAGCAGCAGGGGCAGCCTCCGGCATGGTATGATGTAAAGGCAGGGGCACGAGTGAGACAGACAGGGCACAATCCTACACTAAAGGACGTGGTAGGGGTCTGGTAGAAGGTAGTAAGAATCCTCTGTATGTTGGGCCCACAGTAGAGGCCATCAGCTGTACATTGAGTGGAATCAGAGCTCAGGCTACAAAGACTCCTACATTTCTTTTCAGAGCACACTGGTTTAATCCTTCAGGTATGATCTGTCTTAGCTGTGGCTCCATAAGCTTCCTCCAACTCTTCTTTAATGTTGTGACCACCAACGAATGCCTGGGAGGTCCCATCTCAGCCCAACAGTGACTCCGCAGGCAGAGAACCAGTAGAAGAGCAATACAAGGGAAAACTGGAGCTTTTCTGTTGATGAAACTGCTCAAAGAGGGTTCCCCCCTCCCCTTTGGGCTGACAGAGACAAACACCACTCAGCCGAGCTGCAACCAAAACTTCCTTCCATCCCCTCCAGGCTAAGGCAAAGCAGCTGCAGTTTGTGTGATGTGCGTGACTCACCTCCCTGCTGCAAGGACTGCCTCCTGTCTAGTGGCACAATGGGAGGGGATGTCTGGATGCCAGCTTTGTACCAGAGCAACAGCAGGAGGCGCAGGATGGCTCTGTGGGTTAGAGCAAATTGTAAGCTGAAAGCGTCAGGTGCGCACTGGAAGCTGCGGCTTCACAGTTTCAAGATGCTGGAAAAACACACAGCCTTGCTTTGCTGCGGTAGGCAATTCACGGAAGCCTTGCGTTTGTGATCCAGCTTAGAAACGGCTTGTTTCCAATCCAGGCTCAGTCTAACCTTCATATATGCACAAAATCATTAGTGATGACTTGCAGACCAAAACCACACAGCCACTGCTCAGGACAAACAGCATAGTGTACCCACTCTGTCCACAGGCTGAAAAAACCGAGGTCTGCCAAAAGCACAAGGGATGTGCAAATCAGCCCAGAGCAGTGTCAGTAGATCTACTTCAGATGAAACATACTTGGCTCAGATATTCCTTTTGCTTATTTAACTGGTCGTTGCCATGCTTCTGGGTGACACATCCTACCATGCTATCAGTCTTCCTCTGAACCCATCCACACCATTTCTCTAGGTCAAAATAAGGACACTTGAATCATTCCAGAACCACACAGGAGATGTGAGTGGGCAGAGAGCTGGGTGACAGATACTCAACTATCATCACTGATTGGGGAGGGGCCGTGGCTCAGTGATAGAGCATCTGCTTGGCATGCAGAAGGTCCCAGGTTCAATCCCCGCCATCTCCAGTTAAAGGGATTAGGCAAGTAGGTGATGTGAAAGACCTCTGCCTGAGACCCTGGAGAGCCGCTGCCAGTCTGAGTCGACAATATTGACTTTGATGGACCAAAGGTCTGATTCAGTATAAGGCAGCTTCATGTGTTCACTGGATGAGAAGGTAGAGAGCAATAAAGCTTGAGTGAAGAGTACACTGGATGGGAGTGAATGGACAAGGCTCAGGGCAGCTGTGTGGCTTACAATGCCTCAAGCAAGTCCTGTCAGAAAAAGCATGTGGCTCCAGCCCAAAAGTAATACCCCGAAGACCCCAGAGCACCTAGGAGGTGCCCCCCCCCCGCAACCTTTGTTGTGGCAACTTAACCCTACAGACCTTCAAACAAGAGGGCTGTGGAGTTCCTCTTACAACCAGCTCTTCTGCGGCTCTTGGCATTCATTATGGGACGTCTCCCTCTTTCCCCCGCCGAACACTTACTTGGCAAGTTGAATGAGGACAATGACAGCCCATCGGCCAGTCTCACCCCACGCCTTGGCAGCCCCCATCTCGGCAAAGACCTCCATGCACTCGAGGACGCTCAGCCATGTCAGCAGCTTCTGCTGGGGAAGTGACTGCAAAACAAGAGACAGGAGTTGTGATCTCAGAGGGCTTCCATTCATTCCTCCGTCAAATCAAAGCATGACAATTCTGTGGCGGTGTTCCAAAGAGTAACAAGCCAAGATCCTTCCACATAAAGCCAACCAATGCAACAGCCTGGCATTCAAGTAAATGTCGACCCATTCAAACAATCACTTGACAGGTAGAGAGCTGATCAAAATACAGGCCACCCTAACACAGCCTATATGGAACAATTAAACAGCTATGCAAAAACAAAAGGCCATTTAAACTTTTTCCCGAGCGCTGTGGCCCCTTTCCTATGCTACAACTGCAAGACAGAGAAGGGCTGTTGTGAGATGTCACAACAGGCTCAAACCCCAACCACCAACAGAGTGGAAACCAGAGCAAAGGTCTAGCCACCAAGAACGGAAAATGCAGACTGAATTCCACCTCCTCCCTCCTATGGCTTAGAGGAGAGTCTTACCACAGGAAGGGACCGATGAAACTCCTTCCGAAGGATCCAGTCATTCAGCAACACCAGCAAATTGGAGGCAGAATACACTAAGAAGGGAGAAAGTGGAAAAGAGACAAAACTACTGTTGTTTATAAACTGGAAAAGAAACCAGACACACACAAACACACCCATCAAAACAGTCACTTGAAGGTCAGTCCTCACTGAAGTATCTGAAGAACTGAGCTGTGACTCATGAAAACTCATACCCTGCCAGAAATTTTGTTAGTCTTTAAGGTGCTACTGGGCTCTTGCTCTTTCTTAGTCCTCACTGACATTTCCTTTCCTGGCTTCATCAGTAGCACAGAGGTTGAGAGCTGCCTGGGCCATCCTCCTCAGTTGGGGGTAAAGAAACAGAAACCTTGTCCAGGTCAATTTTGCCTTGGTACGATCCCTTACTTTATGGCCTCAACTTTATCATCCTGCACAGTAGTGCAGAATAGTTGTGTGCTGCTCATATTCTTCTCAACAGCTTTGTTCTAAAGCAGATTACAAGCCCTGAGCAAACATTCATTTCTCATAAAGCGGAATGGAGGTTGCAAAGCAAAACAAAAACTGACAGCAGTAAAGAAGATCAGGAATGACCAATAACGGAAAACAGATGCCATCGACTATGGATCTGACTATCATCTGCTTACTGCAACACCAGCTACTACTTGGCAGACATCTGGGCAATCTGATTAGAAATACTGGCAGGATGTACCATGGTAATAAAGCATCTGAATTAAGAGTGGTGTCTTTCCCAGGAATACAGTCTCAGAAGACTTGGAGAGACTGCCCAAATGCAGTCATTTCAAAGTCTGATGGCAACATAGTTACATCAACTTAAACAGCAGGAGTAAGGAATGTAGGGATCTGAAATGTTGTAACAGACCAAGAATCCATCCTTCAGGAAGACAAATTTCAAGCTCTTCAGGATACTTAGATTAACAGCTGATAAAGAAGCAAGTTACCCAAAGAATGCTTCAATCCATTTCTAATTATGTAAATATTATTTTTAATAGTTGAAATGGTCCTGTATACTTGAAATGGTCCTGGCTTTCCTGAACAGCAAGCAAACAGGGTTATATGGTTCTGGTCACCATATCTCAAAAAGGAAACCAGAGCACTGGGGAAAGTGCAGAAACCTGGGGAGGGGGGGTGGCACAGCAGTCTCGGGAGCTCTTGTTCCCCTTCCCGCACCTTTTCAAGTGCCAAAATAGCCATGGGAGGGCTGTTTCTGCACGTGAAAAGGTGTGGATGCTAAACAAAAGCTCCTGGGGGCACTGTGCCATGCATCCGATCCAGATAGGGGCCTCACAACAGTTTTAAAAGAACTACAAAGAACAGTTATTCAGGAGACGGCACCATAATTTCCTACCGTCCATACATACAGAAGTACAATTCCTTATACAGATCTTCACATTCAAGGAAGGCAAACTGGGATATCCCAAAGTTCTCTTCGGCTCTGCTTTCTTGACAGGAAGCAATTACTCTCTATACAACAGATGGTGGCCCTACTTGGGGAACTTTCACTTATTCGCCTTTCAAAAAGGAATCCGTACTCCTGCAACTTCTCTTTAACTCCTATCTCAGTGGCAACATGAGCTTGTTAAGGCTTTATTAAGTTCAAACAGCTGTTTCATGTGACCAAGAGGTTAGGAGCTCAGAATAGGTAAGGGTTTCCCCTGCACCATACTCACAACAGTACTTACTAAAAGTCAGTCACTGAACTTCATGGGGAAGAATGAACTAGAATCGCCTTGTCCCAGGCCAAGATTATACTCACTTCACTCCAAACCTTTAGCAGCCACTGTATAATCCTGCCTATGCATTAGACTTTCACATTTTCTTTCTTCTTAGGAGAATTGCTTCATGCCTATCTCACCTGATAATGCCCAGCAGTATTTACATAAGAGAGTCTGGGGGCTCTGCAGCCAGTGTGGTGGTGTAGTGGTTAGAGTATTATGCTAGGATCTGGGAGACCAAGATTTGCATAAAGATAAAGATAGAATTCAACGAGATCTGAATGCACTGGAAAAGTGGGCAGTTGTGAACAAGATGCAATTCAACAAGGACAAGTGCAGAGTTCTACATCTGGGTACCAAAAATGAGAAACACACATACTGGATGGAGGATACGTTTCTGGGTAACACTGTGTGTGAACAAGATCTAGGGGTACACGTGGACTGTAAGCTGAATATGAGCAGTCAGTATTGTGCAGTGGTAAAAAAGGCTAATGCAGTCTTGGGGTGTATCAACAGGGGCAAACATCCAAATCACAAGATGTCATAGTCCCACTGTATACCACACTGGTCAGGCCACACCTGGAGTACTGTGTGTAGTTCAGGATGCTCACTTCAAAATGTATACAGACAGAATGGAGCGGGTGCAGAGGAGGGTGACGAGGATGATCAGGGGCCTGGAGACCAAGTCCTACAAGGAAACTTGGGAACATTTAGGGATTTGGGAATATTTAGTCTGGAATACAGGAGGTTGATTGCTCTCTTTAATTATTTGAAAGGCTGTCACTTACAGGAGGACACGGAGCTGTTCCAGTTGGCAGCAGAGGATAGGACTCACAATAATGGATATAAATTATGGGTGGAAAGGTACTGGCTGGGCATTAGGGGAAAAATTTACCGTGAGAGTAGTTCAGAAGTGGAATCAGTTGCCTAGGGAGGTGGTGAGTTCCCCTTCTCTGGCAGTCTTCAAGCTGTGGCTGTATGAACACTTGCCAGGGATGCTCTATATGCTGATCCAGCATTGACCAGGGGGTTGGACTAAATGGCCAGCATGGCGCCTTCCAACCTTATGATTCTATGATCTCTACTCTGCTATGGAAGTTGGCTAGGTGATCTGGGCCCAGTCAAACACTCTCAGCCTACCTCACAGGATTGTTGTGAGGATAAAATATAGGAGAGAACAATATAGGCCACTTGGGGTCTCCGCTGGGAAGAAAGGTGAGGTATAAATGAAGTAAATAAAAACGCAGGCAAATTTGCCAGCTTTACTTACCAAGCTCAGAAAGTTCATGAGAGTCAGAGAACCGTCCTGGAAAATAAGCATAAGCAAGGTGTGGGCCACTATTCCATAATCTTCTAAAAGCAGTCTAGCAGATCTTCTGTGATAAATCACCCTTTTATATAAAGAAGCCAACACATTATTCAACCAGTCCTGAGGGTCAAGTTCTCTACAGAACCCTTCATGTCCCTAGAGTTCTGAATTCCATTAATGCCTCAAGAGAGCTAATGCAGACTCATCAATAAGGAGAGAACTTTCTCTGGGGGTCTTCTTCCTTAATTGGGGTATTTTTGCCTTAGCTTTCTAGGAAAGTAATCCCAAGGTTTTTCCATCACATTTGACAGATATTTGGGGCAGTGATCCCATGGTTCAAATGATACAATCAGAAAAATAGGTTACACTGTTTTTCTTGATAAACTAGCAAATTATTTCCTTTTTTGTTATTTTATTTATTTAAACCTTTTGTATGCTACCTTACCACCCAATTCAGAGTCCCCATGGTGGCAACACTAACAAAGACATACACATAATTTTAAAAAATTAAATATATAAACCCATAAACATATGAAAACACACAAACAGAAGGGAGGGCTAAAAAGTGTTAGCGAGAGAACACCAAACCAAATAGAATTTCTTTTAACCTACTGGCTGAAGACAAAGACAGAAGGAGACAGATTTATCTCCCTGGGGAGAGAGTTCCAAAGTTTCAACCTCACAACCAAGAAGGCCCTTTCTCAGGTTGCCACCTGTCTAGCCTCAGATGGCAGAGCCTCCAAAGATGACTGGAGTGGTTGGGTAGGTTCATATGGGAGTAAGTGGTCATTCAGGTATGCTGGCCTCCGGGTATATAATCATTTAAAGATCAATACCAGCAGCTTGTTAGATATATTTTTGTGATCAGACTCATGGCTAACATGGACTAGGTGGCAGCTGTCATCTGGTTCCATTAATTGAAAGAGCTAGAGGAGGCCTAATATGAAAAGTAGACTGGAAACAGATTCTCGCATGCAAAAGGGAAATGTCACTTATAAGGGGTGAAGGAAAACCTCCTAGCTAGAAGATGGTTTGTATCTTAACCACACTATATCATCACACTACCCTGAGACCGTCACATTTTGAATCATGCAATGCTCCTTCTACCTGAATATGGCTGATCCCGTTCAATGTATATAGTCTTTCAGAAACCTTTGACAGTGTTCCTCAACAAAGGATCCTAAATAAACTTCTAAGTCATGAGATCAGAGGACTGGCTCCTTGTGGAACAGCCAATGGTTAAAGAACAAGAAGCAGAGGGCCAGAAAAAACAGTTTTGCTATGGATGTAAAAAAGCAATGGGGTTCCCCAAGGATCTGTGTTGGTTCATTTAGCTTATTCAGGATTAAGCAGTGAGACAGGCCAAGTTTACAGATGGCACCAAATTATTGCGGATGGAGAAAGCACAAGGGGACCGTGAAGAACTCTAAAAGAATCTCTTCAAACTGCTGAATGGACAACAAAATTGGACAGTCAGATTCAATGTAAGTAAATGTAAATATGACACTTGCTGGTGGGGCCTGAACTAGCTGAGGTTTACCAGGAAAGGGATCTTGAGAGTCATGGTAGGTAACTCTAGAGAAACATCAAGACAGAAAAGCAGATAAAATTCTGTGTTATTATTCAAAAAGCAATTCAGAATAGAACAGCAATTTTATATAAATCCTACACCATTTCATAGACTTATAGTGTTGCAGCATTTGGAACATTACATATGCTTATATTACAAAGAAAACTTGCGTAGCCATAAAAAGTATAACCAAAATGATCAAGAGGAGCTGAGCCCTAAAACAATAGGTTAATTTATTTGGGACTTTTATTGGTGGAAACTTAACAGAACCATCATAAGAGGTATATAAAAAATATGAACAGTGTGGAGAAAGTAAATAGAGAAATGTTTTACCCTGTCATATAACACCAAAATATCAGTCACGCCATAAAAATCAACTGGCATTTACAGGGCTGAGAAAAGACATCATGCACAACTGCCTTATTAAATATACTGAGACAAGATGTAGGGATGATCAATGGTTTAGAAGATAGTTTAAAAAGGAGAGCAGACAAATTTATAAACGACAGCTCTATTAACCATGATAGTTAAACAGAACCACCATGTTTAGAGACAGTATCAAACACTGAGGGGGGCTTATTCCTCTTTATCTTGTCCTCAGCCACTGTAACAGTACGGACCAGCTGAGAAAGAAAAAGCAATGTTTAATCTGGGTTCTTCAAACTGGCAGCGACAATGTTCAGTTTTCACAGATTTGGCTTTGATCTTCCAGGTGTTTACTCTGCACATGGGGGGGGGGCGACCATAGGCTTACTGAAACACTGGGAAATCAGCTCAGGGCGAGGATTGAAAACAAAACAAAAATTCTGCAAAATCATGGTTGCGATCCTGCAACCAACCCCGAAGAATTACCCCTCCCCTTTTGTCCTGGCGGGATTCCCGTGCATGTAACAACTGCAAAAAAAAAAAAAAAAAAAAAAATTGTTCTGCAGAAATTCAGGAAAAATTTTTTGCAGAAAAAAATTTTTTTTGCAGAAATTCAGCAGGTGAATCTGCCCACCCAGGTCTCTCTCACCAGCCGGACCTGCAGCTGACCCGCAGCCGTCAGGTGCACAGGACACCCCCACCGGCGAGAACCTGTCGCGCGGCAGAGCAGGCTAGGCAGTAGGGCCAGCTGGGATGCCTGAGCCCGCTCGCCGCCTCTCCTCCTCCCAGTCCCCCAGTACCTGGCAGCAGGTAGGAGAGGCCGCGCACGGTGCTCTCCAGCTGGGCAGTGGCCGCCGGGTGCCGCTTCACGTACTCCTGATAGCGGTGGCACAGGTGCCGCAGCCTCCCTACCGGCCCCGATCCAGCCATGGCGGCCAAGTGAGGGGCGGGGAGAGGGAGAGAGAGAGAGAGAGAGAGAGACTGACCCTCCTCAGTCAGCCCCAGCCAGCCACGCGCTTCCGGGCGCGCGCAGGGACACCCTCGGCCGCTCGCTTCCGCGCCTGCGCAAGCCGAGAGGCGACGGCGGCCGAGAGAGCCCAGCCAATCGAGCGCCGACCCCATGAGCGGCAGGGAGGACGAGTCGAAGGCGGAGCGGGTCGGGCGAGCCGGCGGAGAGGAGGCGGTTTTAAAGGGCGGAGAGGCGGGCGTGAGTAGCGCGCGTGCGCGCCTGTGCGGAGCGGCCGTTACCCCGCTGGCCGCCGCGGAGTTCCAACGGCTTCGCGCGCCCCTCAGGGGGACGCCGGGTCGGGGGTCTCCCCGGCGGCAGGGCTGCGCGCGGCGCCTGTTGCTCCTGGCTGCGAGGGCTGGGTTCGTGGGGCAGGCGAGGGCAGCGACGGGGCAGGCGAGGGGGCAGCTGCTGTGGCAGCTGCTGTGGCTGCTGTGGCGGCCGTCTTGCCCCTGGTGGCGGCAGGTGGCGGATGCTCCCAGCTCGTCTTCGGGGTGGGTGGTCTGGACGGGCAGGAATGTCCCGCCCCTCGGTGTGACCTGGAGGCGACCACCTGGCCCTGAAAAGAAGCATATGCCTTGCTACTCTGGCTTAAAACAAGGAGAAAATCCTCACAGCATCCAGCACGCCTTTTGGTGGCGCCGCCGCATGTGTTAAATTAGTAAAGGTAATACAATTCGCGGTGGGTCGCCGTGTTAGTCTGTCTGCAGTAGTAGAAAAGGGCCAGAGTCCAGGAGCACCTTAAAGACTAACAAGAATATTTTCTGGTAGGGTGTGAGCTTTCTGTCTGCAGTGGTAGAAGTCTGCAGACTTTCAGTTAGTCTGTCTGCAGTAGTAGAAAAGGGCCAGAGTCCAGGAGCACCTTAAAGACTAACACAAATATTTTCTGGTAGGGCATGAGCTTTCGTGAGCGACAGCTCACGAAAGCTCATGCCCTACCAGAAAATATTTGTGTTAGTCTTTAAGGTGCTCCTGGACTCTGGCCCTTTTCTACTAAAGGTAATACAGTAAGTGTGGTGGTGCTGTTTATTACTAGGCATTAACAGTTTCCTTGTTTGTTGTGTTCCTAAACAAACCACGACGTCGGCAATCTCTAGGAAGTCGCCTTTCCCCTCCTGCTTGAGCCCACCGCATGGTGTTTAGTCTCTTTTTTTTATAATAATAATATTTTTTTATTTTTCCTCATTTAATATAGCAACAGAAACAATATACTAGTAATAATAAAAAGAAGAAAACAAATAATACTTCTAATTTAACAATCAAATGACTTCCCCCTCTCCCTCTCCCTCTTCCATCTAAAATTAAATTGTATAAACTTTTGCTAACGGAACTAATCCCAATTATTTTAATCGACCTGTTCTCATGGTGTTTAGTCTTGCGGTCTTCAGTGCACTTACGCAGTGCTGGATTTATGTATAAGCTAAACAAGATATAGCTTAGGGCCCCACTGTCTTGCCCCCCCCCCAAAAAAAAGTTAAAGGGAAAAAAACTGGATGTACATTTCCAAAATCAACAATTACTTTGATAAAACACATATTTTGTTATGTGCAAATGGCTTTAGATACCTATTAGGTCCATAAATTGCCATATAGCGCATAGTCAACACAAAAAACAGCAACAATTTGTTGTTGGCCAAGGACAGCTGGCCATATAAAGAGCCCCATTACCTTCAGTAGCGTAGGGCCTCATCAAACCCAAATCCGGCCCTGTAATTACGGGCAAGATGATCTGGTCGAAATCAGTGTGTCTAAATTTGTTTGGAATCAGGACTGCAAATCACTGTTTCATCTGCTTCTCCAGTGGTTAATTTCTTTTTAAAAAGAGAGGGGGGAGTGGTTAAACTTATTTGGGACCTCTCCTGATCTTTTAGGTAAGGGGAAGATGACTGGGGAAGGTACTGGCAAACCACCCCATAAACAAAGTCTGCCTAGAAAACGTCGGGATGTGACGTCATCCCATGGGTCAGGAATGACCCTGTGCTTGCACAGGGGACCTTTACCTTTTTTAAGATGAGACAGGGGTTCTTAAGGAACAATGGCCATATCTCAGAGAGAATCCCATCTTCCCACATTCCATGTGTGTGTAGAAAGAGAGATCATTTTGAACAGTGGGTTAAGCAGCCATGAATTGCTACATTTGGTGAGATTGACATGAAAAACTAAAAAGTATACAAGAAAAGCACAATTTTTTAAAAGTATGTGGTATCTTTCATTAAGAGGAACTGAATAACAAAACTGTGTGTACAGTTCTCTAGAACTCATTGGGCTGGATGTTCAAATAGAAGTCTTGGGGGCGGGGCAGGTGTTTCAGGCTTCTTATCATCCTGTTTGCAACAGTTACAATTGGTGACAGCACAGAGTACTTAATTATAGGTGCTTAACACCCATAGGTGGATAACAGTGCAATCCTGTGCAGAGTTACTCTAGTCCAAGCCTGTTGAAATCAATGTTTAGATTGTCATAACTCTCCGTAGAATTGCGCTGAAATGGCAGTATTCACAAACCAGTGGCAAAACATTTTAATATTTTAACCCCCTGTGTAGGGGTAGGACACTATACTGCTGACCTGAAAGTCTGTGTTCTTCAACAAAGGGATTTTAAAGTGAACTTCCAGCATGAAATTGCTGAATTAGAATTTTATCAATAGGTGTAATAGCATTAAAGATATCTCACCTTTTTTGGCCTCTGCATTCTGTTTTTGCTGTGTACAGCTATTATAAATGGTAATTGTGCTCACCTTGTATATTTCAAAGTTTTGCATAGAAATGTCACAAATTTGTAATTAAACTACTCTTCACAGTTTTTTCTTCTCTTCTGCATTTGATGGAAGGTATGGAAACTAATGCTACAGTAAATCTGTTTATCTTTAAAGTACCATAAGACATCTCTTTGTGTTTGCTGCAAGAGATTAACATGGCCATCCTGCTTGAATTCTGCTTTCTTGGGAATTAACAGGGTGGCTTTGGTGAAGACCTATTCTCAAACATCATTAAAATCTTTTATCGTCTTTAAAACCACTGCACATCTCACACCCACACCCGCTTTTATTCTACTCCTTCCCATTAACAGGGGGATATAAAGTTTATCAACCATTTTCAAAATACTTAATTTGAAGGACATTCTAAAATTTAAAAAAAACTTGGGTTAAAGAGGTAAGCCATTTTAAAAGTCCCTTATGATCCATAAACATGGACATTTTAGTTAAGGTTGGCAGTTCATGTTGCATCAGCAATACAAAAATTACAAGTCTGACATTTCAGGCACACTTACAAGTTACCGGTATGTTCCTCATCGCATTTTCCTTGCTTTTGTAGCCCCCTAGTTCTTTTACTTTGAACTTGATGTCAGTGCAATATAAATATTTAATAAGAATTTGCTTACGGGTGGAAATTATTGATGTGGAATGCCCATAGGAAAGAATGGAGGTAATAGCAAGGGAAAGGGTTCTTGCATGACACCCAAACTGCAAGCAAGCACAATTGTGCATTGTCTGTACTGTTTCTGTGGTGTGGAAGTTATGGTTTCTATTGTTTATTTTTTGGAGCATGAGTGAATTGTGAAGTACGCTAATTCTTAAACTGATGGTGGTAGCCTGATTTATTCATTTTTTTCCACCTCATATCTGTTCCTCCTGAGATTTTTATGCGCAGATAAACAGCTCTTCTTTTATGCCTCAGGCTCTCTCCCACGTTTTCAACTGTACAAGAGCCAATAATTTTGTTTTGGAAAAATATGGTACATTAACCAAATGTCAGATTATACCCTTCTTCAGGGTAGGTTCTCCTTGCCAGATTTCAGATGGATGGGACAAGTTATTTGATTACGAATAATATGTGGTGGGGGCAAGTAAAGTGCCTGAAATGTACAAGAATGAAGTGAAATCCCATACAAAATTTTGCCAGTCTAAACCAATTGATCTCAATGGCCTTAAACTGGAGTAATTGAGCAGAGGATTATACTGTGAGCATGACAGTATGGAATCTTATAAATTAATAACTTAATTGGACCTGCTGGTTTTAGGGGGTGCAGGCACACTTAAGCTGAGTAGGGGTATAATCCTATTTACTTCTGTGTAATTATGGATAAAATTGTGTTATACCTTATTGTAGCATGAACTTTCTGGGCTAAAGCTTCCTTCTTGTAACAGTGTTTATTTTTAAACTTATGTGCTTCTTTTCTGCCTTCAAAAGGGCCCCAAGGCACAAACATCTTCGCACAATTATGAGTTGGTCTTCAAAGTGTCACAAGCCTTTTTGCCTTGTGGTAGCTCAATCTCTGTACATTTTTTTTATTTTGCTGCTGGTAGCATGGCTCCTGGTGTCTACGTGATTACAGTTCTGTTTGTCTGTCCTTCTGGTACCTTATGCAAGCACTTGTGTGGACTGGCCCTATACATATTCATCCAGAAGTTAGTCCCACTAAAGTTCAGTCTGATTTACTTCCAATTCAATGTATGTATGTAAAATGGTTCCCTTCGTGTTCAGAGTGCTGAGTACAGTAATGACTCAATAAGAAGGAAATAGTAAATATAGTACACTGTCATTTTATAGTACACTGTCATTTTGCTGAAGTACTTGGAGCATCGAGTTACTGTTGAAGGAATAGCACTTTAATGGCGCAAGTCTTTTTTAAAAAATCAACTAGTGTATTGAACATTGTTATTGGAGACACAGAACTTCCTGTTTTGGAAGGTATTCTGTGAGACTCCACAGGATTTGATTTTATTCCCTGGTTAATACTCATGTAAGGCATAAGATTGTCAGAAGCTTTGGAGTTAAGTGTTGCTAGGGTTGCCAGGTCCCTCTTTGCCACCAACGGGAGATTTTTGGGGAGGAGCCTGATGAGGGTGGGGTTTGGGGAGGGACTTCAATGCCATAGAGCTCAATTACCAAAGCAGCCATTTTTCTCCAGGTCTGATCTCTATCGGCTGGAGATCAGTTGTAATTAGCGGGAGATCTCCAGTTAGTACCTAGCAGCTGGCGACCCTAAGTGTTGCCAATATGCAGTTCAGAGCCAGCTCCACATTTGTTTTTGTTAGTCGTTGGAAGCTGTGCTGTCTCAACTGAGCCATTCCCTTGGTTCTGTGGTCAATTGACTGAAGGTTCAAGCAGCCCGATTAGCCCAGTTTGGGCCAATCTTGTCAGGGCTTGGGAGCTCAGCAGGGTCAGCTGTGGTCAGTACTTGGCTAAGAGACCACCAAGGAAGACTGGAGTTGCTTCACAGAGGAAGGTGATGGCAGATTACCTCTCCTCATCTTCTGGCTGGAACTCCCTGTCGAGGGGGTTGCCATGAGTTGGTTGCCGCTCAACAGCGCATTTTTCTTAACATGGCCTGGTTGAATACAGATGAGATGAAAGTGATGGTAATTGGTAAGGCTGAACTCTGAGAGGGACTTGGGATTCCTAGTTTGGATGTGTTGAGCCTTCCTCTTATAGATCCAGTTCCAAGCTTAGGAGCCTTGTTAGGTTCAGTCTTTCTACTACAAAACAGTTGAACGTGGCCCCAAACGCAACTTTTCAGCTATGCCTTGGCCCAGAAGTGATCTCCCCATTTGGACTCAGCCAATCTAGCCATGTTACAGTAGCCTTGAGACTGCACTGTGCACATTCTATCTGGGGCTGCCCTTGAAGACAACTCAGAAACTGCAACTGGTTCAAAAGGTGGTTCCCCAATTATTAATTGGGACTTACATCTATGCTCGTGTTATGCCTCTTCTGCATTCTCTCAAATGGCTGTTTCTGGTTTCAGTTCAATGCTCTTTTAAGCCTTGGGATCCGGATACTCGCAAGACTCTTTCCCCTACCATGTGATTCCATGCAGCAAAATCTGCTCTTCTCTGTAAGGTCTGTTGTTCAGCTGCCATGAAAACTGCCTTGGGTGTGAGCCTTTTCTGTAGCTGCACTGTAGAACAACATGCCAGAGGCAGTTGGGAAGGAGGTGGTACAGAGCACCTGCTTTAAAAGGCATTTGAAGGGCAATCTCTTTTTCTCTGTGTGTTTGAGTTGCAGCTCTGAAGATTTTTTTAATGCTGATTGTGACTTTCTTTTAATTTTTTTTATTATTTTTTTGGTTCACTGCTTTGGGACCCATGGGGAGAAAGGCAGTTTGGAATAGGTTTCGATAAATAACACAAACCAGAATTAGTCATCTCTGTCGCTGTGACAATCTTTCGGCCTATCTTTGAGGGAATCTTGCCACAAGTTGGAACAACTGCTACTTTCATCTTCTTGGGGTTAGACAATCCAGGTAACTGAATGGTTACTTCCAGCATACAGATGGGGAGTGTCAGACAAGTTATCCAAAGCAAGCCAGTGAGCCTGAACAGAGACAGACTCTTACACCCTTGCTAATTATGATAGCAGTCCTGAAAACATAGGCAGTCCTGGTAGTCAGGAATCTATCCCAGCTCCTTGGTAGTTGAATACCCTGAGGGAGATGAGTTGTGTGTGGCATTGTATAGTGCTTATTGACTGCATACTGCTTATTGTCATGGTGACTTGCTTCCATCCCTTTGTGAAGCACAGCAGAAAGTCAAAACAGCAAATATGTCACAAAACAGTCTGAATTCCTTTTTCTTCCTCTTGAACCAATCTGTTTTCTTCAGAAGGTGCCTCTGCAGAGCAAAGAGGAAATTTGGTTGATTGCTTAGTTAACACCATACTTTGTGCAGGTGGGGAGTGGGATGCATTGTTACTGCTTATGTTGACACTTGCCAGATGTCACTGGGCTCAATCTCTGACAAAAGGCACTGGGCTATAGTTTGTGCTTGAGTAGGAAAAATGGTTCTCATATCTATCTAACCACCCACCAACACCACCTATAGTATTATCAAAAGGTTAAGAATTCCACTACTATGATAAACTGGTTGGTCCACTGCTGGTAATACAAGCAGCAAAGCAAAGCCACCTATGTCTTTAGAGACTTCCTGGATATCCAGGTGACTTTGTACATTAAAGAGAATAAAATCCATTTTAGATGCATACACTGCATCGGTCTCAGAGTACAGAAATAAATAAAATGTAACAGTCGTATCACATCTTGTGCTATGTTAGGGCTTACCAGGGTTTTAAAAAGCAACATTCTGATAAATTCTCTGTGTTTGCACTGGACTCCAGTGACATTTCTAGCCACAAATGGCAGGGGAGTGTAGCCACTGACTGCTAACTCATTGTGAATGAAATGACTTGGGAGGGAGGGTGCTCATTCCAAGTTTTCCATAATGAAAGTTTCCCCTGTTATTTACAGCTACATCCAAATTCAAATTTCAAATACCTTTATTGGCATAGTACAATCTGCAGTATATAAAAGGATAAAAGTTAGAGTAAACAGCTACATCCTGTTTTCCCATTACTTTTTCTCCATAGCTCTGTTTGATTGTGACGCAGGGTATTAAAATAACGTGTCCTTAAAATGTTATCTAAATTTGGCAAAAGATGAAAGGTAGGGCTTGGCTTCCCAGTACACATTAGCTAGCTGCTAAGAGAAAGACGGACTAAAATGGGGGGGGGGCTTCAGCATTTCCCAGTGGGGCCAGAGAAGAAAACTAAAAGGGGGTTACCGCACTTGTATTCCCAGCGATGTATTAAGAGTTTGAAAATGTTATAAAAAATACTGTTCGCACTTTCTGTGTATTCCCACCGATGTATTAAGAACTGTTCGCACTTTGTTTGGCCCCTTTAGCTGTGAAGACGTCTTCCAACCATTTATAAGCCGTGGTATCCAAAAATCCTTTTAAAGCGATGTTTTTTACAACATTTTCAAACTCTTAATACATTGCTGGGAATACAAAGTGCAGTAACCCCCTAAAAGCAAAATGTGAGAGAAGAATACAGAAACAAACTTAACCAGGTTTTTGATGCTTTCAGTGAAAGGTATGCTAGGGAGGGCTTTGGAATCTTGGCACCTTCCGGCAGTACAGGAGTTTTGTGTGTATTCCAGACTTTTCTAAGCTATCAAAGTCTGTTTATTGTTAATGCCCAGCCAGGTAGTAAAAGCTGAAGTTTCCTGGATAATCATCTGCTACTGTTTATGTAATTATTGGGAGTCAAGCAGAGGGGTTGAAATTTTGCATTAATCTTTGTGTGACAGAAGAACTCCCTGTGGTCAAGATGAGTCTGCAGTCCAATTAATGTTCTGCCGTTTAGTATAGTTTCATTGTCAACAAACCTGTGTTGGAACGTGAGTTAACCAGCTAGGTAGGGCTATGGTATGGGGGATTCACTAGCTCTGTTCATATATAATGCTATAGTTTGGCATTGCAGGAGTGAGTTTCCCACTTCCTCCCCCTTTGCTTATCCCCTGCCCTATTGCAAATATGCCCCTTTCAATAGTTTGCTGTTACATATTAACCATCACATTACGATTTGTGCTTGCCGTCCAAACCAGCATAGAACACCAGAATCAAACTGTGGTTGCCACTAGTTCTGGTTTGGAGGACAAGCACAACCCGTGGTTAGCCAGTTCAAATGCAGTAACATACTATAGTTTGTCACCTAATATGATGGGAGGAAAGGATAAAATAGCAGCTCCAGGGGAAAGAGAGAGCACATGAGCCTAAGGCTCATCATGTCACACCAAGGTTTGGCATTGACTCGGTGAAGGGGAAAAAGTGGGCATATTAATGTTTTAAATAACTTTCTTGATGTTTGGTTCAACCTGGCAGGGTAATTTAAATCATATGTGTACTTCCTTTCCAAAAGGTTAACCTCCCTTTCATTGTGGTATTATGAATTATTTTTTTAAAGACTGCACAGAGTTCCCCCCCAAGGGCAGAACTACATTCTACCTTGGCAAACACATGTTGCCAACCCCATGATTTCAGAGGTAATAGCAAGAACTCAGGGGTGGGTGTGTATAAATATACAGCAGAAAATTGGTAGGTAGGACGTGGAGGTGCTTCACCCTCCTGCACCCACTTCTTCTGCCCTGGAAGTCCCCTCCTTGAAGATGGTTTTTTTGCAGCCAGCTTTATTTCTAGATTCAGAACCCCGAGAGCCTCCACAGTCCACACACACCCCACACATACATTAACATTACAAACCAAACACAGGATTGAGTATTCTTTGTTTGCCTTTCAACATGCATTTCCACCTTTATTCCTGCTAGTGTTGTGTGTTTGGTCAGTTCAAAGTGAAAGTCCCTGTTTACATGGGAGCCTGCATAACCAAGAAGTTGGTTTCCCAATTATTGATGCTCAGTTGATGGCTTCAAAAAATGTGAGTTTGGCTTGCATCTCCCGGTAGCATCTGGAAACAGATAACATCTGTGTTTGATCACTGTAGGCTTTGCCCAGAGAAGGAAAGCTGATCCAAACTCTGACATTTTGTAAGGAGAGAAGCTAGTTGGATAAACTTTCTAATCCTGATGCTAACAAGGAAGCAGGTTGAAACTATTCTGAAAGTTAGAGTTCAGATACCTGGAATTGGTGGTGCTTTAGATAACAGCATAATCATTTACGAAAGTATTGATTCCCTATAATGATCCAGGCATTTTATAAAAGATAAAGACGATAATAGGCTTTGCTTACAGCCTTGCAATCCATAGATAGATAACAGTACAATAATTGCACTGTCTCTTGTTTCCTAGACTAGAACTTGATGAGATGTGCTCCATTTGTTGGTCCCCGGTAGCCATTAAAGGACTCCAGTGAAAGGCATTGCTTGCCAATTCAGCCCTGACTCATGCTTATTGACAGTGGACACCAGTTGGCAATATTACAAGATTCTCTGAATAGACAGTGTATCACTGGTGATCCATCAAAAGCTGGATCCAGGATTTCGGTTTAGTCTAAATCCATCCCTTACAGCTTGGGAATGTTATGTTTACTTCATTCTTTGGGTTCAAGTGTTGATGGCATCAGGCTGTTTTAATACTGCACGCTGTGTGTTATGACATGGCTGAGTAAAGCTGTTCCTCTACTGACTGCCTTACCACTTTTATGGTGTGATGTCTATAAAATGAAATAATTTGTAGAGGCATCGCCGTTATATTTTTATATATATAGTCAAAATGCAGAGACAGGCAATGGCAAACGGCCTCTGAACATCTCTTGCCTTGAAAACCCTACGGGGGTCACAACATGAGTCAGCTGTGACCTGACAGAAAAATACACAATGATTTTTTTTGGTGCCTGCTGAACTTGCATTCTCATCTTGAACAACCAGAACAGTCCTTCTTAAGTCTTGAAGGATAATGTTCAACTTGTCTTGATTGAAGTGGTGGTGGGTGGGGGAGACCCAGATCGTTTTGGGTTGTTTCCTACCAGCTGACTAGTTAAACACTGAACTCATCCCAGATAGGCGTATTATAGACATGTGGTCTAGGCTTGGCCACGGACAAAGATTTCCTTATGTCTCTAGGCCTGGAAACATCTCTCTGTACCTGCACAGAGAGGAAACATTCCCCTTTCCCAAAGCAACAAGCTGATCTTTGCTATCCTTTGCCTCTTTGGTGCAGGAGTAGCTTATGAAGAGCCGAGGAGGCATTCTTTTACTCCTGCAGGCGGTCCCCATTCAGAATAGGATTTCCAACCTCCAGGTACTAGCTGGGGATCTCCTGCTATTACAACTGATCTCCAGCCAATAGAGATTAGTTCACCTGGAGAAAGTGGCCCCTTTGGCAATTGGACTGTATGGCATTGAAGTCCCTCCCCTTCCCAAACCCTGCCCTCCTCAGGCTCTGCCCCGAAAATCTCCTGCTGGTGGCAAAGAGGGACCTGGCAACCCTAAGGTGGTGGCTGGAGATCTCCCACTATTACAACTGATCTCCCCACAACAGATCAGTTCACCTGGAGAAAATGGTCGCTTTGGGAGGTAGACTCTATTGCATTATATCCCATAGAAGTCCCTCCCCTCTCCAAACCCCACCCTCCTCAGGCTCCTCCCCCAAAATCTCCAGGTATTTTCCAGCCTGAAGCTGGCAATCCTAATTCAGAAGCAGCTTCTGTCTCCATCATAGGAAGATGCTTGGGTTGAAAGCTCTCTGTGGCGGCCATTTTCAATGGCATCCACTACATTTTCTTAACATTTCAAAAGTGACTGTTAGCTTTACTGGGCCTGTTGTATATCCAATAAGTTAAAAAAAAAAAAAACCCGACAAAGCTGGTGAATACAGTTTTGCTGTTTTAGCAGTTTCTAGGTAAATAGTGCAATTGTTTGGCTTCTGAAGCCAAAATTTAGCCATTGAAGTCCTGGCTGGTTATTTCTCTTATTCAGAAGGTAAAGAAACTGTCTTTGTGCCCAGTCAGGCTGTGAGGTAGGGTTGCCAGGTCCCTCTTCGCCACCAGCAGGAGGTTTTGGGGGTGGAGTTTGGGGTAGGGTTGCCAACCTCCAGGTACTAGCTGGAGATCTCCTGCTATTACAACTGATCTCCAACCAATAGAGATCATTTCATCAGGAGAAAACTTTCTACAATTGAGAGTAAGTAACATTGTCCTACTTTAAGAGGAGCCTCGTGCTGTTGTTTATGAATACTAATATCGTACTTTCAGCATAGGTTATATTTGTGGTAGATAGTACCTGGAGATTGGCAACCCTACTGTGAGGTGGTATTTGTTCATCAGCCATAATGCTGTGTCAACAGTTCAGGACATTCAATGAACTGACATTAAGACTTCCATCATAAAATCTAGTAACTGCATGTGTTGATTGCATAGTTTTGGAAAGGTACTTTTTGGGATGGCTTGAAACATCCTTAAGGATAATCCGGCATTTGAAAATTCTCTAGCCAGAACATGACTGTGTGTTTAATAATTGTCATGGTGTTAATGAGTAAATGGGTTTTTCTCTGCAAAATGTCTATTCCCTGTTGCTCTGTGCCTGATCCCCACTAGGATTAACAGTGGCGCCTCCCTGTTAAATCTTCACTGTGACTGGCAGACTTTCTGAAACTTTATAACTTTGGATCCATTTGAATAGACGCAAATTAACTTCTGCATTTGGGAGAACGTACTGGGTTCATATAACATATTTTGAAAGCTAGCATAAAGTCTTGCTACTAAGAAGATTTTCAGCTTTAAGACAAAGAATGCAGTGGCAGCGCAAATATGTAATTTCTTTATTGTGTATGAGGAAGGTGGAAAAGAAGGTAGGCAGAATCTCCTTATTTGTGGTCAAATAATGTGTAACTGACAAGCAAAAGGAAAGGATCTACCATATTTCCCTGGTGTCTTTCCTGAGATTAATTTTACAAGGCAGTTTCCAGAAACTGAACATGACACTTCTGAGGAAAAGGCCAACAGGAGCTCTAAGCCCAAAATGAAAGCCAAGAAACTTGGATGGTTTAGTAGCATGAAAACAACAACAAAAGCTGTGTGTTGCACCTTGCTTAGTCAATAACCTTTTCTTCTCCTTTTTCATTTGATTACTGATTCAGAACTGTGCAAAATTTCAATTAGAACTACATAAATCTTCTTTAACTTGCTACAGAGTACTAGGAAAGACCCTACTTCTAATTGCTTTTGTCAATCAGACAATGTATCTACATCTACCTGCAACTGTCCATGTCCTGCCCTCATTGTTCCTGTGTATCTCTTACAGTGTTGCAGTATAGATTCACAAAGTTCAGCACAGAAATAATGAGTGAATGGCAGGTGGGCATTCCTGCCTAACACTCATATGGTAGACTAGACTATCTACCTGCATGTTTATTCAGCAGCGCACTAGCCTTCCAATTTAGATTACATGCTTGCAATGCAGATAGCATTCCTTGAGATGTTATCTGTCCAGCTACCTCAAGGAATGTTGCAGAAAATGAGTAGTGCTTTAATAAGGCACCGACTTTCTAGTATCAAGGCCTGGAAGTACAGCCTGCTGGTGGTTACCCAGTGCAGTTTAGGTATCAGATTCATATTATGATGACCAGTGCTTTTTTTTGTTTTTTAAGGTACCAGTACTCATATATAAAGGAGCCCTGTGGTGCAGAGTGGTAAGCTGCAGTACCGCAGTCCAAGCTTCTGCTCACTACCTGAGTTCGATCCCGATGGAAGTTGGTTTCAGGTAGCCAGCTCAAGGTTGACTCAGCCTTCCATCCTTCCAAGGTCGGTAAAATGAGTACCCAGCTTGCTGGGGGTAAAGGGAAGATGACTGGGCAAGGCACTGGCAAACCATCCCGTAAACAAAGTCTGCCTAGAAACGTCGGGATGTGACGTCACCCCATGGGTCAGGAATGACCCGGTGCTTGCACAGGGGACCTTTACCTTTACCTTAAGGTTGCACTGATTGCCACCAATTTTTGCTCAGGTCTCAGAGTCCCAGAAAAAGGGGCGAGTACTCAGTACTGATGAGTACCATCACACACACACACAGCCCCTATGATGACTGATTAGCATGCTAGTTACTGGCCTTCCGTGGTTGCCACCCTTTTCATGTGTCACTGTATAAAAGAATATATTATTATCCAAAATGTATGATCTGCTAGAACCAAAGAAAGTACTCCTTTCAGAGTGGCTAATGCTGATGTTGAAGTTTTTGCCCTGTAAAGATATGGATGATTTTCAACACTGCTAAGAAATACGAGGTGATGTGTTTTCTGTTTCTGGCTATGTCTAATCAACCTAGTGACTAGGCTTGGTGCTTGGACTTCACATCTGAATGGCAGGAGATTTCAGCAATGCAAGCCTATAGAGAGTTACTCTGATTTCAGTGGCTGGTAGTAGCTCTGCATAGGATTGCACTGTTCGTTTGACAAGTTTTCCATAATTCTGTGAGTTTTAAATCCTTCCCTTGGCTTCTGGCTCTGTAAGGAGGCAGAAAACTGAAATATGGGAATTTCTTGACCTTTCAGCTTTAACATCAGTGCAAACCATCGCAGCAATACTTGCTCATCGTTCCACTTACTAATTTTGATATGCTTTAGCTTTAGGTTCCTTATCCGAAGATGGGCCAATCTGGTGACAATTTATGCCCTTCTACACTGAAGCTGCAAAAATGACTGCACTGACTAGAAAGTTGGGCATCTCCTGCATAGAACAATTATTTCGGTCCACTGAATAAAAGCTGTTAACATGAATCAGCCCTGAGTTACTGCCATGTGACAAAAGGGTTTTTCCCCCCTTTTGTCTGAGCAGAACTTTCCATAATAACTAAATAGGATGGACAGAGTTAATGTGTAGCTGTTTGGACCAAATGGTTTGGTTGCAGGTAGGGTTGCCAGCTCTGGGTTGGGAAATACCTGGAGATTTTGGGGGAGGGAGGGGTTTGTGGAGGGGAGGGACTTCAATGGCCAGAGCGGCCATTTTCTCCAGGTGAACTGATCACTATTGGCTGGAGATCAGTTGTAATAGCAGGAGATCCCCAGCCACCACCTGGAGGTTGGCAACCCTAGTTGTAGTTTATTATCTAAATTGAATAATTCTATATGGCTTTAAAGCGGGGAGAAGACAGATTAATGGAGGTTAGGACCATCTATGGCCACTAGCCATGATTAGTAACGGTATTCAGAGGCAGTAAACCTCTGAAACCCAGGGTTAGGAGGCAACGTCAGGGGAAGGCCTTGGCCTCTGTGCCCTGTTTGCTGGTCAGTTGGTTGGCCACAGGGTGAAAGCAGATGTTGGACTAGATGAACCACAGGTCTGATCCAGCAGGCATCTTCTTATGTTCTTATTCTAAGCTAGCACTTTAGGTGCTGGGCAGGCATAGAGGCCTCCATGTATCACTTCTGTTTTGACCTCTGTGCAGGAGTTTTTGTGGGCTGTAGGTTTACAGTTGTATGTTTTGTACACCGCTGAACAGAAAAAATGTGTTTTGTACACTGATGAACAGAAAAAGTGCCTGCTCTCAGCAACTTGTAACCCACCAAGGCCTCTTGCAACTGTTGTGAGTTGCCACTAGTAAATCCATTTGTTGTTGTCTTCTGGTCCCAGCTACCTTGTCGTTCTTTAAAGGCTGGTTTTCATACTCTTATAGTGGAGAAACTGTTGTCTTGTATTCTGGAGAATAAGAAGGAAGGAAGTTGGTATATTGAGTACTTACGTTTAGAAAACCACTCCTTTTAGCTGAGAAGACAGTCTAAGCCCACTGTGGTTCTGGTGAAACTGCAACACCAGACCGGTTATAGTTGATGGCAGATGCATTAAAGATGTCCCTTTTTTGATCCCTGAGCAGATTGTTAACTGGCCCTCAGGTTTGTTTGCCTGGCTGTTTGTGTGTGTGTGTGTGTGTGTGTGTGTTTGGTGGGGGACATCCATTACAAAACTGCTTCAGCTGCAAATTCCAGTCTTAGCTGGAAGCAGCTTTTAGTCTTTTGGGCGCTTCTTTTGAAATGCAGGTTGCAGAAGTGCTAGTCAAGCATGGGAGGGGGAAGGGAGGGGATATCTGGGACTTGTCCCTTTTTGTGTGTGTGTGTAGCTCTGCTTTAACCCCCTCTTTTGTTCCATTCAGCATGAAATGCTTCTTCTCTAAGCCCTTCCTTCAGGGGTTTGTTGTTGTTCTCCTGAGGTGCCTCCTTACCTCTTATTAGTGCTGGGGTTGGCATGTCAAGCTGGAATCCGCCTGCCTTTCCCCTGAGCCTTGATGGGATTTGTCAAGGCCCTTTCCCTTTTCTTCCTGTTTATTGAACTTTGAAACAAAAGAAACAGAAAGAAGAAAGGAGCCCAGTTGAGCCAGAGAAAGAAAGATGCTGAAGACATTCTGATATCCCTTTGATCCCACAGAACAGAAGGGGGGAAGTGGTTAAAAACAGTGGTAAACCCCTCTAGAGGCTGTCTCCCCACTCCGGAATTGGGAGTCCAGTGTTTTAGCATCTGCCCTTCTATTTGAGACACTTCAGATTGGGTTTTAATCTAATGCATTGCCACTTCTGGCAATTGCTGAGCAATGCTGATTCTGTAGGGCCAAACAAAATAACTGCCTTGAAGCACTGAGCACTATAATTATTCCCTATTTTTATTACTTTGTTTGAATATGCTCTTGTGCTGTGTCCCTAGTTGCCTGGAGTCGAGGGGGCCTCTTAGCCGGTTAGCCAGGCAGGCACAGAGTTCCGGTGACTTTTGCCAGTTGTACTGAACGCTCAGCAACGATATCACCCCCCCTCCAACCCAACCATTGAGCTAGATAAGAAGACTGAACAATGGCCTTCTGTGCAGCAAATCGCCACCTCAAAAACCTCACCTGACTTGCAGTAGCAGGCAAAAAGGAAGATGCTTGTGACCCTCGTGCTGACTGTAGTCTTCTGTACAATGACTGAACCCTTCCTCTGTTCTCCTCCATTCTCTCCTTCCACCTTGCATTTTACGCTTTTTAAATTCAAGGGGCTGGCAGGGTAGAAGAGGGGATTAAAAGCAGATTTTGTTTTTAAATCCTTTGGTAGGAAGGGCGAGAGATCCAAACAAATTTTAAAAGTTGGTCTGAAACTCTTAGAGACAGTGAATAAAACGCATGTGTATCCAGCACAAAATTAATGTTAAAGGGGTCTTAACTAGCCTTTTAAAATGCCGCTCCATTTACCCTCTCCCCTGCACCTGATAGTGGGAAGCTAGTGGAAGAGTTCTGCGATAGTGACATGATCATGTGGAGCACTTTCTGTGCATGTACTGTTGCAATACAGATGGAATAGCTTTTCAGAAGCTGGTATTAAAAGAACGGGATGATCTTAGAGCTAATAATTTGCTGAGGTGTCCTTTCTGCATACAGAAGTGTAACAAAGAACATAGAATTCTGGGCAGTTTCTTGGTCCTGTGTCAGGCTTGGCTAGATTTGCTTTCTCCTCTAGACATGGCCATCCCCCCCCAACCCTGTTTGGCCAAACTGTGCATGCTTCCCCCCCCCCCAATACTGACTTTTATCTTATATTGAATCTGATTTTATTGTGTCTAATTTATTGTAATGGCCTTTGGCTATACAATAAATCTGTACCTTTACCTCTTATATACCATCATGGCCTCTTTTCCTGAAGAATTCACTACACTGCAGACATAAAGATTGGAATAGTGTCTTATGATTCCAAAAAGAATGGGTATTTATTATTAGCAATTTCTATATCGCCCCTCCCATGCTCACAATGGCTAATGACAATAAGAAGCAAAACCCACAACATTAAGTTTTAACCATTCAAATGGAACCAAGAGTAAAAACGTACAATAGTATCAGCAACAATAACATTTCAGCAGTAAATTTTATTCACTTGGACTTTTTAGTTGGATCATTGGCCATACAGAGAGGTATTCCTTCACTGCCTGTATACATAGAGGCCGGATAAAGCCTGCTTGGGTATCCCCTACCCTGATAAGCATGTGGGCACTTCTAGATTTTTTTGCAAAGAGTAGTGGGTGCAAAATAGCTTGCAATGGGAGGCTTGACTGATCACAAAAGGGTTCACATGGGGGAGGTGTAATCACAAAATGTTTAGAAGTTCCAAGCAAAGCATCCTGTTGTGATGGGGATGGCTGATTCTGAAAGGGCACTCTTTGCAGACCCAAAGGTGATGCCCCCTGGGTTCTTCTGAAGCACCACCTCTTGCAACGAAGTGAAAGAAACCCAGGATTGGATCTTTGTGTTGGAGAAAAGGCACCTTTTGGGTAAAGCAAATGTTTGCCAGGAAACACATCAGTGTGCACCATGGGAATCACTGGGCTAGGTGGGTTGATGGTCACTACAGTGGTCACTGAAACATGTACTTTTTATGGCTTATTTTTACAGAGGGCTTTCCCATACAAATCACATGGATGGAAAGGATCTTTTCACAATGAGCTTGTTTCATAGCACTGCTGCCGCATTAGGCAGCCCAGTTCAGCATAAATCAGTTCAGCAGGTTGTAAAATGCTTGGGCTGCTCAGTTGTGATTTGCGATTCTATCACCACTTCATTTGGATTTATGGTCTTTTAGTGCCCTCTGCTATTAATTCCCCACCCCTTATCCTTAGACTTCATCCTCTCCTGTTCCTGTGCAGCAACATGCCTCTACGGATGTCTGTGGAGACAGCGTTCGGCATCAGACACTCAGCTCTTCCCTCTGCCTCAGGGACAAAGGAAAATAAACCAGAAGAGTTTCTGTTATGCTTTTGTTAAGTTGGGTGTTACATGAACATGCAGTGCATCCTATTACACTACCAAAAAAAAAAGAATGTGAAGAAAATACAGACAAGTATTAGGAGTATTTATTAGAGAATCGAGACAAGGAGAGGCTCATTTTCTGTTTCAGTTCTGCCCATATGGAATATGGGTGGTATCTGCCAGCCTTGCTGTTATGCCTGCTTATTTTGTTTTCCTTGCCCTACCTTGAAAAGCAGTGAATGCAAAGTTCTGTATGAAGAGGTTCATTCTGCACCTTTCTTATCTTTCTTGCTTGCAGCTGCATTGCCCTAATCCTGTCTTTCTGCTGACCCTCTTGCACATACTTTTCTAATGCTCTACCATTGTGTTGGTCCTTACCAAAATAATTACACATTCTGCAAAAACTCAAACACAAACTGAAATAAATGCATGTAAGTGAGAAAGCATAGGGGGAAAATAGCAGTGAAAGCATGCTTTCTTGGTACAAAACTAGATGTTCCTTATATGTAGCTCTGTTTTAGTCCATCTAGGCTATTTTTATTCTTACTAATATTATTTTCTAAATTCTGCTCAGCTAAAGCTCTCAGGGTGGCTTACAGTTTTATAAAATAAAATCATACATGCGTAAACAAAGGTGAATAAGCAATACACAATGAAACATATTAATATCTTCTCTATGCCTGACTAATTTGCTCTAACCTATGTTATCCCCCTTTTAATGCTGAAAATAGTAGCTGGGCACTATAGAATTGACTGGATTCTAGTAGAAGGCTTTTAGCTTCAAAATTGCAATAACGAGTCACGTTTCTCAGAGTGTCCCACATACCAAGATTGTTCTTGCTCTAGTATATTGCAATATCCTGCTATTGGCATCTCTCTTTGCTAGTGGTTCAATAGAAATACACCTCTGCACCTACAAGTAAATCTACTTTCTATTGTTTGTTCTGCTGCATTACTGGCCAGGCTACCATTGGTTGTTTTGATTGTGATTAGCATTAATGTTAGGAATTATTTTTGTTTGGCAGGATTAAAGCGCCCCTAACGTATAAGCAAAGTTCTGACAGATTATCCACCATCTTCCCTTATATTCCATGGTATGCTTTAAACATGACATAAACAGTGAGGGATGAGGCCACGGAAAAGAGGCTCTGATGCTCCCATCACGTTTAAAAGAGGATGGTCACAATCTGATTTTGAAGGTTTGCAGCGCAATCCTAAGCAGAGTTACATGCATCTAAGGCCGTTGACTTCAGTGGATTTAGAAGATTGTAGCTCTGTTTAGGATTGTACTGTAAAATGTGTAACATGGCTGCTGCATCCATTTCCCCAACAGAACCCCAAGTTTTTCTGAGTCCTCTGCTAACTTTTCTGCTCACTTTGGTTAAGGCTGTTGGGATAAGCTGGCATGTACTACTTATCCCCTCTAAATAGTGAGTATATCACGTACTGCTTGTGAAACATCTATTGCTCAAGAGGTGGATTCACTAGTACAGGACCAAGTGGATAGCTTTAACCTTCTTTCCTCAGTCCCCTGTCACTGAGACTTCCCTATTTTTAGTGTGGTTTCTTGTCTCTGGGCCCGACAGAAGGCTTGTGTATTGCTAGGATACTATGGTGCCAAGGCCAGAGCCAGAAATAACTCTGCCCAAGGATGACAGAGGATAGGCAGCTGACATTCACTGGGTTATATGTGTGCCAGTTCACATGCAAGTATGTGAATATTAGCTGCGGCTTTTACTGGGTTTTGCCTCATGTTTTCAAATATACCTCTTGACCGTTCAGGACATTGTTGGCAGGTTATATTCCAAGGCAATTGTCCTGGGTTCTATTTTGAAGAACAACCAGCAATCCTTGTGGCTAAACGACTGTTTGTCCTTGAAACCACTATCCTAAATGTGTGACTAATTCTGAACCAAAATATTGGTGGCAGAGTGCATAAAATGGGAGGGGAGGGTTAGTCTCTGTCGTCTTCCATAAACCCTTTCTACTTTTCATTGCCCCCACGCCACACCAGGAATGATTATGGGTAGACCATACAGAGGAGCTAGATGTAAGGGGAGGTGTCAAGTGGCTGGCTGTATATTAAAGAGAGGCTCTGGGGAGCAGGCCAACAGTTGCAATTGTAGCCAGTAGGTATTTAGGAACAAGAGTGCAGGGCTATTGATAGGGTTGCAGAATCCTAGTACTGGTGACTTTTTTCATTCTATAAGAGTGCCGAAATGGGAGAAACCAGCCCTATGGAATGTTCCCCATCCCACTGTACCTACCAAGTTTGCCTCTGCAAAGCAAATTATGAGCATAGGCAGAACTAGAAGCTAAAGTCTGGGGGATGGGATCCCTTTTTTCTCTTGGACTACTTATGTTCAGAACAACCTCATCTTGTGCCTTTTTGGTTCCTAACCTAATTTTTTAAAATAAAAAACCACCTAGATTTCATGTTTGCAACTTGCACTGTCCAAACACCCTGCTATTATCAGGTGAGTCGGTGTGGTATAGTGGTTAAGTGCGGTGGTTTGGAGTGGTGGAGTCTGATCTGGAGAACTGGGTTTGATTCCCCACTCCTCCACATGAGTGGCGGATGCTAATCTGGTGAACTGGACTTGTTTCCCCACGCCTACACATGAAGCCAGCTGGGTGACCTTGGGCTAGTCACACTCTCTCAGCCCCACCTACCTCACAGGGTGTCTGTTGTGGGGAGGGGAAGGTGATTGTAAGTCAGTTTGATTCTCCCTTAAGTGGTAGAGAAAGTCGGCATATAAAAACCAACTCTTCTTCTAAATTCAACAGTCTTCATCTTGTGCAAAACCAAGAGAAGATGTGTAATTAAGTCAGTTGATAAGCTTTGGATGGCAATAGGCTTGTCACCTTCACAGGCAGATATGATTTCTGTCCCTTTAAAAGCTGCCAAGCTATAAAAGAGAGCCGCTCCTGAGCCAGCTGTGTCAATGGTCACTTCAACAACTCTCCTTTTCAGCCTGGGAGGGAGCCAGGAGCAACTTCAGAGTGGGCGGAGCTGCTGTGATCTGGGCCTCAGAACTCTTTAAGGCAGAGACACTATTTCCAGTTGAGGACCTAGCATGTGTAGGTATATCAGTACTGACAGTTCTGCCTAAAAAGGGAGGGGAATTAAATATTCAAAATATGGACAGCTTTTATTACTTATTTAGAGTCATCCCAGTACCTAGTGTTTACAAACAAAAAAGCCCCAGCCACCTACGCTTGTGTGTATTACAAATATTACAATTCAGAGAAGGAAGGGTAGAAAGCAGACTGGTAAACGGTAAATGAATGCATTACAGCAAAGGAAGATGCATTCATGGCCCCTGAAGGAAATCATAGGGGCCTAATACCCCATTTCTGTTCCAACTATGAGCAGTGTGATTTTAGGCAGAGAAAGATGTGTCTAAACCCTCTGCAGAGTGGTAAGCTGCAGTACTGCAGTCCAAGCTCTGCTCACGATTTGAGTTCGATCCCAACAGAAGTCAGTTTCAGGTAGCCGGCTCAAGGTTGACTCAGCCTCCCATCCTTCCGAGGTCAGTAAAATGAGTACCCAGCTTGCTGGGGGTAAAGTGTAGATGACTGGGGAAGGCAATGGTAAACATAGTCTGCCTAGTAAGCGTTGGGATGTGACATCACCCCATGGGTCAGGAATGACCTGGTGTTTGCACAGGGGACTTATCTTTACCGAAACCCTCTGCAACCAGAGTCCTTAGCCTTACCTAATTTTGCAGTCTTGGGCTGTTAAATGGTTCAGATTCTTAAATTGTCATCGCCTCCTCTACAGACAAATCAAAAGCAGGCCCTTCCTGGTTTGAAAGAGGAGCAGGTTATGATAGTACAAAACATAGAAGGTGATTCTCCACATCAGTCCCTTGTGAGTAGTACTATAATTTTGAACTGAACTGGGGAGATCCCCCAAGCCCCATAAATGGTGATGTGGGATACTTCAAGGCCAGCCAGTCATGGGGAGTCTTAGATGCCAGAATAGAGACTGGGGAATTAAAAAAAACAACCCTAATCACCTGAAAGCTATCTGTCCTCTTGGGTAGCAAGCCACAATTCTACATAGAATGCATAAAATAGGGTGAGATGCTATTAGTTGTAAGGCAGCACAAAACAATAACATACTCTAATCAGTGCTTATCTATATCCTTTTAATGGGAACAAAGAATGCTTTTATCGGGATGCTTGCCTGAAGTAAACAAGAAGCTGCTGAGGAGGAAAGCCTGCACCAGGAAAAACAACAGGAGCTGATAACATGGTGAGGGTTTCCCCATAAAAGCTGTAGCAGAAGTGTGCAGTATGTGAGTCGTACAGGGATGGGCGTATCCTTTTATATGGCCTGGTACAATTCCCTCCACAGTACACATTCTTTCTCTTGGGGGAGTCACATCAGCCTAGACTTTTTGTCTGTTACAAAAGTCAGCTTATACAGCAGAAAAAGTTTGTCTTATATTTCCTGGTAGTTACCTCTGCCTGGAGGTTGCTCTGCACAAGTCCTGACAAACCAAGCAACATTCCCAAATGCTTTGGTAATGGATGGGAGCAAAAGCACTTGGGGATACATGAAAGAGAAGGTGCTTGTGCACACACATGTGGCTGGTTGCCTCTGTCCCTAGAGATGGGAGTGAGCTATCTGTGGCCTAATAAAACTGGCAATAAGACCCACCCAGATGGCAAAAGCCCTGGCATTCCGGTCCACCTCTTGTCAGCCACTGCAATCTGCACTGATTCTTGCAAGTGTTCCCAGTGTGCTGTAACATGGATGAGCATAAAAACGCTGAACTATGACCTCAGTATCTTTACATGGGTGGTAACAGCAGAGCCCAGCACTTCATGGTGATCTCTTCCAGAAACATTTTTTGCCCCTCACACCATAGGCTGGTGTCTCAGAGTTTGTCCAGAAGAGGGAAAACAGACTTCCTGTTCTGTACAAGACTTTACATCTCAATAAGAAAGCATTTATACCTTTGAGCACACTTAAAAGTTTTACTGATCCCGAAATCTCCTTATGCATCATGCCTGTACAGTGTTAAGTCTCCAGGGCGGTAAAGATGCTGTGTATGTTTACTAAGAAGTAAATCCCCCTATGCTGGGTGGGGCTTTGTTCCTAGGTCAAACGCTCACAGCATAGCAGCTGTAGGCTCCCTACCTTGAAGGAGGGGGTTTCTTAAAGAAGATTAGGAGTTGGTTTTTATATGCCAACTTTCTCTACCACTTAAGGGAGAATTAAACCAGCTTATAATCACCTTGCTTTCCCCTCCCCACAACAGACACCCTGTGAGCTGGTGAGGCTCAGAGAGCTCTAAGAGAGCTGTGACTAGCCCCAAGGTCACCCAGCTGGCTTCATGTGTAGGAGTGGGGAAACCAATCTGGTTCACCCGATTAGCCTCCGCTGCTCATGTGGAGGAGCGGGGAATCAAACTCTGGTCTCCAGATCAGAATCCACTCCTCCAAACCACTGCTGTTAACCATTACACCATGCTGGCTCTTGATGGAAGCGACTAGTGTCAGTCAAGGAAGCACTGCTATGTAGGGTTGCCAACCTCCAGGTACTAGCTGGAGATCTCCCGCTATTACAACTGATCTCCAGTCGGTAGAGATCTGTTCACCCGGAGAGAATGGCCGCTTTTGCAATTGGACTCTATGGCATTGAAGTCCCTCCCCTCCCCAAACCCCGCCCTCAGACTCCGCCCAAAAAAAACCTCCCGCCGGTGGCAAAGAGGGACCTGGGGGGGGGGCACCCTGCACAGCACCGAGGCTCCTCCGCGGCCGTTAGAGGTGGGGCTGCGAGTGAGAAGAAACTCCCCCGGGCTAGGCAGCGGCAGTTTCGGAGTGGAAGAAAGTTGCAGCCTCGGGGCCCGCATTTCGGCGGGGAGGGCCAGGGCGTGCTGGCGCTTGCTGCTCCGGCGGGGGTGGGGTGGTGGGGGGACAGCCCAGCCCTCCATTCCTCCCCGCGCGCTCTTTCCGGGGGCCGCTGGCTTTCCCGCGATCCAGGCGCTGCTCTCCTGCCCTGGCCAGCCGGGGAGGGGAGGGAGGAGAGGGGGGCCGTGGCGGCAGGTAAAGGCAGCCGCGGCATAGCTGGCATTCCAGCGGGCCCGTCTCCTGCGAGGGCCTCGGCTGCCCGCCTTCCCAGCTGGACCCAGGGGCTGCGACGCGCTCCTTCAGTCGCCCTTCTTGCCGTTGTACTTTTTTGGGTGGGGGAAAGGGGAGATGCCTCCCAGTCCTGTAAGGGCGGGCTGAGGCGGCTCCCCCGGGGACCTTTTGGGCCCGGCTGTGCAGCGCCGTCCCCGGAGGAGCGGCTCTCCCCGAAGCGCCCTGAAGTCGATGGGAGCAGAGGGGCCGAACCCGGAGCGTGGAGGAAGCGGTGGGGTCTGGAAAGGTGCGGCGAGGCGTTGTGCGCCGCGCGAAGACGGCGACCTCCCCGCAACCCGGCGATCCCGGGAGAGGCTCCCCCTCCCCGGGCGGCAGGGGCCGAGATTCGAACTCGGCCCTCGGCAGCCCCGGGGCCGTGCGGCCCCCCGCGCGCGCTCCTCCGAGCTGCAGCCCGAAAGGCGCCCGGCGCGTCTGCAAGGCCGGCGGGGGTCGGCGCTCCCCCAGCAGCCCGGCCGGAGCAGGTGGAGGGGCGCGGAGGGAGGCCGAGCTGGGGCGGCGGAGGCGGGGCGAGCGGCCTCGTGCCCCCGGGCTCCGCACGGCCGGGCGCTCGGCGGACTTCCCTCTTGTTGCGGCCGCGGCCGGGCTCGGGCCGTCTCCTCCTTTCGGGGTGGGGTTGGGGAGGCCAGCGGCGGGGAGCCGAGGGGGCCGTCGAGCGCGCCAGGTGAGGCCGTCGGGGCGGGCGGGCAGGGGGGGGGGACGCCTTGCGCCTCCCGGCAACTTTCCCCGGCTTTGGGGGGCTTCCCAGGTGGGCGCGGAGAAGCGACTTGGACGTACGAGGCTTGCCCGGTCCTGCGCACCTCCGAGGCGGGGAGCCGGCGGCCGCGCAGGGCGGCGCAGACTTTCCTCCGCTTGCTTTGTCTGGAGTTTCCAGCCGGCCCGGCGAAGGGGTTGCTGCCCGGCGGCGCTGGTTACATATTAAAAGCCGGGCGCCTTGCCGAGAGCTGCTTACCCGGCTGTGAAGGGCAGGCAGGCGGCCAGGCGGGCGGCCACATGGCCTCTCTGGCGATCCGCTCCCTGCCCGGCGGTGCCCTCCACACGGAGGCGAGGCGAGGATCTGGCCCAGGGCGAGCGGCGCCAGGAGCCGCCTCGCCTCGCTCGTCGGGGCTGAGGCTGGGGAGCGCAGGGCTGGGTGGAGGGGCCACCAGCAGGCTGCTCCTGTGGCTCCTGTGTCGGGATCTGGGGGACATTCCCCCAGCCCTCTAGGTCAAAATGCAAGTGTAAACGATCCAGAAACTCTTCGGTCCTGGGCAGTGCCCCCAGGGCCAGCAAGCCTGCCTGTGAGATCGCGCTGACTGGTCAGGATGGAAAGTGCAGCCTTCTTGCACGTGTTGTTCTTGGGGTCCATGCTGTCAAGGCAGCCCTGTGATTTTTAGCAGAGAGAATTTCTGCTGCTTGTATGCCCTGGGGGTGGGGGGGGGAGGCAGCAGGGGCAGCCCGATCTGGTCAGATCTCAGAAGCTAAGCAGGGTCAGTACTTGGTAGGTAGGGAAGGCTCTGCAGAGGAAGGCAATGCTTAGTTCCTTGCCTTGAAAACCCTGTGGGGTCACCATAAGTCAGCTGCAACTTGATGGCACTTTAAACACATGTACATATGCCCTCAAGCAGGAAAGTATTGGCAAGTAGGGAGGAAGTTAAGTGCTGGGAACTGCAGGGGCGCTTGGTGTCTCCTCTGCAGGAGTTGCTACCTTGGGCTTGGTGGAGTCAACCCTAATGTCAGTGGTGCAGCATGACTCAATTATATTGGCAGGCAGTGGATTCGGGACAGACAAAAGTACTTCATCACACAGTTTATGGAACTCACTGCCACCAGATGTGGCAATAGTAGCTAGATGACTGTAGAAAGGGACTTGACAAATTCATAAAGGGTCAGCAGCTGTTAGCTATGATGGCTGGATGAAACTTCATGTTCAGAAGCACAAACCTGAACTCCAGCCAAGCATAGTTTGTGAAGAGAAGATCAGTTGCCTTCTCGCTCTGTCTATGAATTTCCTGGCGGCTTGTTTGGCCACTGTGGGAAACAGGATGCTGAAGTAGCCGGGCCTTTGGTCTGATCCAGCAATACTTTGCTTCTGTTCTCTCTTTGTGGTGGTTTTCATGTTTTCAGAATGTGAGCATTAATAGCTTCTGCAACTGGGTATTGGAGGGAGGGTCTACTGAAGGGAGGGGAGGTTGCAGTTGTCTCAGAGAATCAATCACCTGCTGCGTGATGGGCTTCATTATTTGTTTGAACAGCAGCTCTGTAGGTTGCTCACCGAGGAATCATGACAAAGGATAGGGAAAGTGGTTCCCTTGCCTCCAAACCTTCCTTTTCTCTTCCCTCCCCCATCTAGATTAGAGGCTAATGGAAGAGTCTGCGCATCAGTAGGCTCAGGAGGTCTGAATGGAAGAGAAGTTAGTCAACTACGCCTGTTCAATCAGAAGGCTAAAGGGAGGTTGCTCTTATAACCATCTCTAGCCCTTAGACATTAATCTTATCCCATTGTTTGCAGGTGATACAAAACTGGTGGGAAAACCCCCTGTGTGTTAACCCTCTTAATCTGAGCATTTTTTAACGATCATGTGTCTTTCATGCATAGTCATGTGAACAGTTTCACAGTGTGGGTATGAAGGTTCTCTGCTTTCCTCCTCTGAGATGAATGGTGTCAAAAAGCAAAAGGGACTTTTAATCTGAGTGCTGTCCTCAGCAAAGTGCATTGAAGTATGTCCCACTTATGGTAATTTAATGTCTGCACTGGTGGGCCAATGGGTATAGTCGATGTGACTGTGACAACTCTTCTGCAGACAGTTCCAGTGCACTGAAGGGTGGGAAGGAAGGGCTTCACGAAAGCTCTTTGCTAGGGATTTATGGCAGTTATGTTTGGCTAGGGGAGGGGGAGAGCCATTGGACAGAAGGCATACCACCCTGGAAGCCGTTGGGATTGCTTTTGTCTTGGTGGAGTTTGTGGCTACAAACAGTCCAGCTGATCTGGGTTTGTGGGTTCTGCCTGATGTATGCCTTTTCCTCCCCTTTGTGTGCTGATAAGTTTTTTTTATTTGCTGTTCTGTTTATTTGCTTCATTTGTAATCCAACTTTCTTGCTGAGACTATGTTGACAACATTTTAAAAACAGTAACAGTGCAGTAAAAACAGTGTAATATGTACAATAAGGCAATACAGCTTGATTGCAGAACTGGAAAATAAGGCAACTAAAACAATACAGATCACTGCTTGCAGTAAACAGTGCAGTTAAACTGCCTAAAAATTTTCATAGACATTAAAATGGTAGCCTAACAGTTCCGTTTTAGATGTTGTTTAAGTCAGGAACAGCACAGTCCCAAGTTGAGTTACAACCTTCTAAGTCCACAGGCTTAGAAAGGTATGACTTGGTCTAGGATTCAGCTGTTAGTGATGAATACAGCTCTCATACTTTGAATGTCCATGTTTAGTAGTCTGATTATTTCCCCTCCCCCGATAAACAAATATATTATTTAGCAAATATTATCATTTGGAAGAACTTACACACTGGGCAAATTAGTGAGTGAGGAAAAGGTCAAAGTGTGACTTTGCAATCAGTATCCCCCCCCCCAAGGGACATGCAAAATACAAGGCTGAAATCATTACTGTTTTTGGAGATCCCCCCCCACAACTCCTCCCCCACCCATGTAATGGTGAGGTACCCATGCAGATGGCTTGCCATAAAAATGGAGGTTTCCTCTGAGACCGTCTTCAGCAACACATCTGTGGTGTTCGTGCCTCCCTACAGCTTTGACAGAAGGAGTTCCCGTTTTTGTTCCAAGGCTTGGAATTCTTTCTCCCGTTGAAAATGGAGATCATGGCAGTGCCTGCCCAGTCCCTTTTGCCGAGTCCCAAGCGCTGCCCACCTGCCTGATTTCAGCCAGGTGGCAAACCTTTGACATTTTGCATTTTGCACATGTGCAAGTAAAACAAGACATGGAGCCCCCCTCCCCCCGCCACCCCCCAGAGACTGTCTGGGCTGGAGTTTCTCTGGGAACAGTGTTACAAGAGGCGTTTGCACTCTGGTGGGCAGGGAAGTGAGGAAGAGCCATGAATGTGTTTTCCACTTGGTTTGACCAGTGACCCTTCAGCCTAAATGGGGTCTCTGTCTGGTTGGTAATTGCTTCGCAGGTCTCTGAGGAATGCATTGGTCTCACTGGAGACTGCAAGGCTTACGGATTAGGGTTGCGAACAGTGGGATGCTAAGCTGGAAAGAGAAACAAATCACATGAGGAATTCTTGCCGCCTCTAATTCTTGCCAGTCAGTGGAGAAAGAGGCCAGATGCAACCCTTTAGGAGCATGGGCAGAAGTTTCCTCCGGGTCTAGGCAACTGAATTTCATTCTGTGTTAGTTACACATTATTAGAGAGCCAGCGTTGTGTAGTGGCTGGCATGTTTGGCCATGATCTGAGCGACCCAGGCTCAAATCTCCGCTCTGCCATGGAAGCTGGCTGGGTGATCTTGAGCCAGTAACACATATTTGGCTGTGAGGATAAAATGAAGAAAGGGAGAACGTTGTGAGCCACTTGGGATTCCTACTGGGGAGAAAAGTGGGCTGTAAACAAAGTAAAATAAATAAGATACCTTTGGGCTAATCCTGACATCTGCCTTTTTCACCAGTTGATTAATCAATGGAATTGAAGAAGAACAAAGAAGGCCTTTAGCTAAAGAAGTTATCCCTCATTGCTCAGATGATGAACCAAAATATTTTTGCCCTGAGGACACACCTTTGTGGAGGGCAGGAGGAGCTTTTAGTGGAAACAAGGCAGGCAGGCAAGACTTGCAAGGATTTGTGAGGGGCATCTTATTTTCTTCTGCATCCCTACCCCTACTATTTCCTCTTTCCCTTCCCTGGCAGCCCCCATAGCCTTTTCATTTTTCCTGCTTTTTTCTCTCCTTTCCACCCACCAGCCAACCTATCTTTATCTGCTTCCCTGTCTTAAGCTTCCCCCCCTTCCCTCTCTCTGGCAGCCCCTCCCTGGAAAAAGTCTGGCCTAGTTGGAGTAGGGTTGCCAGGTCCCTCTTTACCACCAGCGGGAGGTTTTTGGGGCAGAGCCTGAGGAGGGTGGGGTTTGGGGGGAGGGACTTCAATGCCATAGAGTCCAACTGCCAAAGCGGCCACTTTCTCCAGGTGAACTGATCTCTATCAGCTGGAGATCAGTTGTAATAGCGGGAGATCTCCAGCTACTATCTGGAGGCTGACAACCCTAACTTGGAGGCAGGTGACTCCAGTCCGGGCCCAGTTGCACCTAAATTGCTAGGCAAGAGGATAAGGACCAGTTCCACACATAGCTAGAGATTACAGGTGGTGCACGTATGAGATAGTGGTGTTGGGAATAAGGATGGAATTTTTTGGGTTCAGGGGAATATTTTGGGAAATGTTGAGCCTGGCAAAACAGACAAGCTTTGATTAAACCAAAATGGAGGCAGAGTGCTGGTGTTTAATATTCAAAAAGGTCATAGAGCAGCTTTTAAACTGACATGGGGAAAGCTGACGAGGGCTGGGGAACATCTGGTTTGGGATGACTCATCCCTCAGGGACGATGGGGTAAGTGTTCCAGGTCATTAAATATGGACAGGCTAGAACTTGACAGCGTGTGTAGGGCAGCAAATGGCAGCTCTTTAAGGAGGCTAACAGGGGAAATGTGCCTGCCAGCAGGGGACACTTGGAAAGGTAAAGGGTGGGGGTGTTTGGGCACGAAGCTCCAAGCCAAGTTGGTGGAGCAGGGGTGCTAATTGAGAACATAGATATAGTGGGCATTTTAGAAACCTGGTGGAACAGGGAGGGTTAACTTCGAATGCTTTAGAAAGGACATTTTTGGAATGGCATTGCACTGTGTGTCGAAAGAGGACAAGGAGTCCAAGAAACTAGAATGTGTAAGAGACTTAAAGTCTCCCACAGAATTGCTTTGGATGGGAACAGCAGAAATGAAAGACAATTGAACGCTGGGGACGTGCTTTGCCAATCTGAACCAGACCCTCTAGGTGCTCTTGAGGTAGAAAAAGAACTGAAGGGGGTGTAGGGTTGCCAACTCCAGCTTGGAAAATTCCTGGGGATTTGGAGGCACTGCCTGGGGAGGGAGCTCAGTGGGATGTGGTGCTACACAGTCCCTCCTCTGAACTTGACGTATTCTCCAGAGAGTGAGCTCTGAAGCCTGGAGGTCATATACAATTCTAGGAAAACACCAGGCCCTACATTGCAGCTGGTAACCTTGAAGACGTGGTCGGAGCACAAAACTACACCGTACAGGTCATGAAAAACGAAAGCAAAATTTCTAAACACTGTCAATGACCGTGCCTTGGTCATCCTGGACTTGGTTCTGAGAGGTGCTGAGAGCCCAGTGCAAGAGATAAGCTTCATTGAACCAAGTAGGAACAGTGACCAAAGTACTATTAAGTTCATCATTTATGTAAATGGGAAATTTCTCCAAAAACCCAACACATCCATTTTTGTTTTCAGAAGACAAAACGTCTTGAAAATGAAAGGATTCCTCGGGAGGTGGTAAGCTCTCCTTCCCTGGAGGTTTTTAAAAAGAGGCTAGATGGCCATCTGTCAGCAATGCTGATTCTACGACCTTAGGCAGTTCGTGAGAGGGAGGACACCTTGGCCATCTTCTGGGCATGGAGAAGGGATCACTGGAGTGTGTGTGGGGGAGGCAGTTGTGAGTTTCCTGCATTGTGCAGGGGGTTGGACTAGATGACCCTGGTGGTCCCTTCCAACTCTATGATTCTATGATTAGGCAAAAGGAAGTTGAAAGGAAGAGTAAAGAAGGCCAGATTGGTTCAGAATATTTGAAAGTTATTTAAATCCCAAATAACTGAGCTCAGCTAGAAAGCACCACAGATTAGGAAAGGTACTATCAAAACTTAAAAGGATGCCAGTGCGTTTAGTGGGCAAGTTCAAGAAAGCTTCCTTTAAACAATGGCATCCTTGTCCAAAGGAGAAGAACTGGAAGGAGCCAGCATGCTGCCAAAATAAACGAAAGGTGACAAGAAGGCGAGCAAAATGAGAATTCCAGGGACCTATTGCCAAACACTTTAGGACAAACAATAATAATGTATTAGAATACATCACAATCAGGAAACCAGCCGGGGAGGCGGTTGGGCCCTTAGATGACAGAGAGAATCCAGAAAAGCTGAATGAACTCTCTGTGTTGGTCTTTGTGTCAGAAGACCTGGGGCAGTGGTCCGTGCTGGAGCTGCTGTTTTGGGGGAGGATGTCTGAAGAATTGATTGAAATCGAGATTACAAGTGGTGGAGTTCTAGTGCCAACTGATAAAAGGCCTTTTGACAAGTGGATTCACCAAAGACTCCTGAATAAATTTAGCAGTCACGGGAGAAGAGGAGGGGCCTCTCATGGATTAAAAATTGGTTAAATGACATGAACAAAGAGTAAGAATAAATGAACAGTACTGACAATGAGGGAAGTAAGCAGTGGGGTCCCACGAGGATCAATATTGGGGGCGGTACTATTTAAATTGTTCATAAATGATCTGGAACTAGGGGTGAGGAGTATAGTGGCCAAGTTTACAGACGACACAAAATTATTCAGGATGATGAAAACCAAAATGACTGCGAAGAGCTCCAGGAGGATCTCCACAAATTGGGTGACAAATGTGGCAAATGAAATCCAATAACATGATGGACATTGGGACAAAAATCCCAACTTAAAGTATAGACCAGTGGGGTCTAAACTTGCTCAGACTTGGATGGAAAAAGAACTTCAGGTCATACTTGATAGCTCAACGAACGTATCAACCCAGTGTGCTGCAGCAGTGAAAAAGGCAAATTCTTTGTTAGAGATTATTAGGAAAGGGATTGAAAATAAAGCAGCCGACATTATAATGCCCCTGTATAGATTAGTGGTACAAGCCTAATTTGGAATACTGTGTACAGTTTGGGTCACAGTATCTCAGAAAGGATTGCAAAGGTGCAAAAAGTACAGAAGAGGGTAACCAAGATGATTAGAGGGTTGGAGCACCTTCTCTGTGAGGAAAGGCTGAAGAGTCTGGGACTTTTCACTTTAGAAAAGAGACAACTAAGGGGGGGATATGACAGGTTTATGAAATTATGCACAGGGTAGAGAGAGTTGACAAAGATAACTTTTTCTTCCTCTCTCAAAATACTAGAACTCGAGGGCACCCAGTGAAGCTGATAGGCAATAGATTCAGGACGGACCAAAGAAAATACTTCTTTACACAGAGAGTGATTAAAATGTGGACTTTAGTGCCAGAGGGTGTCGTGATGGCTGCAGGCTTTAAACGGATTAGAAAGATTTGTGGAGGATAGGTCGAACAGCGGCTTCTAGCCATGGTGACTAAAGGGAAGCTCCATGTTCAGAAGCAGTCAGCCTCTGAATCCCAGTGCCAGGAGGCAACGTAAGGGGAAGGCCTCAGCCTCTGTGCCCTGCTGTTGGCCCGCCAAAGTAACTGGTTGGCCACTGCTTGAGACAGGATGCTGGACTACATGGACCACTGGTCTGATCCAACAGGGCTCTTCTTATGGACTTATGATTTAAAGGAGTCCCAATAGTGGTTTGTCAGCTTATGCATGGGATGGAGAAATTGGACAGAGGGAACCTTTTCTTCCTGTACCAGGTTATTAGAACACCTGGTTATCCTTGACAGGCAGTAAAATCAGAAAAGATACAAGAATTAAGTGCCGCAGGATTTAGTGATGACTGCTGACTTAGATTACTTTGAAAGGGGTTTAGGCTTAGATACAGGATAGGTCCATCCATCTGTTGCTATTAGCTGTGATGCTAAATGGAACCTCCATGTTCAGAAGTAGTATACTTCTGAATACCAGTTGCTGAGGCTTTGATTTCTGTGCCCCTACTTGTGGGTGTTCTCGGGCATCTGCCCCACTTTACCTCAGTAGGGATGTTACAGAATATAATTTGGGGAGGGGGATGTGGTTAGCACTTCCCTAAAGATTTTTTTAAAATGTGGTTGAGATATACACTGTTTTTATAAGACCAGGTTCCACAGCAAAGTCTGGGTCATATATCCTTTGGAGTCTCACCAAGTAGATGAGAATATCCAATATTTCCATAAAGGTTCTCTGCCAGCCATTCTTCCCTTTGCCTCCTTTATGTGTCCCCTTTTACATCCCCTAAATTGTGTTACATTCCCTTCACTTGTTGAACTTTTAATATATGTTGGAAAACTTAAATATTAAAACTTAAATATGGCAGTAAATTTTAAAATAGGAGCCCCGTGGCGCAGAGTGTTAATCTGCAGTACTGCAGTCAAAAGCTCTGCTCACGACCTGAGTTCGATCCCAACGGAAGTTGGTTTCAGGTAGCCGGCTCAAGGTTGACTCAGCCTTCCATCCTTCCGAGGTCGGTGAAATGAGTACCCAGCTTGCTGGGGGTAAAGGGAAGATGACTGGGGAAGGCACTGGCAAACCACCCCGCAAACAAAGTCTGCCTTGGAAACGTCGGGATGTGACGTCACCCCATGGGTCAGGAATGACCCGGTGCTTGCACAGGGGACCTTTACCTTTAAATTTTAAAAAGCTGCAGTGTGTTTCTGTATAGCTGACACTGCAGACTGCCTAGCATAATGCAACAACAGAAGCATATGCCTAAATTGCATCATGTCAACTGAATGAAGCGGCTGTTCCTGGAACACTTGCAGTTAAATTGTTAGCCTCAAAGACTGTTGTAGTGTCTGTAGTAGCAGTTCCAAAGTGGCAGGAAGCAGCAGGAGGAATAGCAGGAGCTCTCTCAAATTGAGCGCTGTAGAGCATGGCTTGAACCGTTGCTGACACCACTCCCGGCATCAGTCAGAGAACAGCACATTAAAAATAATGGAAATTGTGCTGGGCTGGGGTTCAGGTGTCACGGCTCAGTTATGTATCAGCAGGCATGTGTGGTGCGCTGAAGACTGCTTGGCTCAGTTGTACATTGGTGCATAGTTGAAGGGCTTCAACTCAAGGATTTTTCCTTATGGAGATTTAGAAGAGGAAGAAGAGTTGGTTTTTATACCCTGCTTTTTCTCCACCTTTTGTGAGGAGCCTCAAAGCGGTTTACAATTGCCTTCCCTTCACCTCCCCGCAACAGACACCTTGTGAGGTAGGTGGGGCTGAGAGAGTTCAGAGAGAACTGTGTCTAACCCAAGGTCACCCAGCTGGCTTCACGTGGAGGAGTGGGGAATCAAATCTAAATCTCCAGATCAGAGTTTGCCTCTGCTAACCACTACACCATGCTGTCTTTTTTGTCATAGAAACAGTACCATTGTTAACCTCCCCCACCCTTCCAGTGCTGATTCAGGCTATGAAGTAGAAAGATGTATGGCTTACTGAGCCCTGGCATCTGAAGTGGATTGCATTTAGGAGAATACAGTTTTTATTTACTCTTTAAAAAAAAAATTGAGATCCCTTCTGTTTGTCTGCACTTCTATTCTGGGGATCCCGTTTCATCGACCAGCCTGTCTCGGTGGCAGTTTTATCCACTATAGAATCAAATTAAGAACACCAAAGTCTAGGATCGCAAGTAGCGTCTTACAGAAAGCAAAGTACACGTTTCCTGGGATACCTCCAAGCATGTGAAATTAACAATGTGTGCTACACAGTTTTGTGCTCACCCTGTCAGCTATGCGGAAAAGCAGGCAACTTAGGAGAGGGCTAAAGATCCTACCATGCCTATTTATTCGGAGGGTAGCTAACACATTGGACCAGCGCATCAAAAGCTAGTCATCAGGATGTGCCCCAGATCTGTCATGGGTTGTGTCCTATCACAGAATACGAAGTCATTTTAAAAATTCTGCCTTTTCATCATATATTAATTATATCTCCCCACCTGTTTGCTAATTGTAGATTATAATATGGGGCAGTCACTTTGTACATGCTTGCAGGCATTCTAGATTTTAACTTCTAACCCTTCTATACAGGGAGTCAGACTGAACCTGAACCCTTGCCCAAAACTGGTTCTGAAAGTTTTTTTCTGGGAAATGGAACTGAACCCATACCTGAAATTTCTTGTGTGTCTTAGAAAGAAGAACTGGAATGGAGCTTCTACACAGCAAAAGTGATATGGTTCAATTTAAGAATCTCTGAAACAGTTTGGTTTCAGTTCTAGTTTGTTGGGGGGGGGGACCTAGCCGAGCTGGGTTTGGGGCTGTTGTTCAGGTTTGGTTGACTTCTTGTTTCTTACAGTATGTATCAGCATATAAAGTCCTTATTTTTGTCTTCTCAAAAATTCTGTGAACTAAATTTGAGATAATATTTTGCCCATAGCTGTTCAGGGAGTTTTGTAGTCAGGTGTGTATCTCCAAGTGCCTAAATGCTAGCCACTAACCCATTAACCCACATTTGCTGTTGTTCATTTATTCAACGGGAAATCTCTCTTGGGCCCAAAGTGTTTGCTGACTGCGTCTACTGAATGAAGGAGTGTTGGCTAAAGTCGCAAAGCCTGCAGGTGTGGAGGATCTTGTTGTTCTAACATCTTGAGAAAAGTGAAGTGCTTTCTTCGAAGATGAATGTAGCGGTAGAAAGCTGGAAAGTGGGTGGCTGTGTAAGCTTTTTCTCTTGTGCAGAGAGGGAAAGGGTGGACACGTTATTTTTATCAGTATGCTAAGAAAATAACATATTCCTTCTAGGACATTTCCAGTTTTGGAAAGTCACGGCTAGTAAAGTCCCCTGTGTCCATATGAGGGTTAGACAGGGATGCTAGCCTCCAGGTGGGACCTGGGAATCTCCTGGAACTACAGCTCATCTCCAGAGTACAGAAGTCAGTTCCCCTGGAGAAAATGGATGCTTTGGAGGGTAGACAGTACCGCATCATACCCCACTGAGGTCTGTGTCCTCACCAGGCTCCATTCCCAAATCTCCAGTTCGCCAACCTGGATCGGCAAACCATCCCCCTATCCCTCACTGGTGGAAAGGGGGGACCGGGCAACTCTAGAGTGAGGTCAGGGGCATTCAGAGGCTGAGAGAGTTATAGGCCGCTTCCGTTTTCTGAGGCCTGGTAGCAGTGGCGATGGTGGGGGGTGGGGGCAGGGAGCCTGCCATAGCTCGTGGCCTTGCTGCTGCCAACACAGGAGGATGTTCATTCACAGTGTACACTACAGGTGGTGTGGCCCAGTCATGGGTCACACGTTTAAAGTTTTATGACAAACGTCTTCTTCTTTCAATCTTGTCAGTGTATCTCTGTGACTGTATGTACATCTGGAGATGGCATCAAACGTCTACATTTGAGGCCATAAATGTGAGACCTGGGCCAAATGGCCCTACCGCCCCCCCTCCATAGGTCCCGCTTTGGGGTCAAGGCAGCTGGGAAGTCCTTCTGAATGTTGTTTGTTTTTTCCCCCGCAGGGTGTAGAATGCTGGTTCCGGTGAGACTTGGCCTGCCCCCATGACCTTTGCCACCATCATGCTGTGTCCCTGGAGGGGAAGGCTGAAGGTGTTGTTTGTCACACTGATGCTGGTGGTACTCATCTCGTGGCTCTATTTCCTTTTGGGCAATCTGGAATGTGAGTGAGGGTGGGGATGGCTGGTGGAGATGGCCCAGGAGGGAGTGAGGGAAGTCTGTACCTTGGGTTGCCAGCTTCGGGTTGGGAAATACCTGGAGATTTTTGGTGCGGAGCCTGAACAGGGCAGGGTTTGGGGGGAGGGACTTCAATGCCATAAAGTCCAATCACCAAAGCGGCCATTTTCTCTGGGTGAACTGATCTGTATTGGCTGGAGATCAGTTGTAATAGCAGGAGATCTCCAGCTAGTATCTGGAGGTTGGCAACCCTATCTGTAACAGAGATTGGCTTGCTGTAGGCATGGTTGGGAATGGGGACAGTAGAACGTTGTGGCTATGCTGCTGACTGGTTGGGAGACAAAGCCCAAGTTACAGCTCTCGTAGAGCTCTCTCAGCCCCACCTACCTCACAGAGTATCTGTTGTAGGGAGGGGACGGGAAGGTGATGAGTCTCCCTTAAGTGGTAGAGAAAGTCAGCATATAAAAACCAACTCTGCTTCTTCTTGTTCTTGGCTGTGGTGGCTGGAAGGGTTCAAGGCAGCTACAGATTGTTTAGCAAAGCATTCTGTGGTATCCAGGCCCTACCACGGCCATTAATCTTAGCTCATATATATGATTTGATATTAAAACCAAGCCCTTGCATGGCTACGACTACCCAGGTCTGACTTGCAAATCTGAAGCAAAGTTGAGCATTTATTCCCATTAGTGTTCAAATTTCAGATTCACCCCTTGAGGAACATTGTGCCGTTTCTTTTTCTTTCAGACTTTAAAGGAACTAACTATTCCACATCCAAAAGTTGACAGTTGACTATAGAGGCAGATAATGGGTGAAATTGTGTATTTTTGGAGCTGACTCAGTATTTGAAAGTATTGTAAACTCCCCATCCTCAAGAGTTTTTCTTTTATTCATTTCTGAAAAAAAGGCAGCTGGTGATGAAAGTCTGGCAATACTTTCAAATAGCTTTAGTTCATTGACTAAAAATGCCCATTTTCTCCTCCTTGAGTGTTTTCTTCTGTGAGTTCAAGAAATGTTTGTCTTATCGTGCTTGTATCTAATTTTTCCTCCTAGGGGTTCAGGGTGGTGTAGATACGGTTACCCCATTTTGTCCTCACTACACAACTGTGAAGTAGGTTAGTTTGACTGAGAGGTGGTGACTCCGCTAGTCTTCATGGCTGAGTTGGTAACTTGAGTGCTGGTCTGTTCACTTCAAGTCCTCCACGCCACATAGTGGTGGTGATTGATTGTTAGTACTAGACTGCCTTCAAGACCAGGCTGTGTGTAGATTTACCCAGTAAATGTCCCAGGTCATAAAATATGGACAAGATAGAGCTTGACAATGAATGTATGGCAGAAACTGACAGCTCTTTAAGGAAACTGAAAGGGGAATATAGTCCAATAAACTATAAAATGTGAGAGAAATCAGCTTCCCCACAGAATCACTCTGTATATAAAAAAGGAAGAGATAGCTCTGCCCTCAGTATAACACTGTAAATAGGATAAGACACACAGGAAGTGATGTGGAAGGGCAAGGGAGATGCACGAAATCGATGAAATGCTGCAGTGAAGAAGTAAATAGTTATCACATGTTTAAATACACACCAGCGGATGGTGCCAAACAACAGGCAGGAGGCAGAGAGTTCCAATAAGAGGAAGCAGCAAGAGCACCTGGCATAAGGGAAGGGTGGGTACATTTTGGGTTCATGGAAAATGGTGTCCCAGAGAAGCCAAGAGAAGTGTGAAGGAGCAGAGAGAGGAGTGAGGGCGTTGGACCGAATTTCATTCACAAGGAGGAGTAAGGATTAGGAAGTGACATGCAGAAGGAAGGAAGCAAGGAAGATGATGTGACAGTGCACTTCATAAGGCATGGAGAAAGAAGGCAAACAGCTGGGAAGGAGGCTTGGCGTAATGGACTCCAGGGGGAGGTGGAAAGCCAAGTATGAGCAAGGGGGAAATCATTGAGATGTTGAAATGAAAAGGTCATAGAGGATTGCTTTGCTTGTGGAACAAGGGGCTGAGCTCAGAATATGGTGTAGGTTGAGACAATAATCTGTGTAAAGAGGTGGGCACAGAATAAAAAGGAGGTGACTCACCCAAGGAAAGCAGTAGAAGGGAACAACTAATACAGTGTAATCCAAATAAATAAATGGAAAACCATGATAAAGACTGGGCAAATAGTTTGTAAGGGCTTGAATTTTGAGTTCTCACCTGGAAACTACAAAAGTGAATAAAGAGGTACTGAAGTTAGAATCTCCTCCAGCTTATCCCCCTAATTTGTCCTCTCCTCCTACATTTCCCTATTCTAACTCCTTGTATTGGGGTGGGGCTTATCTCTGCAGATGGGCCTTCCCTCCTGCCCTCCCCTTGCTTTGGGGAACAGCCAAAGCGGTACCTTGACCACCAGGCTTTGGTATCCCAGGTGAGGAAAGTTGAAGAGGAAAACCAGCTCTTGCGGCTGCAGCTCGTCCAGGCTCAGGCTCAAGAAGGGACTGACAGCAACCAGCAGGGGTCATCTTTTGTGGAAGACCAGGATGTTCTTGGTGACAGAAGGAGCAATCACACTGGCTGTCCCAAGCAGAGGATGGTGCAGAAGTGTGAGGTAAAGCTCAAGCTCTGCTCACTGCTGAGGCACTTGTAAGCAAAGCCCCTCTTTCCACAGTGGGAGGGATTTGGCGGTTGTAGCAGCCCAAGGTCCCTTGACAGATTCCATTTCCCAAAATATTGGATGCGGCCATATTCCCTTTGTGCTATTGCCTACCTTGGAGACTATGAGACTTATTTTGCAATAGAATCTGTGATGGAAAGAAACTGCAGTGTTCCCATCTGCCACCATCTGCCACCTGTGGTGATAATGCACTTAAGGAGGCCCAACGGGTTTGTACTGGTCGCCATTGCCAGCTTTGGCCCAGTTGGCTTTTTGTCTGTTATTCTCTCAGGACAAAGCCTTTAACTTCTCATCTGAGTCAGTAGCAATGTGGGCAGACCAAGGCCAAGGTGTGAGGACCGGGACAGGTTGGGTGATTCTGCATGTAGAATGGCGAGAGAAGCTCTATGGGGAAAGAAAGGAAAGAGGAGAGGGCCAGTTGTGATAAATTGTGGTTGGGGAGGGGTCAGCCCTGATGACATCTTATGTTTCTGCACAGCTTATCCATGTTGCAATTGTGTGTGCTGGATACAATGCAAGTCGTGATGTAGTCACCCTGGTGAAATCCATCCTCTTCCACAGGTAACTGGAGGCGGAAGGTGGGCTGCTTTTAATTTGAGCAGGTAGTGAGGCCTTGGGCCTTTCTAGGGCTTAGGAGTATAAGTTTTCATATTATGATGGTTCTTTGAACCTTGACTTCCAAACTCCAGTTCTGGATGAGGAAGGGGTGCTATATAAGATGCTCAAATGAAGGAGAGGGGCAGTTTGGTTGGGTCCTTTGTCCCCATTCCTCTTTGCCTTGGTTTCAGTTGCCATGATTCCTTGTTGCTTGTAAGGAGAGGAATCCTGAGATGACATGACTATGCCATACAGGCAAGGAAAAGATTGGCCACCATGGCCTTGGTTGCAATATAAGGGTAGGAGAATGGCAGGAGATGGGGTGGGTTTTGGAAAAATAAAATACCTTGCTTGTGAGCATTGACTGCTTTCTCATTTGACAGGAAGAACCCTCTCCACTTCCATCTCATTACTGACCTTGTGGCGCAGCAGATCCTTCGGACCCTGTTCCAGTCCTGGGTGGTGCCCTCGGTCCACGTTAGCTTCTACAACGCTGATGATTTGAAGGCAGGACACATAGATCACAACTCGTCTTCTCATTCTGCCCTTCCTTTGATTTTTTTCCCTTTCTAGGCTGTGGTTTCTGTGATCAGATCCCTAAGGAAAGCTTGGATGGGAATTGCATGGAAGGAGGAGAACCTTGGATATGGGAGCTATTGTTTCCCCTTCTTCTGTTCTCTCGTTAGTTATTCATTGGGTGTTGGGAGCACCTCTTCATTTGGCCCAAGTCCTTTCTTTTGGAACTGAGACCCCCTCTGGTAGAAATCAGCAGGAATTCATTACATTTGGTCCTTCTGTGAATGGGTTGGTGTGAGTTTGCTTGTTGCAGGGCACAGAAGCTTTAATTGTGTCTCCATCTTAGGGCCACAAGAGGCTTAATTGGGAAAACATTACATAGTCACAGCGGGGCTAAATCTGAATCCAGGAACTCATTAATCTTAATCAGGACTGTGTCACATTCCCATTTGGGTATCGTCCTGTGGTTTCCATGGCTTGAAGAAGTGCAATTGAGGGTTTGACCTTACCCACAGGCTAGAATGTGGTCATGATATTGGCCTGCCTGTTCTCCTATTCCTGAATGTCTGTGTCTCTCTGTTGCAGCCAGAGGTGTCCTGGATCCCTAACAAGCACTACTCAGGGATCTATGGGCTGATGAAGCTGACTCTCACCAAGGCGCTTCCCTCTGACCTCTCGAAGGTCATTGTCCTGGACACAGACATCACCTTTGCCACTGACATTGCTGAATTGTGGGCTGTCTTGGGGAAGTTCTCAGGTAAGTGATAAATGGGGGAGTCCTTTTGATTACTAGTGGGCCTAGCCTCTTGAAGAGGTACTCAGACCTCTTCATCTGAGATTATGACCTTTGATACTGAAAGAGTAATCTTTCTCGTTACTGTGCTCCTTTGCAAATCGATACCCGGTAGGAGGCAGATTTTACTGCACACACATGGATATGTTGGCTCATAGGACTCAAATTGTCCATATTGGATTCCAAAGAGCTCAGAACTTGTCAGTCATTCTGCTAGTTGCTTTGGGACTTGTTTGTCTTTTCTCATAATCCAGACAAACAGGTGATTGGGCTGGTGGAAAACCAAAGTGACTGGTACCTTGGGAATCTCTGGAAGAACCATAAACCATGGCCAGCATTGGGACGTGGCTTTAACACAGGTGAGCTTCTACATATCCAAGAGGATGGTATGCATGTAGGGTACGTTTTTTGGGGTGTATATAGTTTGGAATAAGCACCCTCCCCCCCCCCCCAATCCTGCACAGACTCTTGTTCTAGAGTGTTGGAAATCCAGGTTCTCTGTCATCGGTGAAGCTCCCCAGGCAGTCTTGGGCAAGCCACTTCGGCTGTCTGTACATTGCACATTTAATTAATTCCTATTTAACTACCATGGCTTCCTCCAGAGAATCATGGGAATTGTATTGGTGAGAAGTCTCCTTTAGAGCTGCCTAGCCTTCTCCGTTCCTGAGAACCACAGTTCCCAGGATGCCCTGGGGAAAGGGAATGATTGGTTTAAACAGTTTGTAATGTGGATACTTTGTTTCAACCTGTGCTGCTTCACACACTGACCTCTTTGAAGGAAGTGTAGAGAGTGACCTAGTTCAGGGTCAGCGCTTGAGCTTTGTGCCTGAGTTGGAGATTTGAATCCTGGTCTCCACCTTCATAGTCAAACACGAGTACTTGCATTCATATGGAAAAGAAGAACTCAGCATTTGCACTGTACTGGTTTATTCCACAAAATAGACTTCTTGGAAGGTGAGGAGTTCTCAATATTAGGCGTTTCTTGGGTGGAGCGGAGGCCTTCAGGTCCATTGGACATTATACGTTTAGGTGCAAGGGGCTGACACTCACTGGTGCCGTCATCAAATTGCTCCAACAGCTCTTTCTCTCTCTTTCTTTTCAGTGTAGTCCTTTTGTGTTGGCTGTAGTCCTTCATACTTCGGGAGGGGCTACCTCATACAGCCTTGAGTAGCTGTAAATACACATTTTCAGAATGTGGGCAAACAAAGAGAAAGCTACAGTGAAAGCTTGTGCCTCCCCACTTCTAGTTCTGCAAGCAAGCCAGCTTTGCACATTAGGCCAGACAACGGCTTCATAAGCTTAGGCATTCTGGCAGCTGCTGTTCTCATTGACAGGATAGAGGATTTCTTGGCACCATCTGGTGGCTGGCCACAGACCTGCTTATTCAAAGAGCTCACCTGAAAAATTATGTTCTTCAGGTGAGGTGGGCCTCCCTCCTGGCAAACACAGATGGGCCTGGGGTGCTGCAATATGGGAAGTTGGGTTATCGTTCCAGTTGGTTTGATAGTCAATGTTGAGGTCCAGCCCCAGCCCTCTGTTGCAGGTTTTGCTTTCCAGGGTCCCTCTTCCAGACACTTGAAAGCATGCTGCAGCCTTCCCCCCTTCTTTTCCATTTGATTGGCTTTCCCCTCGCGTGAAGGAGCCCATGCTGCTTCATGAATTTGTAAGAAATGGGGGTGGGGCCTGTACATTTTCAATCTTGATTGTCTAATGGGGACTCACTATGAAACTGGGGAAGGGAGGAAGGAGCAGGACGAGGACAGCCATACAGAACGAGAGGAGAGCCATTCCCACATCTTACCATCTAGTAAAAGTGTTTATAAAAGAGCAAATTCTATCCTTTCCCTTGGGACATTTATCATTCTCTGTATGCGTAAGAAGATTCTCCCAGCCTTGGTGGGACATTGAAGACTTGATCTATCCACTCATGGGGATTCCCATCTGAAAGGCCTTACAGTTTAGAAGGAAGATGGCGTAGGGTTGGGGATCTAGGAAAACTGAGTGCTTTCTCTTCAAAAGACATAAATTGCATTTTCCAGTGCTGAGTTCAGGGATGCAGCAAATGTTACAGATCTCCCCTCCTCCCCAGGGTGCTCATCTTTCTCTCATGTCTTCCCTAGGAGTGATCCTCTTGCTGCTGGACCGCCTGCGCCGAATTGGCTGGGAGCAGATGTGGCGCCTGACGGCAGAACGGGAACTCATGAGCATGCTCTCCACCTCTCTGGCAGATCAGGCAGGTGTTCCGACCTTCTGAGTTTTGTTGTCCTTCCAACTTGGACCCCCCTTTATTTCTTTTTTTGCTGTGACTGAATGTCCCTACATAAGAAGAAGAGTTGGTTTTTAGACCCCACTTTTCTCTACCTTTAAGGAGTCTCAAAGCGGCTTACAATTTTCTTCCCTTCCCCTCCCCACAACAGACACCTTGTGAGGTAGGTGGGGCTGAGAGAGTTCTGAGATAACTGTGACTGGCCCAACGTCACCCAGCAGGCTTCATGCGGAGGAGTGGGGAATCAAACCCAGTTCTCCAGATTAGAGTCTATTGTTCTTAACCATTACACCATGCTGGCTCATCATCCATTTGTGTTGTTCTTAATTGGCTCTAGTTGCTTCTGCCTGGGGCTTTTTCACCCCTTTCAGAATGCCCACTTATCCATGGTGCAAACTGCCATCTCTCTTCTAGGACATCTTTAATGCAGTAATTAAGCGAAGCCCGACGCTTGTGTATCAGCTCCCTTGCTTCTGGAATGTGCAGCTCTCTGACCATACTCGTTCAGAACAGTGCTACACAGAGGTGTCTGATCTCAAGGTGGGTGTTTCTCCTGCAGCCTTCCTGAATTTTCTCTGCATCTCTGAGCTGGACTTGTTCTTGCAGAGCCCCCTGGGAAGGGTGGGCTTGCATATCCAGCCTGCACAAACTGGCTGCTGGAGTGGCTTGTAGTTTGGTTAGGATGTGGAGTAGAATTGGCTTCTGCAGCGGGGCTAAAGCTTCAGTTTTACATTCTCAGGTAATTCACTGGAACTCTCCCAAGAAGCTGAGAGTGAAGAATAAGCATGTGGAGTTCTTCCGGAACCTTTACCTGACCTTTTTGGAATATGATGGCAACTTGCTACGCAGGGAACTCTTTGGCTGTGCCAACCTGCCCAGTTTGCCCAGTGGGCAGGTAATAGAGCCTGTTGCTCTCTTTTCTTGGCATGTTTGACATGGAGAATCACATGAACACATGAAGCTGCCTTGTAGTGAATCAGACCCTTGGTCCATCGAAGTCAGCATTGTCTTTTCAGACAGGCAGTGGCTTTCCAGGTTTTCAGGTAGAGGTCTTTTACATAATCTACTTGCCTGGTTCCTTTAACTGGAGATGCCGGGGCTTGAACCTGGGCCTTCTGCGTATCAAGCAGATGCTCTACCACTGAGCCACAGCCCCTCCCTTCTAACACTGAGCCACAATCCCTATATCTGGTCTGAGAGGGAGTACCCTTCCAAAAAAAAAAAAAAAAACCTCTGTTTAAACAAGCAATATGATGCTGTTGGCTTTCATGGTATCTTGGCAAGCTCAGCATTTTAAAAAAATGGGACAGCTTCATTCCTGCTCCGTTTTGATGGTGATTTTCTGTCCTTGTACCTCTTGACCTTGCATAGGCCCAATATTTTGTCCATGTTCCACCGTCCTTCACTAGTGATTCAGCAAAACTAAAGAAGGTTCTCTTCCCTTTTTCTCACCCATGTGAATTTCAGCTCCAGCAAGCCCTGGAAGAGCTGGATGAAGACGATCCTTGCTATGACTTCCGGAGGCAGAGCCTCATCCAGCACCGGGTGCACCTCTTCTTTCTGCAGTACGAGTCCCCAGCCTTGACTGATGCAGCTGATGTGACCCTTGTAGCTCAGCTGTCTATGGACAGGTACCTGATGGGAGAGTTGGTAGGGGAGCTGTGGCATTTTTCGCCATAGATCCCACTGCTTTGCCCACTTGTGGCTCTTTACGTGGGTTCCTTGGCCCAGGAAGTCTCTTGAATCACACTTCTAACACTGCAGACAGCTATGCCTATAGTTTCACTACACAAACCACAATCCAGCAGCGCATGCCTTCTGGGAGATGTAAACTTCTTAATTTTAAAAAAAGAACAGATGTCTATCTGATCTATTTATCCGCCTACCCCATTTTTATCCCACCTTTCCATCAAGGGCCATGTACATGGTTCAGTCCCAATGTGGTGGGGTGTAGTGCCAGTGTGGTGTGGTGGTTAAGAGCGCTGGTTTGGAGCGATGGAGTCTGATCTGGAGAACCGAGTTTGATTCCCCACTCCTCCACATGAGTGGTGGATACTAATCTGGTGAACTGGATTTGTTCCCCCACTCCTAACTCATGAAGCCAGCTTGGTGACCTTGGGCTAGTCACACTCTCTCAGCTACACCTACCTCACAGGGTGTCTGCTGTGGGGAGGGGGGTGGTGATTGTAAGCCGGTTTGATTCTTCCTTAAGTTGTAGAGAAAGTCGGCATATAGAAACCAACTCTTCTTCTTCCTCTTCCTCCTCCTCTTCTATCATAACAACAATCGTTTGAAGTGGGTTATGATGAGAATGACTTGCCAAAGGTCATCCAATGAGCTTCTTGGCCGAGCAGGGGTTATAACGCAGCTCTCTCAAATCTTGGTCTAATCACTGTACCACACTGGCTTCCTAGCACTAAGAACTGCAGAGAAATATGTGTGGCCACTGAAGACTAAAACCAAAAAGGGATCTTCCTACAGGAAGAATTCCATTTGTCCCTACTAGAGTAACAGCAAAGGCAATATAAACACATAGATACAAAGTTCTGTGGGAGTATTTGCTAATGTCTGAAAACTGGGAATAATGAAAGTAGGAAGCAGCTGGTCCTGGTTAAAATTCACTAGACTGAACTGGTTTTAGTTTTTGCTAATACATCATCTTGGCACTTTGCTAGGTAGGAAAGACCTCATTTGCTAAAACACGAAGGGGCCCTGACCGTTTGCTTCAACATTGGGGTTTGCCAGCATCTGGCCTTGAGAGGCTCTCCTGTGCCTTTGTCAATTGTATTGCAAATGTGTCTTCTCCCATGACTGCACTTCACCTGTTGGTCTTCTCCCTTCTACAAGACGTGGGAGTGCCCTCTTTGGAGTTTGGGCAGCTTTCTTTTATTATTGGGCCATGTAGGCATGACAAAGATTGGTGGAAGTTAGTGGTATCTTGTGAATTTTGTGTTGATATCTAGTTCCCACTATAAGAAAATGCAAAGTCAGTGAAAATTTGGCCCAAACTGCATGTGATGCTGAGAGATCCTTGAACAGAGCTACCTAGTCTTTTTATGGGGAAACAGCATGGCACCCCGATTTAGACTGGGTCAGTGGGGCAGGACAGAGGAGGCTTAATTCCTCCCTCCACTGGGTAGTTTTGTCAATTCAAACCAATACCCTTCCCTCTGGGGCTCTGGCTAGGCCTGGAAGACAGGAAAAGAGGATGCCTGTCCCCTTTAGGCTTCCAGAGCTAATAAGAGCCAGTAGGGGTGCAGGGTGGGGATCACAATTGAAACGGCATATAAGTGAAAGGTCAAACCCCTTTTCCTTTGCACTACATTTCCAGGTCATCATGCAGCTGCTGTTTCAATTTCATAAAATGCTGTGAAAATTCCCCCACCCCACCAGGATGGAGGAACATCTGGAAAGTGTTTTTTGGGGGGTACTCAGAAATAGTTGCAGTTGGGTGTGAGAAAGTATTGGGGTGTCACTATGCCTGGCCTGACTCTGTTGCTGTTGGTTGTTTTGCTGAGAGACCATCTGCAATGGCAAGGCAGTATCCTAATCCCGATTGTCTCTTTTGGTCTGCAGGTTACAGATGTTGGAGGCCATTTGCAAGCACTGGATTGGCCCCATCAGCCTGGCATTGTACATGTCTGATGCAGAGGCCCAGCAATTCCTGCGCTATGCCCAGGCCTCAGAGGTGCTGAGTAGCCGCAGGAATGTTGCCTATCACATTGTGTACAAGGAGGGGCAGTTTTACCCAATCAACTTCTTGCGCAACATAGCGTTGACAAATGCACAAACGCCTTATGTCTTCCTGACTGACATTGACTTCCTGCCTATGTATGGCCTCTATGATTACCTCAGGTATGTCACTCATTGGGAAAAGGCTCTCTGGAGCAGTCTGGATTAAAGCAAAAAGTAGTTCTCAAAATCATTCTCCAAAGCTGACAAAGAGCAATTCCATTTCCCAGCCCTTCCCAGGCCTTAAAAACTTGGAAATTAACCAAATATCCTTTAGGTGGGATCTTGATTTGTTCAGAGGGTGATTGCACCTCATTTTTCTCCTCTACCTTGCCCTTGATGTGTCCTTTCCCAAATGGTGTGAAGTTGTTGCGTTTCCCCACCCCATCATGCAATTATACTGACGGGAGGATGTTTGTGTCATTCCAACATCAGCCCTTGGCTAAGAAATATGCTGGTATCCAACACTCTGACCACAGAAGGGGATGCATAACTCTTGGAACCCCCCGTCTGGCAACAAGCAAGCAACTTCTTCCCTTTGTGCTTCAGGGCCTCCATCCTGCAACTGGAGCTGTCCCAGAGGAAAGCCGCCCTAATTGTGCCTGCATTTGAAACTCTACACTATCGCCTCACCTTCCCCAAATCCAAAGCGGAGCTGCTCTCCATGCTGGACATGGGCTCCCTCTATACCTTCAGGTAGGTGCTGGATTAGAACAAGTCCATGACTGCCAGCTCCTTCTCTGGACCAGAGCACACAACCAGCCTCCTCGTGCCGTACGATCTCATTAGGGATTTGCAGCCTGTTGTTCAGCAAAGGCCTGTGAAATCCGGGTCCTGGCTCCCTCTGTGTGTGTATATATTAATATTGTGACAATAAGTACTTGCAGACTAGATCCCACTTCATCAAATTCCTGAAATGTGTTCATAGTTATTAGATATATTAATAAAGATAGGAAACTATTATTAAAATGTGAGGTCAAAACCCATGAATTGCAATAATAGATCCAGCCTGATATGTCTGTGTAATGCAAGAGAAGCATTGTGACTATTCATAGCAACATGCGAGGGCACACTCTTAACATACATTCTGAGCAGATGTAACAACTGCAGTGTGAGAGAAACCCATCGCGGTTGAATCCTGACTGGATACTATCAGGCTTCCTGGTGGATTCTAATTCAGCAGTTTTGAGCTGGAGTCTTCCTTTGTTGAAGAAAACGTTCAGGACAGGAGCAGAATGTCCTGGTAGATTGGACTGTTCAGCCACTGGTTTCTGAATGCTGTCATTTGGATACCAGGTTGGTGTCCATTTTCCCCTCCGTTGTCCACAGACGGACCTGTTTGGTATCAAAAATCAACATTGGGAAACCAGTGGGAAAACACATTGAAGTGAGATGATAGCTTTCATGGTGAAACAGTTGCTTGAACCCATGTGTCCCAACTCCCTACAATTCTGGTTCTTCATGTTTGCATTTTTGTATGAATTGCTCTGTTGTACTCAACACTGATGCTAGGACAGAACCAGGTGGCAGTCATTATCCTCTTCATTCAAAATGTGGTACCTTAAGCATATTCACTCTGTGAGTCTTGTTGCTGCCGCCAAAATCCCGGAATAACGAGGAGAGCATCAGATGGTCCAGTGTCATGAGGAGCTTGTGTATGTACTTCAATTCTCAGCATAGCAGACTCTCAGAACAAAACTCCTAGATAAAGAATCTTCCTACCCCTGTATGTCTTCATGCACAGGTACCACGTGTGGCCGCAGGGCCACGCCCCAACAGACTATGCCAAGTGGCGGACAGCCACAGTGCCATATCGTGTAGAGTGGCAGTCACACTTTGAGCCTTACGTTGTAGTAAGGCGTGACTGCCCCTTGTATGACCAGAGATTTGTTGGCTTCGGCTGGAACAAAGTGTCCCACGTGATGGAACTTGATGCCCAGGTGAGTGTCAGCCAGGTCCTCCACTGTTGATCTTTCTGTTCCCCAATAGCCAAGGTTGGCTTCCAAGGAAGATGCTCCTGTCAGCATCCTCATGCCTTTTTGCAGGAGTACAAGTTGCTGGTGCTGCCCAATGCCTTCATCATCCACATGCCTCACGCCCCCAGTTTTGACATCTCCAAGTTCCGCCTGAGCTCCAGCTACCGGGACTGTCTGGAAACCCTGAGGGAAGAGTTCCACCAGGACCTGTCACGCAAGTATGGTGCTGCCGCACTGAAATACCTCACTGCTGAGAGGAACCTGTGAGTGGTGGCTGGAACTCTCGACTTGTCGGCATGAACACTATAAGGGGCCTGCTGGAGGGAAAAGGCCCTTGTTTCCAGGAGACATTCAAAGTCCATCTTTTGCTGATAGCTTGGCGGTACGCTCTACCTGAGCAGCAGGTATGAATGTGACATACACCACCATTCAGGGCCTTGCAGAATCTGTGGCAAACTAATTTAAATTCTGCTCCCAGGCTAAATTAGGTAAAAAAAATATATACATTCCTTGTCATCTGCTTCATTGCATATTGTCACTTTCAAGTTGAGGTTTTCTAACAATTCAGGGTTTTTTCTTGGGGTGGGGGAGATGGGGGGATGAGGATTTGGAAGCAACAAGGAATGGGAGGGTGGGAAAGTAGCACATGTAGCTTTGCTGTGGGACTTGAATCCCCACCTGGAAATCCACTAAAGCTCCTGTCCTCAGAATACCTTCACCTAATCCGTTGCTGGAATGGTGGATTTTACAGCTTGTGCTGCAATTATTATTATTATTTGTTGTCAAGTCGCAGCTGACTTATGGCAACCCTGTAGGTTTTTCAAGGCAAGAGATGTTCAGAGGTGGTTTGCCATTGCCTGCCTCTGCATAGCAACCCTGGACATCCTTCATGGCCTCCCATCCAAGTGCTGTGTTTGTGTGTGTGTAAAGTGCCATCAAGTCACAGCCGACTTATGGTGACCCCATGGGGTTTTCAAGGCAAGAGACGTTCAGAGTACTGACCATAGGGCTAAACCCTGCTTAGCTCCCAAGATCTGGCTAGCCTGAGCCATCCAGGTCAGTGCTGCGGTGCAATTACAGGCATGGAATTCAACCCTCTACTCATGTAATGTCTCCAGTTCAATCAAAGATCACAGCTATTACTGTCGCTGCTGTTCCTAACTCTCTCCATAGTCCTTGTTCCTCTGCTTCTGCATATCTTATTTCCATCATCATGCCTTCCCTTGTTTTCTTTTTGCTATACCTTGAAACCAAATTTGAAAATTGGCAAACTAGACTGTGCAATTAACTAGTTAGGAAAGGTCAGTTATTTTTAGTGAAGAATTTTCACCTCCTGAATACCTTGTATATAGCTATTCATAGATGTATTCAAGAGGGACTGTATGTATGGCTCTTTTTTAAAAAAAATATGGAAGACATGCCTACGTGACAGTCAATGGATCAGATTTTTTTGACACTTTGGATGGGAAATTGGGCTTCTTAAAAGCGCTGCCCCAGCAGAGGCTTATGCTGTGCCTGCCCTGCCCCCTCCCAATTCATTCCTGTTTCCCCTCACGTGGTGTGAACATGGCGCCTCCTCAAAACGAATGTGCAACAGGATACTATGATGCCTTAGCTGGAAACTGCTTGTAGGCTGCTTCAGAGTAACAGGCAGCTTAAAGAAGAGTCATGGATAAAGTGTGGCACAAATGTCTGTACTGCTGCAAGTAGAGAGCTTAGATTGAAGTCTGAAGCAGAGTTAACACCCTGTACAAGAACACAAAAAATAACGAGCACACACAAGTTGTTGTATGTATGCAACAACTCTCCAGGCAAAGACCCATTCTACATTGTTTCTTTGTCAACTATTGTTGACCTTGTAATACTCTGGCTTCTTGGATTTGGTCCTTCTTCTTCTTCTTTTGCTGTATTGATTTTGTTGAAAGTGATTTTGTTGTAATGGTCAAGTTTGATCTATTTTTTTAATTAACATTGTAATCTACCTTGAGCCCTTTTGTGGAGAAAGGCAGAATAAAAATGTAATAAGAATATTAATAAATGTTAAAAAATTATATATTATTGCAAATCAATACAGCATAAGTGACCACTATCCTCCATAATGCAATTTTGGTAATTGTAGCTATTACTCATTTAATATCAGTATTACACGAGATAAGCTTCATACATTCAGTCTTGACATCAGAGTTGATATTTCCTTTAGTTGGAAAATGTGCATAATGCCCTGGGAAAAAAGTGACTTCAGGTTTTCTAAACAATTTCATTTCCAAACTGTTCTGGTAGTATAAATACAACTATTGTCAACAATACCTGACAAAGGAACAGATTGAAATGGATCTTTACCTGGAAACCTTTTGTGCATATGCTTGATATGTTCTGATGTTCTTGTTTTTTGTTAAATGTGTTGCTATAACCCCTCATTGCTATTACTCTACCTAAATTCCATCAAAACCTGATTTCTGTTACACAGTGGCCACCCAGGTGCTTTATAAGCAGAGCGTGATAGAGATAGCAACCTTGTTTGCTGTCCTTAGCCAAGCAAACTCGAACATACAGGTATACTGCTTCTGAGCAGAGAGATTCTGTTTAGCTCTCTCTGCTTGCTTTATCTACCCAACATTACCCTCTCCGGCACAAGAGTCATTTAAGCATCTTCTTTCTTCCATGGAGGAACATGAAGTTCTGTCCTTCCTTTGCAATCTGATGGAATATGACTTTGAAGTGCTGCTTTCTTCAATAATATCTACACAGATTCTCTTCTGGCTAGTACAAGTAGGAAACTCCTGTTTGAGTTTTACTCAGGTATCCATAGTTGGGGTGGACTGTCTTTCCACCTCAACTGCTGAGAGTGTCTTTGCACCACTGGAGGGAGATCTTCTTGTGTAGGCTGCCGGTCTCGGCAGTTCTGATCTTCCAAGGGGCACATTCTGATTATGGAAGGAAGGAATCCAGATATGCAACTGCCAGATGAGGATGGAACAAGATGCCGTGGTAAATGAAGGCTGGGGCTGGGCCCCTGCGCTAGAAGCAACTTCAGCCGACTATCAGTCCACAGTTATTAAACACTGGAGCACAAGGAGAAGGGCACAACCTGCAAGCACTTTCCTTGCTTGCTATTTATATAATTTAAGGTGATTTGTTACAAGGTGTATATGATTTGGGTGTCCACTTAAGGTCCCCCCCCCAATAGTTCATTTTTATCTCCTTTGGGACAAGAGCATCTCCAGCTGCTAAACTATTTCTTCTGCCTTTGGTTTTGTGGTAATTGGAGTTCTCTGTCCCAAGCTGAGGCAGGCTGAGGCAAATGTTAACAATTGCTTGAAGCTGAGCATTGTACGGAGTGGGAACAACTGTCTCTGTCCTTTTTTATTAAAAAATGTAAAATTCTTTTTCAAGCCTCAGAGAGTTGTGTGGTTATTTTGTCACCAATACTTTCTGTGCCATTTTGTTACTGGGATATCTTAACAAGCAATGGCCAAGTGTCTCTGCTTTTTCCATTTCTCTTATAAAAGGTGTTTTGTTCATCTGGCTGCTGGGACCTTTATGAGTACCATTCTCTGCTCTCACTGATGAGTTTTCTACTTCTCTTTCCCCCTCCCCTCAATGGCAACCTATGAGCAACCGCCACCACAAGGCAACTTAAAGTGACAATCATAAAAATGAGGGGCTGAGTTCTAAAAGAAACTCTTTTAGACTTATGACTAAAACAAGGGTCGCCAATCTTACTGAGCACACGAACACGTGAAGCTGCCTTATACTGAATCAGACCCTTGGTCCATCAAAGTCAGTATTGTGCACTCAGACTGGCAGCAGCTCTTCAGGGTCTCAGGCCAGGGGTGTTTCCCATCACCTACTTGCCTAGTCTCTTTAACTGGAGATGCCGGGGATTGAACCTGGGACTTTCTGCATGCCAAGCAGATGCTTTACCACTGAGCCACGGCCCCTCCCCTATGGGCACTGTGAAATTTTGAGGCTGGGGACTGGGTGTCAACATGTAATGGCTTCTGTGGTGGGCGATCACAAAATGGCTGCCCCAGAGGCTACAAGCCAAGCACTCTCCTGTGCTGGAGGCAGCCATTTCTGAAAGGGTGGGACCTGCATGCATAAAGATGATGCCTCCTGTGTTGTTCTGAAGAACTATCTACCCAAGCAAGGTGGAGGAGAAGCAGAACTGGCTCTTTGCTATGGGGAAGAGAAGTTTGGTTGAAGAAGCAAATGGGCACCAGGAAACCCATTGTCAGGCCCATGGGTGGTACCGCATTGGGAGGGTCACTGAGCTAAGGATTACACAGGGCACCAATAATTTAAGCCAGGTTGCTGGAAGAAGATGGAAAATGCCTCTCACAACACAGGACAATGTTCCCAAAACCCAAGGCCTACTTTTCTCCCAGTGGAACCCCAGGTCACAAAATAATCCCTACAAGGCGAGAGAACAACTTTTAAAACCACAAAAAAGCAATTTTAGGGAGAAATGTGCAGCTGGGGAACGTGGTTCAACTCTTTTTACATAGGCTTTGCTTTGAAGCGTTGCCTTACCCTATGTTGACAGGTTTCAGTGGGGCTAGGTCATGTCAGTATTACATACCGCTTGGTACTTATTCCAAGGGTGCAAATAATCACTTGGTTCTCTTTGAAGATGCTGTGAGCTTTTCTTTGCTGTGAGGACCTCATTCCAGGAGACATATTCATGTTTTTTTTAAAAAAAGAAGAAGATAAGAGTTGGCAGGGAACCCAAACCAGCAACTGGTTTCCTGACACACAAGTATACTTCTTTTAGCCGGCAGCCTTATCTGCCTTTTATATATATATATATATTTTTTTTGCATGAGTGTGTAGCCCACATACTAAAAATGTAACATTTGAATCCAACATCAGACCTTGCTTCATCAATGTCAATCCCAATCTAAAATAGCACCAGTCTTCCACATCTCACAGGAGTTTCTTTACGTGACTTGGCCGTGACGTTTGCACTTTTATTTTTATTTTTTGCAGATCCTAACATTCCTGAGCGTAGCCAAAGGTTCAGGGTGGCTCCAAAGAAGCTGCGCTTTAAACTGAGGCTTCCCCTGGTCAAGTCCCTTTGTAGGGCCCAGCAAAGTTACAGAGCCACCCCTCCATAGCTGCATGATAAACACAACTAAAAGAGACAAGAAATTTTATTGTTTTATTTAGTAAAATGTTAAATAAATACAAATTAATCATTTACTCTGCACCCCCCTTCTTTTTCTTCCCACTTTAATAGACTAAACCTAAACACAATAGTACTGAACCCACAAGGGACTGGAAGGCTACAGAAAGAAGGCAGCAAAGAGATTGCAAATCATGATGAGAACCAGCCTGTTTTTTAAACACTCCCCCACCCTCCCGGCCGCAACAAGAAACCCTCCAACCACATGAAGTCATGCAGCCACGCAGTATCCACAGGGTGGTGATCTGTGACAGTATAGCTGCACCAAAATCATTTCAAGAAGGCCTTACAAACAATGTGGGGATTGAGGCTACAGGGCTTCAGTGATCCAGTATAAACATGGCTGCTTGTGAGGCTGAGTTCCCCTGTAAAACACAGTCGCTGGGTGGAAGGGCCTCTGCCCTAACGTGTCAAAGGCCCTCTCTAACCATTTAGACCTTTTTTGAAGTTTGGGCAGAAACTTCTCATATACAGCTCTCCCCAGAGACCTATTCCCCAGAGCAGAATTATTCTGGCCTAAACAGCCACGGCTGCCCTTGTCACAGGAATGGCAGGCAGCCCAAAGCAGTTTGTCTGCTACTGCAAGATGGAATGGGGCGACAAAATTGACCACAGATGGATGTAACATTGAACACAGATTCAGAAAGCTAAGATAAGACTGTTCAGTAGGTGATAGTTCTATTATGACCAAAGTGACACACAGTTTCCAAATGTAACTGTATCTAGGATGCCAAAATAGTGTCTCTGTTCAGTTCCCACTGGCCTGATGGTGTTAAAAGAAATGGGCATGAACTGTCTTTTCCACAATTGTGTTAACATAAAGCAGTGGTTTTTCAACACTTTCGGGGTCAGGACCCCCCAGAGGCCCCCAGGCGAGCCTCTCTCGCTCGGTCATGAGCCCCTCTACAGCTAACATTTTTTCTGCTTTTGGGAAAGACCTGCTGCTGGTGCATGTGCATAGAGGACAAGGGTATCAGGGCTCCTGTTTGTCTGTGTGTTCATGCTGGGAGGAGCAGCAGGACAGTAAGGCATTGGTCATTCAGTGGTGGAGAGGATTTCTCCAAGGCTCAGACCTTTGGCTTGTTCCTTACAGTGGTGTATCTCCTGGTTCTTGGCTTGTGATTCTTGTCCCTGGCTGTCTTTGTTGGCTTCCCTGACTTTGACACTCATTGGGGGTGTGTGTGTCATAATATCCCCTTTTCCTGCCTTGTGATTGTGATGTCATGTGCTTGGGCTTCAACGCTGGAAAGGTTGAAAATGTAGGAGGAAGGATGTAGGAGTGAGTTGCCCTTGCTACGTTCAGCCCAGATGGGACGTGAAACAGCAGCAATAAATGAAAAGTTCAGCCTGCTTTTCACTGAAGTTTAAGACTCTCTGAGCAAGCCCTTTGCCTTAACACCAGGGTCGTAATGGGAAGGCATACAGGTGTTAAAGTGTGACATGAATGGACTCACTATTAGGTAAGTGGATATGTCTGGAGGAGGATGGTAGATGGTAACTTTGTAGTAAAGTTATAAAAGTTACCAATAATAGAAAGCAGAAAGGCAGAGTATGAAACTCAGGCAGAGTAAGTACTGGCAGGGAGAAAGAGGAGGAGGAGAAAATGCTGAAGTTAGCTATTTACACCAATAAGAATTAAAATTAGAAGCTGCCAAGATTGATGCAGATGGTAATGAACAGCTTAGCTTACTAGGCAATGGGTTTCGTGTTGCAAAGAAATATTTAACACTTGTGGGACATTATAAAACTTTAACAAAGAAGTATTCTCAGTAATTGGAAGAAACTACTGTTACGGTTTTTTGTTTTGTTTTTTAGTTTAGGCTCTTTTGCTTTTGTGCTCAGCCTGCAGCCTCTTTTGCAGGTACCCTAGAAGTGCTACCTGTAGCTTTAGCACAAAGCTTCAGTCAATCTTGGAAAACACAGGATTTTGTAATTTATTTTTTAGTGCTTGCATTTGTGCTTAGCCCAATGCAGTCCAAACTGCAGGGCTTCCCGTTTCCACTTAGGAATGAAGTTTAGTTTTGCTGCAAGAGGGAGGGAGTTCTTCTGCAGATGATGGCCTATGAAATCCTGTTTGCTTCAGGTTTGGAAGAAGGGTGTTAGTGTGGATGTTTTCAGCAATGCTAGGTTCAGCAAGTGTGCAATTATAAAAAAAATTAAAAAGAGGGGAAGATTGAAACGTTCCTTTTAAGCACGGCGTAAAAATCAGATAGCCCAGAAAGGCTCCTTCTTACAGTATAACTAATGGATCAGCTCACACAATCAATTCTGCCTTTATTTTACAAGTAGGCAGATTGAAATTACCAGCTGTACCCTCAAATACCAGTTCTAAGACTTGTTGCACCACTTTTTGTTTAGTTGGGGTACACTCTTGTGCTTACACAACATGTCACCACACACAAAAAAGTACAACAGGCAGAATGTTTAGGAAGAAGTCGTACATGATCAAGATTAGAATTTCACTTGGAAAGAACTTGTCATGTAGGATTCTATAAAGCATGATGTCTCGCAGTACAAAGGATATTTCTAAATGTTTCTTTGGCTGCCAATTAAATTCTTACTACTGTTTGTCTGCACCATGGGGCAGTCCCAGTAAACAGTGGTTAGGATGGCAATATTTTCCAGCAAGAAAGCCTTTCTTGTTTTGCTCTGAGCCATAGTTTATGGCAGATCTTCTCCATGCTACTGCTGCAATTCTACTTCTATTGTACATTAGCAGTAAAGAATGGAAGTTGGGTCTACTTAACAGGTTAAACTTGGACCTAGAGTTACTTTGTTTATAACCTCTTAGTGTCTTCTTTTGACTTTGTTGCGTCAACTTGCCAACTTTTAAAAATGAATATACATTTTAGTATCTGCAGGTTAAATTAATATTTCCCCCTGACTCAGTGACAATTTTAAGACCCAAACTGAATGATCCAAAACATTAATTATGTGTTCTGATCAATCATAAAATAACAACTTTAAGTATTAATTTTAAAACTCTCTCTAATGTGAGAGACAGACTATAAGGCATTACACATTACAGTTTTTCGGTTTGGCAAACCTTATATTTAATCAGTGTATACAAAGGTCCTTTCAGCCAAACAAACAAGTCCCAACTAGACTTTGTCTTTTGCCCTATATTCCAAAAAAGCTGGATCAAGAAACAGTATTTCATCCGTATGACATTCATAGGAAAAAGAAAGAGCTGAGTACTGTTCGTTCCCCCTTTAACTTAGCTAGTTGTGATTCCAGGACAGAAGAGGAGAAAGCACATAATATCAGAGGGACTGTAAAACCACACAGTTCACAAAACAGCAGGCAGGCAGCCACACTTCTGGCTATTTAAAAACCACTGCACTCCAGAGCTGTAGGCTTAGCAAAGTTATTACTGATATCAATAGTCATCGTATGAGCCAAATAACCAATAGGCAAAAAGAGAGAAATGCCTTTGCATGATCTTGATTCAAGCTAATGCAGACTTCTAACACATGAGTAGATTTTATTGTACTAGAAGTGTAATTAGTTAAGGAAAGAGCCAGATTCTAACCCCTGTGTTAATGCCTCCTTGCTGAGGCACTGCTTTCAAATTCTCGAGCGAAAGGTATGGTAACACACAGTTTGACCTTACCTCAGGGTGGGACTGCGAGCTGCACTAAATGTGGGGCTGGCATCAGACACTACAGTCCTATGTAGAGTTTTCCTTCCCCCCCCCATAACATATAGTAGTGCATACCTGATTTGCAACACCATCAAATTGTACAATTTTTACTGCACATACAATAAGGGGAGAAGTTGATAGACAGGGTGCCACTTTTTGGCTGCTTCCCCAAGTTGCTTCCCCAACTCACCATCATAGGCTGACTGGTCATCATGGCCCACTCATGAATTCATAAATATTTTGCCATCCTGAATGAAATGGTGCTCCCAGTAGTACAAGAAAACACACACAACGATGATGCATGCGTGTGCACATGAGAGAGTGTGAGGTGAGGACAAGGAAGGGCACGGAAGAATTGCAAGCTCAGCTGACTGGAACTTGGCACAGTTCACTAGCCTGCTGCTGCCAGCGATCAGCCATAGGGGACAACTCTAGGGTTCAGAAAAGAGCTTCTTCCTTTACCTGCATTATGCTTCACCTATTACTCTCAAAATCATCTTATGCAGCCCTCTAGACACATTTTGTTGCTATTCCCTCTTGTCTGCAACTAAATTTGGTGGTTTAACTGAGCGCTTGGTGAGCTGGCCATACCTGGCTGGTGGGCTGTGTTTGGCTTGCTGCACCACAAATTGTACAGGCACACCAAACTTTTGGTCTCAATAATATTTTGGGCTGTACCCTGCATTTTCTTTGAACAGTTTTCAAGGTCTCCAACTGGCTGCCTTCAAGTTTTACCATACTAATTTATTTACTATAAATTAGCAGGTGATGATAAAGCCTGCCTTCTTCAAATTTAAAGCTAAGGCCACCAAGCAAGGATCCTACTTAACCGATAAGCATAAAAGCAGAAGATTAGCAGCTGGATTTTCAAAACAGTGAACATAAGGAGTGTCACTGAAGCTGAAAGAGTCCTTGAGGAAAAAGAACAAAGACTAGAAGAAAGTTAAGGAATGGCTACAATAATGTAGATGGGTTAAGAATGAGATCCAGAGGAGTAGGTACATAAAGTGCTTTGGGATGCATAGTTCTTTACAACAGGATAGTTAAAAGATGTCATTCCCATTACAGGAGATCTGGTTGGCTACATCTGTTTCCGCAAGAGGAGTTCTGCTTATGTTTATCTTGGTAGTGCAGGGGCCAACTTTTGTGTGACTGTGGGTAACAGGATTTAAATGGGTACAAACTGTTGGCTTATTGCACTCGGGTATGCAAAAGGGTATATTTCAGACTCATCCATTTGATGCCTGGCATCTGCTTTTTCTTTATAATATGAAATTATCACGGCAATCTGCCTAAATCAGACAAGCTGTTTTACCCCTAAGCCTCAAGGCAAAACTCCTTAGTGCCCAAATCTATGGTTCTGTAATACAATAGAAGAAAACTGTTGATAAATAATGCTGCCAGTGCTTCCCGCCCCCTCCTGTTCTTAGTTCTTAAGCACACGAGAAAATTTAGTGAAATAACAGATGAAACAAGAATGACAGTTTTCTCCATTAGAGGGAAGTTTGTAGATTGGATATAATCTCTGGACAGCCACCCTCTATGCACTTTCAAACAGAAACACAGCAGAATGGCAACATCATAAGCAAAATCTGTGTTTTTTAAAAAAATTCTAAGTACACAGTATTTTCTCCAGTTCTGACACCTTTTTAATAGAAATCACTTGTTTAGGAAACAAATAGCACTTTTGTAATTTTTACAATGTTTCTTACCTTGATCTTATTTTTAAGTAACACTAGGAAGACCTCAATATCTTTTTTTTTCTTTTTAATTTAAAAAAGTTGTTTTTTCCCCCAGATACAAAGATTTTGCCCTTGCATAAAAAACAGTGCCCAAAACGATGACACACGGACTCACAAAGACTCACTGTATCTCACTGACACTATTACTTCTAATCTATACCATGCAAGGTCCCATCTACCTCTTTAATTGGACTGTCAGCCTGAAAAAACAGCTTTTCTATTCCTTACATTTGTAACCCGAGGAGAAAGGAAACGAAGGAAACAGGCATTTTATCTGCTTGGGTTGGATGCCTGGGACATGTGCTGGGATTACCACATTGGCTTGATCAATGTATAAGACAAGGTTGGGATTTTCTTTTCAGTCATGGCACGTTCTTCCAAATACCCCCCCATGCTGATCGCATTAGTCCCTGCCCCCCCTTTTCTTCAGCAAAGGCTTCCTGAATCAACCTGGTGACCAAATCAGCAATGAGTTTTGTTTGTCGATTTGTAAAAACGGGATAACCCAAAAACTGCCAGTCAAGCAACCCCCCAGCTTAAACATGTGCCAGGTACTTAAGTGGAAAAAGCCTTCCCCGTTCCTTTTTGTGTCTCCCATCTAACCAATAGTGAATACTGCTTATTTGATAGGCTTGGTCCCACCTGCCCCTCAGGACACTGGGACTTGTTCATTCATATTACTGGATTTTTGGTTTAGTAGTACGGATAATTTAGAAACAGGAAAAGCCCACAGGCTCTTTGGACTTTTGACATTCCCTAGCTAAACAAACTGGTCTGCAGATAGGATTTGAAACCTGCTCCTCCTCCCTGCTCCCCACCCCCAAATAAAAATAAAACAAACCTATAGTGGCTGTGGAGGCTGCTGCAGGCACACACTGGTGTAAAATATAGAGAGAGTAAATATATTATTTAACTTGGCATGGTGCTGGCTAAGAACCTCCAGCTGGCACTATTCATGTAACATGGTCCAAACTTTGCACGCACACACAGAATAAGGAGGATCGATTGGCAACTCAGGTGCCGCCTGGCACAAGCATCTTCGCGCTCTTTCTGGAACCAAGAGTTCTGCGCTTTCCAGAAGAAATCCAGCTTTGCTTTTCTAGAGAGTTTTATTGTTTCGCTCTGTCTCCTTGCCGCCTTCCCCCCGGCTCCTTCTGACTGTGCTGTGTTATTTAGTCTCCTCAGCCTTGTTACAGTTCACCATGCAGCTCTGGGAGGGGGAAGAGGCTGGGGTGGAGGTGGCAGCATTCACATTATTAGCAGAGTCCATGCCATTGGAGATGGCTAATGAACTGCCCTCCGAGTTTATTGGTTTTGAAAGGTTGATGCCCTGGATGAGGCGGATTAACTGTTTTACCTTCTCCAGTGAACTGTGCATTTCCTTCTGTTTTGCCAGGATGGTGTTCTTCATTTCCATACATTTCTGAAGCAAACAGGAACAAGGTTTAAAATGTGATGATTGCGCTAAACAGGGCCTTGGAATTAAAACTTAAATAAATGGATCCCAAAAATCTATCCATCACCTTTAACTGCTAAAATAAGTCTACCAAGCACTTGGTGGATATGAAATAATATAGTGTATGGCTGACGTATCACTTATAATTTGGGGGATACATAGAATTCAGATCTAACAGAGTGCGATCAACCCCTTTCCTTGGGATTTCACAGTGACAACTAGATTCTAGATTATGTAGGCCATACTACCGGCAAACCCAGGACTTTAATTATAGTACTTTATTTACATAAATACATTTGGTGTTAAGAAAGATCACGATGGGTAGCCATGTTAGTCTGTCTACAGCAGTAGAAAAGAGCAAGATTCCAGCAGCGCTTTAAAGATTAGCAAAATTTACGGCAGGATATGAGCATTTGTGAGTCACAGCTCACTTCTTCATTCTAGCTGTATCTAAAGAAGTGAGCTGTGACTCCCGAAAGCTCATACCCTGTCAGTAATTTTGTTAGTCTTTAAGGCGCTACTGGGCTCTTGCTCTTTTCTACTGGTAATAAGATAATTAGACATATGATGGTATCATAAATACCACACAACTGTAACTAATCATTAACTTTCATTCTCAAACTTAAAAGAACTGTACAGAGTGATTCCTCTGTTTGGGAATGCCTGAAATACCATCTTTGTCCATGTCTTGTGATGGATTCTCACATCAAGCATGCAGATTATTCTATCTGATCTACACCTGCAAAGGATAGTGGGATGTCGGACGGACACACCCAGCACTGGGATGCTGCTGTACTCTATGTGTGCTGCTGAGCTCACAAATGGAACTGCCTTGACTGTGTCAGTTTCCTACTCTGGAAGAGGGGGCAGAATAAAAGTTCTCCTCAGCCTCAAGAGTTTGGTGGTAGGAAGGGGTGATGTCTCTGGATCAGGGCCTTACATTAGTTTACTCTTCACAGTTTCTCCCACCCTTATAAGCAACACTGAAATTGTAGTTTTGCAATAGCCTAGAGACCTCTAACATAAAAGCCTTAACACCCTAAGAACCACTACATTTCCCAAAGTTCCTCGGAGGGAACCCATTACACTTAAAACGATTGAAAACAGGTCTATAAAATGCACATACAGTAATCATAATGTGTGGGAGAAGCTATGGTGTTTTCTTGAAATAAAGGTAGTGTTCAAGAGACCTTAAACTTGTGTATGGTGTGGAAACAGATTTTTTCCAGGGAATAAAGAGATCTTGAGCTAATATTTCTGCAACTTGTCCTAGTAATATACTTACTCTTAAAAGAAGATGTATACTCACTGTAGTTTTCTTATGTGTGTGTTGTGCTTAATTTAATTGAGCTGCCATTTCCACCACTGTAATCTTTATAAAACAGGGCACATTACTGACATAACATTGGCTCTAGCACAATATTTTTAAAAGGAAGGAGTTTTTTTTTTTTTAACATACACACAAAGCTGTGTTTGGAGAATGGCTTAGAACTGATATTGTGATTGGTGGCAATGTGCTAGGATTCACGGCTGTAGCTTCTAGCACAATGCATAGAGAGTATAAACAATCATTTGGTAAAGCAGTACTTACTGTTATAGAATTGCTGAGCTGTTTGACCTTCTGTTCTAGCTGTTCCCGTTCCTGTTTTAAATCTGAACTCCATTTCAGTAATTTCTGTTTTTCTTCTTCTTTTGCTGTGAAAAGGAATCAGTTGCCTCAATTATACCCTGTGTAGATGTGATCTCCCAGCTGTTTTTCCACAATGGCTCACCCCATAAAAAGCCAGGAGTTCTCACACAGGACCATACCTGAGGGCGCAAGTCCATACACAAAGAGATATGAGGCTGCCTCATCCTACTTGATTGTGTGGGGTATCATACATTCAGTCCTTAATTCCCTTTTGAAAACAAACATCTGACTGCCTCTCTCAAAATAACAGACAGACAGGAAGGAAGGAAGGAAGGAACTGTTTTCCTACCTGCTTTGTATGCAATATATGAATGAACAATTGCTAAAGTCCCCGGCCATGGAATTGCTTCTTCCTTCTTTAGCATCTAAAAGAAAATAATGTGAATATTTGGCTGACATGTTCTACACGCAGGTGGGGACAGACATAAGAGTTTCTTGAACAGTTATCATTAAACCAATTTTTAAAATGTCTCTTTGCAGTTTCCTTATTAGGACATTCCAAGAAAATACATAACCTTTGTTTTCCTTTGGCATCCCACCTGCACTGCTGCTAGTTCCTATCCAGCATGAGTTGCACAACACCCTGTCTGCACAGACTGAAGGGAGGAAAGCAGCCTTGGCTGAGAGAACAGACATACCTCTTTTTTACACTGGCATTGGGGAGGGGGGGAGTGAGGGGAACCAGGCTGCTGGTTGCTAATATCAGTATGTGCCTGTGATCATGTGTTCATGCCCAGTGCTCAGACTCAACTAGCATTTCAACAGTGGTCTGGGGGGGGTCCCCAGTGCTTTTTGAGTGGGTGAAAACTAATTTTTCTCAACAGTAGCAGTACTTGGGGGAGGGGGAAGATGTCTGGGCCACGAGGCTTCTCCAAATGAAATAAACATTTAATATACTATGCATTAAAAAATCCCACAATCATTTGGAAAGGACTAAGATTTAACAGTGTGAAATAAACATACACATCTGTGCTAAATCTCCCACGAAGGAAGCCTGCTTAATCATAGTGTCAGCAACTTTCTACATGTTCTTGCCTCTGCAATTGCTTTCTGCTGATAAAATATTAACCAAATGAAGAGGAATGAAAAGACAATACATCTGATCTTATATCTGCCTAAAGAAAGCATTTGTCGCTTTCAGATTCACATACGGCCTGCTCGTCTAAGGTGTTTTCCACAAAGGATTGTGTGCTTTTACTGTTGCTGCTGTGGCTGCCAATACAACGCAGCAGCAATGGGGCTTCTGGAGGGCAGGTTTCCCACATTTTATTTGCCCCAGTCCCCCACAATGCCATTTATCCTGCCACCAGAGGGCTTTGTCTTTTTTAAAAAAATTGCAATGGACATATTGCTATATCTTTATAATATTATAACAATATGCTCTCGGAATTCCCAAATATTTTAAAAGTCTCTAATCTCTTCCCCTGTGGAAGAAAAATACAACACCTATGAGTCAAGAGGAACTTTTCCTAAATTATTTGTGCTTGCCACGGAAAGGCATTTGTTTTAACATATCAGCATGAGTGAGAGAACACACTCCAAGGTCTGAATTACAGCAGCAAACATTTAATGTCTTTGTCTTTATGAGGCTATGTTAACTGGCTCATTTTACAAAAGCTTAATCACAGATCAAATAAACTGGAATGTCGTCAACCTCTCCAAGTCCATGTAAACCATGTGATCCAACCATTACGTCCAATGCAGAGAGCTTTTGGTGGCAAACAATACCTGGTCTTGACATTTGGGACAAATCCACATGCCCTTGGGAATAGTTTTCAGAGGCGGGTCCAGGCAGTCCAGATGATACACACGTGAACATGTATCACACATCAGTAACTGCCCACTTTTTCTGCAAACACTGCAAAAATCTTCATGGATATCACCCTATAAAATTGATGAAAGGGATAAAAAAGTTTTAAAAGGTGAAATTTTAATTTTTGAAATTTGTTTTCCAGTTCAGTATAAAGTAATCTATACAATCCAGTTTGATACCAGATACTTGTCCTTTCTGTGGGATACAGAAAGAAAACTACCAAAATGTCTGAATTGTAACTACTCCTACTTTACTCAGATTAAAAATCATAGTAAAATCTTGTAGACACAATTTCTTGAAATGATCCTATCGCTTCCTTAGTACAACTGCAAACTGTTAATATCCCTAAGAATCTTATTTGTCTTACTTCCACAATGCACGTGTTTAATAGTAGGGAGTTGGATCCAGTCATTAGTTCATGCAAGGTTTGCAGATCTCCCCCACTTTTCCTTCTTCACAGCAGTCCCACTGAGTTCTGACCCTGGGAAGTTGATTCCTAGGGTTATGGGACACATGTGGAGTAACAACCATTGGGTTGGAGGGCTACTGTATTTTCCAGGGTCAGAAGGTCAGGATCTTCTGCAGACAGATCACTGGCTCAATGCAAGACCTAAGCCCCAAATATCAAATAAGTGACTTATTACCTTTATTTTATTTTTTTAGTACTATCGTGGTTCTAGCACTGATCCAGCACTAATAGCACAATATCCTAGCACATTAATAGAGTGATATGGATATCTTAGCATGTGGGAGGAAGAGCACTGAACTTTTTGACCCTTAAACAGGGGAGATACATGTTATAGCACTGAAAAGGAAGTACTTACCACCTAGAATTAAAGAAACAAACAAAAAAAGACACCCCCCCCAAAAAAAAAAACAGTTCACAGCTGAAGAAGAGCAGGAAGTTGTACTGGTGTTTGCCAGTGTTTCTGTTGTTTTTTTTTAGTGGCAGAATAAGCATTCCTAAAAAATAGTGCCCATACTGGGAAGAGGAAGTATATTGTGACCAGTGATGTCATAGCCATTAAACAGGTGCCTGTGACATTTGCCTGAATGCATTCCAACACCAAATCAAAACAGAGAAATTAGATGTTGGAGCAGGGGGAACATTACTTTTTATTAAGATCCAGTGATGTACGATCTGAAAAGTGGATATCCCTTTCACCAGCTCTGCTACTTCAGAAAAAGCCTCAGCAACAAATAAGAACTTCTTATTGACTGTGAAGACCCCACAGACTGAAACCTTAGAACCACTTGACATGTGGACACAATAAACATAGCTCCATCTGGATTGTACCTTTGACCCACTTATAAAAATATAAGGGAACCTTATGTAGCTTTAAGAGAACATTCACATGCAGCATCTTTTAAATATTCTGGAATTAAATTGCTTTTATTTGCAAAATTGAAGTTAACACATTCTTTGATCCATGAGATACTTTAGTCTTGGTGTAGGCACTGCCAAGTAGCTATTTGGATTAGAATGTTTTCAACTCCAGTCCAATGTTATCCATGCCCAATTCTGATTTATCTCAACCAACCTGGTCCATTTAACAGAAAAGGCCAAACCAGATCACAAAGACATCAAAATGTCATTCTCTAGTGTAAAATGTTAACAATAACTGAAAGGTCGAGTTAATAGTTTCAGCTTAATAGCCAGAGTTACTCATTTTGCTTTACTGTGGGAGACCATATTGTTCCCAACTATTTACTTTAGATGCATTTTCCTGGAACAGAATTCACAGCAAAGTGCTTTTATTTATTTCTGTCCCCCTATTTTCTCCTGTCATTGACATCTAAATGGTTGCTATTTTTATTTGTAGCATTCAGAGATATAAAGAAAAAAGGGTCCAAAAAGGACAGATTACAGAAAGGGAGCCAACATTTTGATCAGCTGAGGGAAAAGATGGCAACATTACACATATGGCCCAATTTCTCAAGCTCTCTCCAATTTTTTCATATACAGAAAAATACCATTTGTAAGAAAAATTAACATCCTGCTTTCCTTAAAATACAACATTGAATCTTCTATCTCAACCTGAGCAGCAATGGAATTAAATCACATAGTGAACATTTGTTATAAATTAAGCCACATGTTTTCCACAGCCTTCTTAAGTATATCTTCACTAATGATAAAATATTAAAATGTTTTAACTCAGAGTACCAACTGCTGAAAAAGTTACCTATCAGCAGCGACTTAAACTTCCAGAACCTGTGAAAGCCAAAGCTTTACTCTTCTGGAAACATATTTCAAATTTAATTCCAAAGATTACTATACTTCTGAATCTCCCTTGAATCTCTACGATATGGAATACTTCGATTTGTCAGATGAATAATATCTTCTATATGTGCGATGTTAATAATAGCATCCTTTTTACTGTTGATTCAACCCAGTTAACTTTCTATGCGCCTCTTGAATAATTATGACTACTTAGAGTTAAGCCTGTTGAGGGCAGCAGGAAAAGAGGAAGACCCAACAAGAGATGGACTGACTCAATAAAGGAAGCCACAGCCCTCAATTTGCAAGATCTGAGCAAGGCTGTCAAAGATAGGACATTTTGGAGGACTTTCATTCATAGGGTCGCCATGAGTCAGAAGCAACTTGATGGCACTTAACACACACAGAGTTAAGCCTGGCCTACACATTCAATAGACTGAGGTGGTAGAATTTTCAAGTGGCAAAATAATATTTTCAGACTGCTGTGGGAAGATCACTTTTTTTTTTTGCTCCCCAATGTAAAAACACCATACAATTAAAAAAAAAATAGGAAAAAGGTTCTAGTCTAGCTTTTCATATGCTGTGCTAATTTTCCAATTACAGGGGAACTTTCAAAATGTAATCCCTCACAAGCAATCTGAAATGGTACACTGTATTCTACTACTTCATTACCATCTCATTCTGCTGCACGTGTACACCAGGCCTCAGAAAGACTTCCTCTGCGTCCTGCATTTTGTAACTGAGCATCTCAGTTCTGAGCAACTTCTTCATGAACTGGCTACTGTGGCAGTTGAAGATATAAAGTACTGGATTCGACTTCTCAAGTAGCATGAAATATGAACCTCTCCAAATCATCACCAAGCAGGGAGATACCAGGTATGTTTCTTGAAGGTCTGACATAATCATATTATGTGTTTTGGAGATATATAATGAACATTCTAGGCTTGAATGTTGAAGGATAATCTGAGTTATACCACTACTGAAAGGTGAGAACATTATTTAAAACTGAGCTACAGACTGTAACTAGAACGGCAATACATGAAAGTGTTTTACTTAGAACACAAATGCAAAAATAAGTTCTCCAAACTTCTTAACTCTTAGGAATTCTTTGTATCCCGACTGCCATTAATACATACAGCTTAAACAGAAAAGCTAGTCTTTTTTGATCTGATAAGTTTTTATTACTGCCTTTGGGCAACTTCAAGCTGCTTAGATTGTTGCATTTTTAATGTTATTTTGATTGTTAGTTCTCATACAAAATAGAGTCAGGATATAATTTCTATTTTAAATAAACAATTCTGAAGATCCCATCAATAATGTAGTACCCAGAGAACTAATGAATCTGGCTCTCAATAGCAAGTGACCCAGAATCTTCAGGAAAAACAGGTTCTTTACCTGTAACTGATGCTCCTCAAGTGGTCATCTGTGCAGTCCTACATATGTGTTCTGCACCTGCACTGAAGGTATTTGGGATGTCCTACAGCTCAAGCCAAAGAATTAGTGCTAAAAAACCCTTCCCGACAGAGGGCTGCAGTCTTCTGAGAATGCTCTGGTGGAGTACCTTTCTGTTCAGTTCTTTCAGTAGCTCCCATAAAAAGAACAGAGAGATGCCAGCAGCAGTGAAGGAGGGCGACTGCACAGATGATCATTCAAAGAACACCACTTTTAAGCAAACTGTTTTTCTTCTGCATGGTCTCTGTGCAGTCCCATATACAGACAATCAGCAAGCGATGTACTTAGTAAAGAGTGCTGGCATCAGACTGCAAAAAGATACAACACAGCACAGTCTACACAAAAGATCCACCAAACTTTTAGGTTCCCTGACTATAAAAAAGGACTTTGGTCCCTATAATGTGGTCTGAAGAGACCTCTCTTGAAGTATCAGAAAAAGGTGAAACCAAAGAAATGGAATCCTGAAATTAATCATCAGAGTGAATGGATGGAGAATTATGAGTGATTTGAATTGCATAATAGTGGTTGCTTCTTGATCCATTTGAGTGGCAGCAAGGGATATTACCATTGCCAAGACAGCAGTGAACAAGAAAAAGGAGGACTGATGTGGAATCATATTGTGGTGAGAGGCAGAGCATGAATAACTACTAATTACATAAATGTCAACAAATGGCAGTGGTTCTGCAGCAGAGGCAGTAGAAGGATTAAGCTGTGCCAGAACCAAGTTTGTAGAGACCAAAGGAGGGATGGATACTGTAATATGTAGATTTCAAGGAGCAGATAGTAGGTGATATCATGTCCTGATAGTACTGATAAGGAGATCTGGACCATAAGGCTAAACACTGGGACCAAACTTCCCAACTGTTGTCAAGTCAATCTTGATACTGATTACCACTGTTGTGCCAAGTTCAATCACCAGTTGGACGACAAGGGAGCTGATCCTGTTGCCTGTCTGGAGACTGCTGGTGCAGTGACACGAATCCTACTGATGATGTACTCAATCTTTACAGAGATTGAGGTGATAGGCATGAGAGAAGTGGTGCAAACTATTTCCCCAACTGAGTACACTGTAATGCAGAGGCTATGTTATGTGGAGAGAGGCATTTTAAAAATCCATGTGGCACTGTTTCAGGCTCAACTCGTACCAGTAATATGTTCAATGTCAGTCCTGACGTAGGTGGCAGCACTGGTACCACTTCAGGTGGTAAAGCTGGTGCCAGAATGGATGGAGCAGGTTCCTCCATAATATCAGCTGATGTTCCAGATGTGGCATGCTGCCAATTCATACTGTTGCTCATCTTAGTTCTTGCTGGGGTCAGTTCACTCAGCTCACAGTGATACTTGGCCAGGTTCAAAAGTGGTCAGGATGGAGGCTGTTGACCTGTTGACAAATCTTTGATTCCTACAGTTAGAGTCTGAACTGGACATGCAGAAGCTCTTTGAGGAGCCCTGGCTCTGACAGCAGAGGACGATGGAGGTAAACTGGGCCAGCTCAGGACCGATGAAGCATTTTTACCACTGACAGATTGCCTCGAAAGTAGGGCCCTAAGTCTGGAGCTATGGGTTTGTCCATGGTTGTTCCCACAACAGGAGCAAGGCTTTATAGCTTTTTCCTAACAACAAGAAAAATGTGCCCAGCAACAGAGGTTGCAAGGCGTTTATCTAACAACTTGGTGCTACTACAAAATTATACAAAATAGTAGTAACAAAGGTTCAAAGAAACTGTGAGACATGTATCGCAGTATACATATAATGAGCAAAAACAAAAGTGTAGATAACACAAACCACAACAGTGACAGGTCTGCTAGCTAGTATCCCATTTCGATATCTCTTCTTCGGACTGTAATCTTGGAATTCAACAACAAACAGACATATAACTAATACAAATATCACAAAATAATTACATATAACTAGTTTATTTTGTGATATTTGTATTAGTTTCTGCTCATTATATGTATACTGCAACACATGTTTCGCAATTTCTTTGACCCTTTGTTACTACTATTTTGTATAATTTTGTAGTAGCTACAAAAGTTGTTAAGATAAATGCCTTGCAGCCTCTGTTGCTGGGCACATTTTTTTTTCTGTCTTCTATCAGAGGTTTCTCCCCCATCTTTTTTTCCTAACAACAACAGGCAGAGGTTGTGGTCATCAGAGACTGTTGGCTTCCTTCTGCACATGCAGCACTGTTTAAAAACTTTTCTGTAAGCCTACCAAGGATAAAGGGGAGGAAAGTTGGGGCAACCAGCTAGATGTATACAAGGGATAGGAAAAGGGGATGAAGAAACAGAAATTCTAACAGCTAATGCTGAAGAAAAAGCGAACGGGAGGAGAATTCACCAGAGAACTGTAGCAGAGCTGCTTACTATGTAGCAGGACAGAACTGCATGGGAAAGAGTCTCTCTCAAGCCAGGGAGATTAGACCACCAATTCTTTGGCAAAAACTCTAGCACCATTTTTGCATGGTAATTAGCAGTGTGTTCCAGGCTGAATTGGCCCGCATATTTTTTTTTTTTAATTTTGCATGCTGAACCGTCATTCCGGAAGTGACTGAGAAGCCGGCACATACCTGCTTCACATTACAAAAGAGCCCACTTAACGAGACCTTTGGTGTTTGCCCCAAAGATTCCCCCTCAAGGAACAATGCAAAACAACAGAGGCGCATTAGCTATGCATATGCTAATAGCTATGCAAGCAGGAACAAAGGAGCAGGCGAGTGGGGGGAGTAGTGGGGGGGGCCATGGAAAGGTATTTTTAAAGTCGCATTTTAAAAAAGAGCTTCGAAGGAGCATCAAAATTGACCATACAAAAGTGGCCTAGAACTTTTTGGAGTTGCCTTCTGCACCTGCACAGAACCCACATATAGGACTGTAGAGAGGCCACAAAGAACAATTCTTCATTACTGTTTGCAACACTCAGTGATGCAGAATAGATGCTGATGCAGTCACTGATTTGGATATTCTTGGCTGCACCACTAAGGTCATCGATACATTCACGCAACTTAAAACAATCCTTTAGCGGCTTATTTAATGAATGAACAGGGCAGGCCCTCCGCTCAGCAGTTTAAGCAGTACACTGGAGGCCTTCTGCTATAACTGAGGTTACGAATCTTTGATTGCATGTTAAAGGTGTTCATTAGTTTAGCCTTACAACAGCCACTGAGCTACTCCAGATGAGGAAGCAAAGACACAGGGAAGGGCTGCTGCTCGAATAAGTTTGCGAGCCCAGAACAATTTGTTCCAGGCCATACGTCATACGGATGATGGATTCCCCCTCCCCCCCAGTAATTAGAGTTACTAGAAAATGTGTTGTAAATCAGCTGAGGGTTGGCTCAACAATAGCTTGTGGTAAACCAGTAGAGCAGACAGCTCCACAGAGTCCGAGCACCATAAAGTGATAGCGGTATATTATTACTAGATCGGAAAGAACACAACAATGCTTGGTTCCAAGCTGTTATGTATGAAGGAATCTACAGAGGACAAGAAGCTCTGCTGGGCATCAGTTAAGGCAATTCTCTTACAGTCCACTGATCCTGTGTCAAGTTAACCTGAGCAACTTTGTGTGGTTTTCCAAACCCCCTTCCCTTCCTAATCACAATCAGCAGTTGTTTTAAGGCTTTCATGTGACACACTTTATTCACCTCCTGCCATTACACCACCGAGTACCATTTATTCATTTAACTTATTTTTACCCTGCCTCGCAGACAAGCAGGGCAAGCAAACACTGTTATTTCACTGCATTCCCTTCACTTGTGGGCCGGGGGTGGGAGCGGGGGGGGGGAAGTACCTCCTGTGGATGTACCGATCACAGAAAGTATTTAATCACTCAGAGGGAAGAGAACATAAGGGCAAGAAGTAGAAGGGCCTGAAGAAGAAGGGTCGGGTGCCTGCTAAGAAACAAAAGTCTGACGCCTTAGTCTGGCTCGCTTGGAAGGGTCTCTTTGAACAGCAAACCTTTCGGCAAGAGTTACTTACGTCTGTGGAGCTGGGGCTGGGCATGGACACAGGCTGAACAGTTGCAGGGAAAGTGAATGTGGTCTCTGTCTTTTCATTTTCTGGGGAGTCAGGATGACTGGATATAGGGGACGTAGGGGTCAGAGCCCCAAACCCCAACACCGAGTTGTATTTAGGAGGACGACCTACACATTAACAAGAGGGAACAAAAAAAGGGGGGAAAACAATCTTACATACCTTTGGCCAGTGCTCCTCATTGGCTAGCATGGAAAAGGAAGCGGTGCAGTACAGAAAGGAAGTTAGTGCAAGAGTCACAAGTGAAAGAAAGCCAAGAGAAGATTGTAAGTTATTGTCAGGATACATAAAAAGAAAACTGCGCAAGAAAAGAGCATACCACAAGAGAGGAAACAGCTTTTAAGAGGGTAAAAGAGCACTATCTCTGACATACCTGTATCATGCGTCAACACTTTAGAACTGTACCCCCCCTCCACAAACACATCATATTATCTTATGATAGATAGGGGGTAAATCTAGTTTTGATAACACAATCTAAGTTCACTTTCCTCTAGAGATCTGACAATTCTAAACATTTTTGGAGACTATGTATGATGTTTGGAGACTATATATGTTTCATAAGCATAAATGCAACAGATGGGGAAAAATGGGAGATAATTTTAGTTTTACTCTAGAATTAACAAATATTTTAATAATATTTTAAAAGCCACACATCATCCTGAGCCTTCAGGTAGGACATAAATGTAAAAGCTACCCTTTTGGCAAGACGAGATAGAGGGTTTTACAAGTGTCGCCCATGAGATGGACCAACCTCCACAGACAGCCAATTCTCTATCAGCACATGGAGGAGCTTTGCAGTAACCTAGATGGGAGGGACCATCATCATACCAAATTTGGAAGTGTGACGGTTCCATTGAAACCTTGCCAATGGCTGCAGTAACATCTCACAATGAAATGGGAATAAAATCCTAATATTACAGGAGACATAAATCTTTTGTTTTGTATATTACCCCTTTCTAACCCTTGCCTCAAATCATTTAATCTATACGCCTGATTAATACAGTGCACTTTTTGTTCTGGGTTTACTATTACGAGAGATGCCCATGTCCAAAGGGTTACAAAAAAGAATTAAAGCATAACTAGAGATGGAGGAAACAGGCTGAAGTCTAGAACCAGACTCTCTGCAGCTGATACTTGACAGGTCAAGGTGGCACAAAATGCCAATGTTCTCTACTTGCGCAGGGACAGAATGCCAACAGCAGGGCAAAACTGCAACACATCCATGTTGCTCTATTTTGTTTCAGACCAGAATCAGATTCTTCAGGGAACGAAAGGAGTATATGAACATCTGGTCTCACAATCAAATATACTTATGATTCAATTGCTCAGTGTCAATTACAGTGATAATTTATGAAAAAGGAATGTGGCCCGCTGGATGTGACCTGCAATGAGACCATCCTTTAATTTTCAAGATGTCAAATGCTACCAAAGACTGAAAGACTTTGTCACTGTTTTTCAAGGTGGAATTCAAATCTGGTGAGAATCAAAGACAATACAGTGACCTAATCACTCATCCAGCCACTTGCTCATGCACACGAGTGCACACTTTCTACTGCACGGCTAAGGCACACAATGGCTTGAATCATGAAGTGCTATTCTGTTGCCACAGCAGCAACTCACACACATGAAACTGCCTTATACTGAATCAGACCTTTTGGTCCATCAATGTCAGTAATGCCTTACTGGAGACAAGTGGCTCTCCAGATCTTAGACAGAGGTTTCTCGTAGCGTCTTTAGGAGATGCTGGGGACTGCACAAGGGTTCTTATGCATGCAATGCAGATGTTTTATCACTGAGCCATAGCCTGCCCCAGCCCCTTTGGTGAAATGGCTTTTCTGTCTGCAGAGAAAGGGAGGGGGATTTTTTGCCAATCCCCCCCTTACGGCTGTAGACCCCCAAGTTGCCCTACACATTGTTCCTTCAGATCCACTAACTTGCAAGAGGACAATTTCAGGGGGCACAGAAGGCTGCAGTTAGAGGAGGGAGGGGGAAAAGTTGCCTTCGTGACTCCACTAACGCTGCTTAGGATCCAAGCCACAGTGTCTCGAGTTTATCGTACCACATTCAAAACATGACCATTTCTTTTAGTCACAATTTCAGTACTGCAACAGAAATCAATCCCAAATCCAAGCTCAGCTATTACTAGGCAACTGGCCAGCTCTAAGAACACAACAAACATTACAGCAGATCAAAACTATTATCTTGTCTCAGACACAAGAACTAAATACCTGTAGATGTTTTAGCAGCACACACTATTCATAGTGTAATCCCTGTCTGATTGCTGGTTATCTACATTGCCTGGCAATCTAAGATTCAGGGATGCACAAAGCAGAGCCATACTGATGGCAACCACCACAGGAAGGAATTCTTCAATTGCCTAAGATATTCTTCACACAGGAATATCCCTTTTTTTATAACCTTATCCATCATTACCTTCTCACCACTTCCCAAGTCTAATAGTAGCATACTTCTGTAGATCAGCTGACTTACACATGACACTGAGCCACATGATGTTATCAGCTGCGTGCATGGCTGCATCATGCTTACTGTGAGTATTCAGAATCAGAAAAATTCTCATGCTAAAAGAAAGAGAAATAAGCGAACAAGATACTAATGAGACACTTACCTCTTTTGCGTGTCCCAGGATGCATTGTGCTGTTCAGATATGTGACCGCGCTCTTCTTGCGCTTTACAAAAGAAAAGGAAAAAAAGAATAAAATGGATAAATAAGTTACCAAGTAAAATCTTCAGCAAACGCATGTATAACATTACATTTCACTTTTAAGAATATGGACATTTTTGCGTACAAACCAGAGAAAGTAAGTACACCGAAGTTCCACCGCATACCGAATAGTTGCTGAATAGTTGTTTTACTTCCATTAATTTCAAGTGGATTTAAGAGTGCTCAAAACATCGTTTGGATTTTGGTCACTATGTGTTCTGATCCAGCCATACAGAAAGGCAAGCTTTTCATGCTAATACTGATATCTGGACAGAAGCAGGAGGCTGAAGAAGATCATCTCATTAGCAAAGGCTGGATAATCCAATACCAAATCTGTAACCACTCCAGAGAAAGGGATGGAAGAGATAAGGGAAGAAGTATAAAGCCGAAATAACTTCTTTTGTTTACAATTGAAGATCAGGCTGCTGCAGTGGGTTTCTCAAGCTATGTTAGCCTTTGATAGCTTTCAGTGACCTAAGACATGACCACAGAGCAAAATTCCTTCTTGCAACAGATTTATACCTCAGGTTCAAAAACTGCTCCACTGTACACTGGATTTGCTGTTGTTCTTCGTTTCCTCTCTTGCCTCTTACTTTGTATTTCTTAAGGAAAGAAGTAATTAGGTTAGAAATAAAAGCACTTGAGAAATAACAAAGGCCGCATTATGTAGCCTGAGCAAGTCAGAATGAGGAGACACTGTTTCTAATATGCTCTATGCAAAGTTAGTGCCACACAACCATATAAATGTTACATAAGCTGAAGTGAAAATAAATAAACAAACTAAATGTTTTGCCAGCTTAGCTTTAGAAAGGGCTGCCTTCACACTGAAAAGAAACAGTTGTCAGCCAAGATTTTTTCTCTTTCATTTTCTGAGTTACAAAAAGATTTGCTGATGACAGTTTACTCTAGGACAAACAACAAGGACACGGGGCCCTATCATACATACAGATACATATTGTAATAAAAAAGGCAGTATGGCAGTAGACAGATCTAGGATCTATTATTTTATTTTACTTTCTTTATACTCCACTATTCTTCCTATTGACAAGCCTGAAGAGTGTTTCAATATTTATACCACAGATATGCTGCAGTAATTCAGATACTGAACAAATCATATTTATAGCCTATAATTCTAATAGGTCTACTGACCTTTTAGGTCAGTTTTTCAAAGTCAGGTGCTGAGTAGCAGGCGTTTCCCTTTCCAGTCAACACTGCATGCTTACACTCTGAAATCACTAATCCTGGCAATGTAAACATCTGTTCTATTTTCATCCCAGAAGAGAAAATATTGCACATGTGTTTAGCAAAAGTGTGAACACACTCTTCCAAGATTTTATACTCTGACATATGGGAAAGTATGTATTCTAAGCAGAAATATCTTAAATCTTTTCCTTCAAGTTCAGAGCTCAGAAATAATTTATTCAGCACTATAATATGCACTTTTATTTGGAAGTATACCCTGCTATATTGCACAAGATTTATTTTCAGAAAGTATGCAAAGGGAAGCCTTGGTTATTTTTCTTACCTTCTAGATGATCATGTGTAACCAATCCAAGAGACACCATGAAGGCAAGCTTCTGTATAAGACAAAGAAGAAAACCTCTATTCACTCACAAATGTAAGAGATATGAAATTCATACTGAGGTGAAACAGTAAGTAGCACATTAATGGAAATGGCATTATTATTTTTTCTTTTAATGTTTATCATTGGTGCATCTCTGAAGTGTTTCATAAAGGGGGGGAAAAAGCAAACACGGTGCTATGTATTTTGATACAACATGAACATCATTTGTGTGAGTATGAGGGACAGTAAGCACTAACTTGTGGGACTACCATTCAAAGCACCTCTATACTTTACAGAGCAATCTGCTGCTGGTATGCAGCAAATACATAAAATACGGACATCATATCAATATATATACATGTTTAAACGCCCATATATGGAAACCTTGATTGGGTCAGAGTTCGGAGAAGCCTGTAAAGGAAAACAGGATCAAATGTGTATCATCTATTACATGCCTGCTGCAGGGGAAAAAATATTAACACAGGAGAACATGCAAGAAACACAGCTGACATGTAAAGTACAGAGAAAAACAGGATTGCAGTTACCTGTAACTGTTGTTCATTGAGTGGTCTTCTGTGCAGGTACAAGTGGGACTGTGCATGCACAGGCCGGCAGCAAAGCTGAAAGTTCCAAAGCTTTCTACCACTTTCCAAGATGCTTGGAGTGCTCTCCCTACCGACCTGTGTATGCTGGTGTTTCCTGCCCAAACTGGCACATGATGGAGGTGGGGACAGCGCTCCTCCCTCAGTCCTCCCTTCACTGCTGTTGAGAAGATAGGTCCCCCAGTGGAGAAGCCCACAGAGGGGAAAGGAGGGAGGTATGCGTGTCTGCACAGAAGACCACTCAATGAAAAACCGTTATAGGTAAGTGCAAACCTGTTTTCATCTTAATGGCTTCTGTGCAGTCCCACATGGGAGAATAGAAAGCTCACTTATCAAGGAGGTGGGTGTAGGCTACTCAGCAGAACAAAGACTGGAAACTGCTTTCCCCACAGCCACATCAGTTCTAGAGTCCACGCTGATGGAGTAGCGCTTTATGAAGGTTGAGGGCGAGGAGCACGTTGCTGCCCAGCAGATATCTAGAAAGGACATTCTACCTAGAAAATAGCTGAGGAAGACTGTGCTCTAGTCAAATGTGCCCTGACAGGAAAAGAACATTCTACTTTTGAAAAAGAACAGGTAAGCTTAATCGCAGAAACAACACAGCAAGAGAGTATCTGGGTGAAAACGGCATGTCCCCTTTTGGGCCCTGAGAAACACAAAAAACAAGGTATCATCTTTACAGAATTCCTTAGTTCTCTGCAAATAAAAAAGTAAAGTTCTCCTCACACCAAGTATATGTAGCGTATGTTCTGACAGGTAGGTGGGAGAGGGGGAAAAACCAAAATAATGATTGACCTGGGATAGGTGAAAACTGGACAGTACCTTAGGCAGGAAGTCCAAGCTTGACTGAAGAACAACCTTATCCCCTTATAGCACAGTCCCCTGGAGAGCCAGTGTGGTGTAGTAGTGAAGAGCAGTGGTTTGGAGCAGTGGACTCTGATCTGGAGAACCGGGTTTGATTCCCCACTCCTCCACATGCACGGTGGAGGCTAATCTGGTGAACCGAGTTGGTTTCCCCACTCCTACACTTGAAGCCAGCTAGGTGACCTTGGGCTAGTCACAGCTCTCTTGGAGCTCTCTCAGCCCCACCTACCTCACAAGGTGTCTGTTGTGGGGAAGGGAAGGTGATTGTAAGCCGGTTTGATTCTTCCTTAAGTGGCAGAGAAAGTCAGCATATAAAAACCAACTCTTCTTCTTCTTGTCCCACTCTGCATGCTGATGTGATGTGATGGTGAGCAAGAATGCATAGCATAGGGTGGATAAATCACAGATCTTCTGTGTAACTGCTGTTCATCGAGGAATCTTGTTTGATCTTATCAAGATTCTCCACTTTGCAGGAGGTAGCCTGAACGGAAGCTGGTTTCTTCCAAAAAGGAGCAGTAAGATCTGACAGGCCTTCTAGGATGAGAAAGGCCATGATCCCAGAGAATCAGGATACAATCTGCTTAGTATCTTGTCTTTGGTTTATTATCAGTGGTAGCCACAACAATATCAAGGGCCTTTGCCATCCTGAGCATTCATTCCCCACATAGGCATAGGTCCTCATTCGGTGAAACAGGGGTTGGATCCCCAACCTTCTCATCAGGGGAGGTCTCACTGTCCCTCGGAACTGTAGAGGGATGCTTCCATCTCCTCCTCTAGTTCTGAGTCCATAGATGTTGGAACCTGTGTAAAAGGTAGATGAAAGGCAGGGCCCTTCTGTTCTGATGGTTGCCTTTGGGCCTGACCTGAGAGATACAGTTGTTTCCATTGGCAAAAATCAATCCAGTTCTGAATATCCGTCAGAGACATAAAGAGAGAGGGCATCGAAGGGGTTTGTGGCCACAGAACTGCTTTCAGATCGGATAGTGTAAGCTGGGGTTCCAATGCTTATAGGAGAATCCTGTTCAGCTTCTGAAAACGACCTCTCAGGTGATTCCAAACAGAGGAGTTTTTGGAGGGGCCAAGATGACATCTGGATCTGACATGGGAACCAGAGGAATGGAGCCCTTCTTAGACTTTTTGGGGTCTTTGGCTTTATGCTTAACCTTCTGCTTCTTAGCAGGTGGTTCAGAGGCACAGGGGCTTGGGGCTGAGGAGGCTTGACACAATCAAGCACGAGGTCATCAGAACCGATAAGTTGGATGGGGTTGGTACTGAAGAAAGGGCTGCCAGAATGGAGTGAACAAATGATGATTCAGGCTAAGGTTCCAAGGTTGGAACGGAAGGAACCAAATGCGTTGAAGACGGTCTGCGCAGTGTTTCAGAACCACGCTGGGGGAACATAGAGACAAGTGCCCTCTCCCATAGCGCTGCTTTCAGTCTGAAGGCTCTGTCAGACCTAGCCTTCAGGGTAATCTTCTGGCAGATCTTGCATGCCTGAACATTGTGAGCTTTTCCCAAACAGAGCAGGAATTGTGCTCATTGCTATGGATTATTTTAGTGGCACATACAGCGCATTTTCTGAAGAGCACTTTGGATGCCATGATCTACTATTCTGTTCGTGTCTGAACCTCAATCCGATCTTCCAAGATCCATGGGGGTGGGCAGGGGCTAGGTCAGCAAAAGCTACCTCAGGCACCCAGTGAAATGGCTGATACAGTCTTAAGACTCACATCGGAATTCCAGAGGAAAAGAACAATGACGATCTCCAATTACGGCTGGAGAAACAACAGCAGAGGACAAAGACCTCTACTCGTGGTGGCAGCAAGAAGAGAACTGAGGAAAGGGGGCACACCTCTCCGAAGCATGTGACTCTTTCAGCAGGAAAACCGTCCACGGAGCCCCTCCATGGCTTGGAGGCTAGAAAATTCTCCCAATGGCAGGCCTGCATGCAGGCGCAGTCCCAATGTGGGGCTGCACTGAAGACAGAAGATGAACCTTCATCACTGTGGCTGGCCTGTGTATGCATGGTCCCGTGAGGGACTGCACAGAAGCCATGAAGATAAACCTTTATTATGCAGAAAAAACTCAGGCACACATTCTCAAAGTCAGGCTTACAATTGATGACATTTGAAAAGGAATCTTCTGCATCAGGTTTTTAGTAAAAGAAAGGAGTATGAGCTGTGAAATTAGCATTTTAGTAGCCTGCAGTCTAAACTGAGAGAACTTGGTCAAGTAACTATCTTTTACAGCTTCTTCAGATGGTTTCCCACCCTCAAAATTATACTAGGGAATGGGGTGGTGGGAAATCAGGAGAAGGACTTGCATTCATGCCTTCCCTTCCCTACAGGGAGACTATCCCTGTTTACTAATTTTACTGATTACTTAGGATGCTTGAAATTAGAAATACTTTCTCAGCTCTGCTGAAGATACTGTTTTGCATCTCATGTGATACTAATGAACAGTGAAAATGATACTAGACCAAACATTATCGGAGAAATCTGACTTCCTGGATTCTAAATTATGATCATGAGAAAGCCTGTCCTGTAAATACTTGACCTGAACAGCCCACTTAGATATGGCTTTCTGAAACTTATCATTACATATACCCTTTATAGCAATCTAAGAATAGAATAACTTGACTGCCTTTTAAAAATGCATACAGCCACAATGTTCTGAGCAAAGTGCTTATGCAGCAATCAGCTGGGCAGTTTGGAAATCCTAGCTTTGCATATTAAATGGTGGAACGCTTCATTATTTCCAGGTTCTGGTATTCTTCTGTTGCAGAATTTATAGGCCTTTATAATTCAGTGTGAACTAACATTCTGTTTTTATTTTCATAAGGTATATTTATCTGATATACAGGAACGCTTTTATAGACTTCAAAATAATCAGCGTTATGGATAGACAACATAATTTTTCAAGAACAGTGTTACAGCTACAGTCTTGCCTTTGGATGTGGAAATCTCAAATTCCTGCTCATCCATGAAACTCACAGGTGATCTTGGACTTACCTTACCGGGTTGTTCAGAGGATAAAATGAAATAATCCCATATAGTCCTTGTATGTGTGTGAAGTGCCATCAAGTTGCAGCCAACTTATGGTGACCACTTACGAGGTTTTCAAGGCAAGAGACTAACAGAGATGGCTTGCCAGTGCCTTCCTCTGCACAGCAACCCTGGTATTCCTTGGTGGTCTCCCATCCAAATACTAACCAGGGCTGACCCTGCTTAGCTTCCGAGATCTGACGAGATCGGACTATACCATGCTGCCTTCCCTCCCTATATAGTCCTTACAGAAGTGCATATACAGATAATCACACTCATGATAAATATTTTCCATAAAAAGTACAAGGATGGTTTGAGTAACGACTATCACAAACAGAGCTGGAACATTCTAGGGTACACTTCAAATTTTTGACAACTTGTTTCATTTATTGGCATAATCTATTTGTATGGCTTTTATAACACAAAAACTAGAAACCCAATACACTTACCTGTAACTGTTGTTCATCAGGTGTCTTCTATGCAGGCACCCACTGGGACTGTGCATGCACAGGCTGGCTGCAGAGAAGAACTTTCTAGCTAAAAAGAACTGAAAAGGCACCCCTTCCCTCAGAGTGCATGAAGGCCTTTTCCCACTGAAATCACTGCGCACTGTGAGGGAGAGGTGCCATTTCCCCTCAGTTCTCCTTAGCTGTGGGAGGGGTTAAAGAAACCATTAAAGCGAAAGGAGGACTCACAATGGGGCAGGAGGGAGGGAATGTGTGCCTGCACAGAAGGCACTTGATGAACAACAGTTACAGGTAAGTGCAACCTTGTTTTCTTCTTCATTTTTTTGTGCAGTTCCACATTGGGAGAATAGCAAGCTACTCCCTAGGGGTAGGGGTGAGTTCTCTAATTGAAGAAGGAATGCAAGACAGCTTTCCTGAAAGCTGATTCTCTTCTGGTATCTCTATCTACAGCATTGTAGTGAACAAGAATAACTGATGAAGACCAAGTGGAAGCTTTGCAGATGTCAATCAGTGGAACTCCATTCAGGAAGACAACAGAGGAAGCCTGAGCTCTGGTCGAGTGGGCCCAGTTGGACAAAGGACAGGAGACACTAGTGAACTGATAACAAAGTTTTACGGCTGTAACTATCCAATGAGATGAAGTCTGAGGCAAGGCTGAGAATGCCTTTCTAGGGCCCAAGTGACAAATGAACAAAATTTTGTCTTTGCAAAAACTATTGGACTTTTGCCAAAAAAACACAAACAATAAAGCTCTTTGAACATCTAGAGTGCGCAAGGCTCTTTCTGCTTTAGAGGAAGGATTTGGGGGAAAATACTGGTAGACTGATGGTCTGGGAAAAGTGAAAGTATGATACAACCTTAAGGCGGAATCTAATACCAGGCCTCAAAGTTATCTTGTCCAGAAAAAACAGAGTGAAAGGGGGGTCCACCATTATTGCAGCTAACTTACCCACCCTTCTAGCAGACATGATAGCTACTAAAAACACAACCATAGACAATAAGGCAGGGGAACACATACCCAGTGGTTCAAAGGGGGCAAAAACAAGACGAGCCTAGGAACAAGCTCCATTTGGGGAATGAATGGAAGGTTGGCAATAGGCCTGTGGATACTGGTAAACCCGAACTGAAAATAAACCTGTAAAAAGGCATTTCGGCTTTATTTGGGTTTATTTCTGGCCGAATACTAAAGCAGAGAATCAAGCCTACGCCGGATAGTGAATCGGCTTTCTAAAGGCTTTTCTCTATGGGAGCTTTTTTTGAGAAGCTTGGGGGGCATTTTTTGAAGTAGAGTTACCAAATTTTCAGGGTAGCTGTAAGGGATCCCCCCCCTTACATAAACCCCAAAGATTGGTAAAGTTTGGGACCAATATTATGGGGCTCTGAAAGGGTCACCCCACCTTCTCCACAGAAAAGCATCCAATCAGCGGCAAAAAGAGAACAGAGGGAAAATTGCACCTCTCCCTTACAGTGTACCACAGTTTCAGTGGGAAAATGCTTCCGCATGCGCCAAGGGGAGGTGCCACCTTTTTTTAGTTCTTTTTAGCTAAGAAGTTGTTCACCGCAGCTGCCCTGCGGGACTGCACAGGAGAACAAAGATGAATCTCCTATTCTAAAAGAAGTTTTGAGATTGCAGAAGCCGGTGAGGATAATGGGATTCTGACTTTCTCAAAAAGGCAAGATTAACCAGTCAGATTAGGGAGTCCTGGGTTGAAATCCCCATTCAACCATGAAGTTCATTGGAGAATGACTTTAGATCATTCACTTGCTCTCAGTTTACCCTAACTCCAAGACTGTTGTGAGTATAAAACAGTATATATACATGCCAACCATCCCAATCTCCTTGGAGGAAGGGCAGGATAAAAATAGACATTACACAGCACAGTGACTAACAGCATGAGTTGCTGGGAAGTCAGGCTGAGAACTTACCAGGGACCTTAAGGTAAATCACTTTTCTCTTGGTCTCCATTCTGAGATACGGGATAACAACCTTAGCTTCCCATTTAGGGGTTTTGCAAAGACTACCGAGACTATATGCAACTCTCAGAAAACTCTGAAGTGCTATATAAATATCAAGAATTATTGTCATTATAAGCAGCGTAGAAGCCCTTGTTCTTTCAGTTATGAAAATATTTGGTAAACAATATGCAAGTAGATTTAGCATTCTTTAATATTATTACCCTCTGCATTTCAGTAAGATTATTATGAAGCATGTGAATCTCTGTTAAAATGGGAGGGAGGCAAGAGAGAAGGAATATATGAGATGTGGTAAGGGAGTACCCTTTGCTGCATAGAATACTGTGACTTTTTAAAAATAATAATACCTGTGGGTTTTCTTCTCGTTTTGGCTTGGGTGGTGCAGGGGGTGTAACTGTACGAGTCTCTGTTGGCTTCTCCTCTACTTCTGCTTGGGGCTTGATAGTCTGAAAATGAAACAGCAGCATATGAACAGAAGATGTGTTTCTTATTTTAGCAAAGCAAACAAATGAAAACACTTACCAGTATTTTCATGTACTAAAAAAATGAAGCAAGTAATGGAAAAATTTTAACATCACACCAAAAAACCCTTCCCTGTGAAATACTTAAAACAATGTGGCACATTTTAAACAATGCAAACTGTCCAAACCAAATAACTAATCTGGAACACTGAGAAAATATGCCCTTCTAAGAAGTTTAGAAACCCAGTCCGGCAGCCATACCAAGATAGTTTTGCCTTTAGAGTCGATATGATAAGCAGAATGGTTATAGATCAGGTGATGCCTTACAGAGTAACATTCCATGAAAAGTCTAGACACCATTCTATCTAGGGAGATGTATCCTTCACTTCTTTCACTCATGGTTCATTATAACAAGAATTTTCCTGAAAAGTAACTCTCTGTAGCCCCTGAGAATGTGGGTTTTCCTGAAGATCAGTTGCGCCTTCATGTCTAAATCCTCTGCAAGTAGAATCATAAAAGCCTGCACAATGACCCTCACTTTATGACATGGCTATGAAGTCATAAAACATGTTTGTTCCAGAAAGACTGAAAATTACTTTCAGTTTTCTTATTTATTTGATTTGATTCTTTTAAACATTTATTGGTCGCCTTTCTTCCTTATAGGAACTCAAGATGGCTTACAATGTAAATAACAATAAAATACCATAAAATACATTAAAACCACTACTTAAAATTAAAAACACTGGTAGGCATATTTCAAAACAGGAGAAACACATATAAAGCATCTTGAACAAATCATCTGGAAATGGTATATTATTTTTTACTATCCCTTGCTCTGATTTGCTATAGATAACCTGATCCTGTCAGTCTGTACCAGCTATGCTGCTATACATAATGGCTTGCCCTAATGCAGCTACAGCAGCATCGTTAAGTCTGGCCAGTGGGGCAGACTGTCTTGTTCTGTCTTTACCTAAACACGCTTTCTACTACCTGGTCATTTACAGCCAGAAAGGACATGCTGTGACTTGGGTCAGCTTTCCCATGTCCACAGAGTATACCTCTGAGACAACTACGGTTGCCAGATCCAAGTTGGGAAATACCAGGAGATTTTTTTTTGGGGGGTGGAGCCTGAGGAGGGCACGATTTAGAGTGGAAAGGGACTTCAATGCCATAGAGTCCAATTGCCAAAGTAGCCATTTTCTCCAGGAGAAGTGATTTCTGTTGCCTGGAGATCAGTTGTAATAGCGGGAGATCTCCAGCCACCACCTGGAGGTTGGCAACCCTTTAGACAATACATACACAAAGTCCTTGGTTTCTCCACTCTGGCTAGCCCAGAGGATAAGTGCTTTTTCATGGAATTTGTGCACTAGAAGTCCTTGTCTGTATACCAGTACCTGTACTAGTAACTCTTACTGGCTCTCCTTGAGTTGTGTTGCTACATATGTTTATATGTCTATATATTTTTATTGAATTATTTAAACATTTTATATATACCTTATTTTAAATGCTGCTTTAAATATTTTAATGTTTTGACACCCACTGCCTTGAGGGCCTTGTTTGGGTAGAAGGCAGAATACAAATGTTTTAGAGAAATAAATAAACATCAATCATGAGGCTGTTACGAGTTTCATCATGTCTCACTAGTTGTAATTCTGCATCAGTGGAAAACTTAATTGGGCTGCTACTTGTTTTTAAGAAGGAGCAGGTATTCACAGAATACATATTGCAAAAATGAGTCACCTTCTCTTTCCATTTATTCATGCCTGATCAGACACAGAAATCTTGTCTAGCTTAAGAGGTTTGAAGGCAGGTAAATTTTTGAAATAGTTAAGTCGGCAGGTCCAAAAAGCAGCTTAAACGGCCTGTATTCGCCAGAAATGGCAACTTTTTGTATCTTACATTATTTTTCTTTCTATAGTCCAGTGTTCTATATTTATTGCTTACAAAAAGTGAGCTGTAACCAATAACAATGAGTTTGAGAAGGCCTTTAAGTTTATGATCTCATGTGCACGTCACCTTCAGCAAAAATGTCAGCAAGGTTGTGGGGAAATATTCTTGCAGGTTATATACTGATGCGGCAGTATCCAGTTATAATTATTAAAAAGTATTTTAAATAATAACACAAATCAACCATCTGCCCATACAAACTTCTGTTATGCTCCCAAGACCGTTGTGCAAAACACGGCATTATTAACAGAAGTCAGAGTCATCTGAGCTTTCACCTCACCCCATTAACTAAGCACACCAGAAGTAGTAAAGACAATGAACTATTTACAGAGGCTATCTTTCTCCATCTGTACCTGTTTCTCAACATTTGGTTTGCTGATCTGTAGAGTCTGAGGCCCAGCAAGCCTGGTACCTGGGGCTGCTATAACAATGCTGGTGAGTTGAGCCATTGGGAAAGTTTTGGCTATGGTTGCTGTTTGCCCATTCACCACACGGACTGGGTGTATGGAGTTCTGTGAGGAAGGTAAGGAGGTGGATGTGAACTTTGTTGTCAACATCACAGGCCTCTGAATCAGTTGAGGGGCAGCAAGCATAGGAGGAGGTGGGGCTGGGGCTATAGGGATGTTGTTCTGGGCAACTGGTTTAGGTCGAACCTGTAAAAGAGAGAGAGAGAGAGAGAGAGAGAGAGAGAGAGAGAGAGAAACTATGTTTTAAAAAAGAACCTAATGCATTCATCATTTAAATAGCTTTTTTAATTAACACAAACATAATTGTGACTCTAGATTATGGTAGTTTTCAAAAATATTTACCATGCCATATGCATCAGCTCCTAAAGAAACTGAAAACAGTGTCAAGGCTTGTTTAATCCTATCCACAAGGCTCTCAGAAATGTTATAAATCGACACACATTTCTACAATACTTGCACCTTTTTGAAAGAATGCATTTATTTTATAGGGAAAAAATTATACTGCTCACATTTTAAAGGGGGTATACAGGTTTAACAACCCATACACTTTTATCAAGACCAGTAATAGTAACCAAAGTACTGGAAGGGCATACATATATTGTAGAACGTGCAGCAGAAGAATATTTCAACAATTTCTGGTCTTTAAGCATTTGGATAGCTATCAATTACATTATTTCAATCCTGCTCTTCCTCCACAGAGCTCAGGGTGGCATACATGGTTCCTCATCTCCTATTGTAGTCTCACAACAACCCTATGAGGTAGGTCACCCAGGGGGCAGCTGAGGGGATTTAAACCCAGGTCTCTCTGGTTCCTGTCCTCAAGTAAAATTGGTGGGGTGGGGGAAGAGAAGGAGATGTAGATTCAGTGAAATGTGGATGGCAACTTCTAGAAGAAAAACATCAAGCAAACTGATACCTGTCATTAGAAATACTATATGTGAGCTATCATACATTCTCTACTTCATCAAATATAGGTACTTGATTTTATTTGCTCAAGTAATGTTTATTTTTTAGCTTCAACATTTGGTCTGTAGAACAAAGGACCAGGAAACTAAACTGCATTAATTAGATTACAAACAGTAGTTTTGTTCGGCAAAAAGATTGAAAATTCACATTAAACAGCTTTAAAAATATTTAACACCTAAATACTTAACAAAAAGTACGGCATTTCTATATTATTTTTACTGTCATTTGGTTCTTACTGAACCACTGTAAAGGAGAACTGATGGAGCAAATATGCTAGCAAAGCTGGAGATTTAATTTGGAAGGCATACTGGATATAGTTCAATAAAAGAGAATTACTGACTACATGGAATATCTGGTGTTCTCCTTCATTAAAAATACACCTTTCACAGCTGTACATAGTCTGTTGTTCTTCCGACATATGCAGCTGGAGCATTTTACAGTTGTTTCCTATAGGTCAAGCTTCCCCTCTATCTGTATTGGAAAAACTCACCTGTGGAAGGAAATTTGGACGAGGTGTGAGTCTAGGAGGAGGAATAAACTGTGGCACTTTGATGGGCTGAGGAGGCGTAGCTTGAACCTGCTAAACAACAAGAACAGGGCCAGATGGGGAAGGGAAAAAAGTTTAGCAAAGGAATGGGTTTGATGAGTGATTTCAAAGATCCCAAAGCACAAGCTGGCCTTTCCCACAACCCACACTCTGAAGAGCCCTTCTGAAAAGTGAAATGGATCTTTTCACTTAGATGTAAGGTTTAAAAAACAAATCAGATATATCTGAAGCTTCTGAATTCTCATTTTGTTTTATGAGCCAAACTCCTCTTCATATAGTAAAAAGTAAAACTGGATTTGGCTGGCGGCTGCCCATTCAAATTGAGCTTCACACAATGCTTACTTCATAAAATGCTTTACAGCTTAATAACTTGGGGAAATGTTGTGAAACATTGATAAAAAGTAATATTCAGAACTGCTAGCCCAAGAGAAATCGGTACTATGTACTTAATAAAGACAAGTACACAAGTTTGGTTCTCTCTGGAATGAGCAAGAATACTGTTTGCATCCTAAGCCATTTACTTTTAGAATGTGATATTTAAAGCAGTAATTGAATTTACTTATACCTGCAGCTCTGAATCAATTTTTATTTAAATAACAAGGTTCCACTTCAGATATCTCTGTCTAATGTTTGGTCTTACTCATGAGGTGCTATATTAAATTCAAATTACTTTTCACATTTTTACATGTTTCAACTGCTTGGTAGTTCATGAGACTCATTCTCAGAGAAACCATACAGTCACAACAACAACCCTGAGAAAACATGCTCTGCAGAATGAGGAAACACTGGCAGGATCCCATTATGCGGGATGTTGCATTTACGGGCCCAGCAACAATGAAAGAACAGCAAACATAAGTCTCAATTTTTTCACATGAGCGGTGAAAGCAGCCCAGATTCAAAACAGAAATCCAGGTGAAAAACCACCCAAAGCAAGACAAGGGAAATCTGCCCATAAGCCTCCAAACCAGAATCACAAAGGTACCTCCTTGGCAAGAAGAGCATTGTAAAATCTCATATAGTGAAATTCATTTCACATTCGTTCTCACCATGTGCCAAAGACACATGGCTGAGTGATTAGGACAGCCATGACATAAATCAGTTATTCAAACTGTAAATTATATAAAATTATTTAAATACATTTTCGCATAAGAGTAATTTCTTAACCCCTGTGTTCATATACTTTATGCAAAATTAGCCTTAAAAGTCTTCTGAGGTGCATACCCACAGAACCTGCTTACCAATGTGACTGTGTTTTTTGCCACTATTTGGACTGCCTCTGTTCCTGGACCAGTAACTTTATTTGTTGTCTGGAGGTTGACGGGTGTGTTCTGTGCATCAGTGCTAAGGACAGTTTTCTGGCTGCTGTTGATGGCAGTCACCATGGCAATTGTAGGCCTTTGACCCACAACAGAGGCAGGCATGGTTGCTGTTGCTGCTTTTAGGACTAGAGGTAGTGTCTTAGTGGTGATCATAGATGCCGTTGTCACAGTCTTCTAAAAAGGAACATAAAGTACACTTTACTTTAAGATCTGAAAACAGTTTATTTAAGAACTGAAAACAGTTTCTTCTCATGTTCACTGCTGAGACAATGGGGGAGACAATGGGCAAGATTTTTTACACTGATAAGCTATCAGTGAATCTGGTATGAAAAAATCCACTAATTTACAAAAACGCTTCAGTAACTCTTTCACATATAAACTTGCAATCAAGGAGGAATAATTAAGTCATGGCTTGAGTCACACAGTAGATGAAAAAGTTGCAAAATTAATCCTGCAACATTTTCTTCGACATATAATGGGTTGTAGACTACCAACCTGCTCAGCGAACGCTGCTACATTCTGTTGGGGCAAGACTTTTTCTGTTGGCACAAGGTGCACCCCAAAACAGAGGAATGCCTCAAAGTGGGTGGGACTAGGGTTGCTAATTCTAGCTTGGAAAATTCCTGGAGATTTGGGGGAAGGATTTGGGAAGGACCTTAGCATGGTATATATCATAGATTCCACCATTCAAAGAAGCCATTTTCTCCAAGGGAACAGACTTCTGTTATCTTGAGATTGGTTGTAATTCCGGGAGATCTCCAGGCCCCACACGAAGGCTGGCAACCTTAGGTGGGACACAACTTGCACTGATGGAATGTGCCCCTGCAGTGGCAAAATACAACCCCACACATTCATTCCATGTCCTCAGATGTTTGGGAAGGCCCACCTTGTCTTTAATACTTTATTCAGCATACCATTCAAAACATCAATGTAACTATGATGTAGCATAAAGTGTGAACTTGCTTTGTCTTGATCTATCAGATTTTATCTCACCCTTTCTCTAAGGAACTCAGGGCTGCAGACACAGTTCTCCCTGTTTTATTCTCACAACAATCCTCTGAGACAGGTTAAGGTGAGAGAGTGTGACTGTCACAAGGTTCCCCAAGGAATGCCATGGCGATTTGAACCTAGGTTTTCTCACACTAAACACACTAATGACAGCGAACTAGTGCTTGGAGGCTGAGTTCAAGTGGATGAGGATTAATAGGCTGAAATTAAATCAAGACAGGATGGAAATTAGTAGGGAATTCGGATGTTTTTAGGGAGGTATTGGTTAGCCTGATAAAAGGCTGCACTAGATGTTCACTGGAATACATGAGTCTGGGAATGCTACACTAATCTTTCTGCCAAGCAGTGGAAGAAAGCCACAGTTTGCAGGGGAGGGGTCCAGCACTAATGCAATTGGGAGCAGTGAATGGGATCAGAGGGGTTTTGTTTTAGTAGCATTCTTCAGGGGATCCAAGGCTAGATTTAGTGCTGCTGAACCTTTCTCTCTTCATATTTTATGGAATTTCGTATTGCTGAATACGTAACACATATTGTAAGACATTTACAATGTTAGATGGATGAGTAGAAATATTTTTAAAATCAGTGGAACATAACACTGTGATGGCCTTTCAACATTTGGGTAAAGCACACCTGAATACTGAAATTTTAGCTTTTTGTTGGATACTTCTACAAGCTTCTTTTCAACAATGACAGATTTTGGAAGGAGTAATTGAGCTGCTTTTTGTATCATTCCTTTAAAATAAAAATTTGACTGGATGGGTAGCCCTGTACAGGAAGTGGCACACACAATTTCCAATTTCTGGGGGGGAAATCCCAATAATAAAACTAAAAGCTCAAAGCTCAGATAAATGATGCAGACAGAGGTGAGTGAAAGAGAACGAACTGTGGTTCATCACATCATCACAAAAAAGTCTAGCACACTTGTGTAACCTCATTCCACGTCTTAATTACAATGGTCATAAATATGTTATCTAGAGGAAGAATCTTGTTTTTCAAATTAAAACAAATGTGCCTTTGAGCATTGTGAAAATGTGATAGACTCCCACCACGAGCACAACCTTGAAGAAAACTGTGTAGAATGTGTGCATCAATGACAAAAAAATCAATTTATTGTGCATTAAACTTATGGTTGGGTAAGTCTGATTCCTATTCCCAAATATGGCTTGTGCAAATAAGAATGAATGTTGTACACTTTGCTTCTGTAAACACACGTGCTTACATAATTTTTCTATTTCTGCACTCTCTCCAAAATCACCATTTCTTGCAATATGGCTCTGCAAATGGAGCAGCCTCTATTTCATACATTTTAATTTGATCATCATCATCTAAAAAAAATAGGCAACTCTTCATATGCAAGTCCTTCTGAACACAACCATCTCATTGTTCTTATGGTAGAGTACCTTTACAATTCCTGTACCTCTCTATTTCCCTCAATAAATTGTAAAGCTTGCTTTGGAAAAGACCTGATTTTTTCACAATTACTGAAAGGTTATTGGAGGCATTTTGGGCTTGATTGTACACTAACCAGATAAAAGATGCCAAAATCACATGTTTTGCTCTCCCTAACTGGTATGTCAGTTTTCCAAGCAAGCCAGGCTGTGGAAGTGGGAAGAGGTTTCCCTCTGACACAGAGCTTAATTCCCCCAAAACTGCATCAGGCGAACGTCCTGAACCCAAGTTAAAAAGTCCACACGTGTCTAAGAATACATGTGAAAGGAAGTACATGTGGTAACACCTTGGGAAACCAAGGAGCTGAGAGCCTCACAGAGCATGGAAGAGGACGCCAAAGAGCAACTCTATTTATGCCCACAGTCACCCCATCATTCTGTGCAGCTACAAGGGCCTCCACAGAGTCACTTGGGGAGACTCTCAAAATCCCCCAGAGCCACCTGAAAACCAACAGGATCTATTAACGTCCAAGAGCAGACCATCCAAATCAGTCCACTGTCCCCACAGGGAGGAGGCAGCAAGCTCAACCGTGGCTTCCAAAGACAGTGATCTGACCACAACAAAGGCCACACCTCCAGGCCCCTAATCAAACCACCTGGGGTAGAAAAGAAGGTCCAGCATATGTTCTTTTTCATGTGTTGGGCCATTATAATCTGAGAACACAAACAATTCTCTCCACATATGAAAGGCACGGGCTGTAGTTCAGTGTTTTATAAGAACTATTCTAACTGGAAATTTGCCAGAAAGAATGGGAGCAATTTCAAGGCAGTTTCACTAGAGGGCTCTTTAACTTTGAACATAACTTTCTACAAACACAGCAAATGACCTGGAAGTTAATGTCAAAGTACAGAGCATTAAGGCAAAGAAGATGAAATTCTTTTTGCAAAAGCAAGAGTAAATCATAAACAATGATTCAGTCTACTCAAAAAAGTGCTCAGAGATATTCATGCATATTACCCCTTTTATGTTCGACTTTCAATTTGTGTCAACTTCTTTAAAAAGCACTTTTTCACAAGCAGAATTTCCAGTCCACAAATTGTTCGTGACATAATGGCATTCTTTTCTTAAAACGCAGGTCTGGAAAAACCCTCCATCTGACCAAAGCCACTAAAGTCTCTAATTCTAGGATAAAAACTCTCACCGAGTAGATCCTTATAAATTAAATTTTTAAAAAATTCTGAGGGTAGATCTGCATTAAAAGCACCGGGTCATTACTGACCCATGGGGTGACGTCACATCCCAACATTTACCAGGCAGACTATGTTTACGGGGTGGTTTGCCATTGCCTTGCCCAGTCATCTACACTTCACCTAGTTCCTTTGGACTAGATGACCCTTATGGTCCCTTCCAACTCTATGATTCTATCCCCAGCAAGCTGAGTACTCATTTTACATTAACTTAATGTCAAAATCATCAGCTCCATGTGAAATCCCTTTTATCTTTAAAAACTAAATCAGAGATTCCTGATATATTGCCTAGGAGCACCACAATGCCCACCAGTGTTTCCTGGCATCCACTTGCTTCTTGGGGCCTGCGGATAAAATCCAAAAATCCTGAATGGAGCAGGAAAAAAAATAGGGAGCTTTAAATCACTCCCTACCAGATGACTGATAAGAAAAATGAAGAGGTCATCTCAGGTAGCCACATCACAATTGCACGCCCTTGGCTTGGGCACAGACACTGGAGCTTGGAAATCTCTCCCTGTGGCTAAACAGGAGGCAAACCTCAGAGCACAGGGCCTATCCTAGCTTTCCTCCACCTCCTTAACACAGAAGGTGTTTCAGAAGAGTCCATGAGCACTGGTTTTGCATTTGCAGGGGTTGCCCACTCAGAAGAAGCTGCCTCTGGTGCGGAGGATGCTTGGCTTGAACCTGCCTCCCCATGGCACGCCTTTGTAGTGGTACTAGAGTTGCCAATCTCCAGGTGGGGCCTGGAGTTCTCTTGGAATTACAACTGATCTCTAGACTACCTAGATTAGTTCCACTGGAGAAAATGGCAACTTCAGAGGGCAAACTTTACAATATACCGTATATTCTAGCTGAAATCCTTCCGCAAATCCCCCCCTCACAAACACCACCTCCAAATCTCCAGCAATTTCCCAGGCCCTGAGGCAACTCTAAATGGATGACAATCCTAAGTGTTACCCACTACCCTTTGTCAAAATTCCAGAAGTGTCCACAGGCCCAACAAGGTTTGGGAGCCCTGATCAAGTACATCTTGCCATGTGTGCTGATATTATTATACTGTGCATTACCACTTATTTAAATAAAAAACATTCCCCACCCCTGCTCCCCATCACTGCTTGACGCTGGCTGGGGAACATACAAAGTCTCGAAAACAACCCATGGATTAAATTTTACCAAATGTTACAGAAACTGAGAAGGAGATTAAATGAGAGACTGAGAAGGAGATTAAATGAGAGACTATTTTCACTGGCAGCCACATGTTGCTTGTTTTGTTTGGTCCTGTTTGGTCCTGTTTCTCCTCTAAAAGATTCAGCAGGAAAAACCCTGAATCACTGAGGTAGTTTCTTGACTTGAGTTTTGAGTGATGCTTTATGTTTAGTAGATACAAGTTTTTCCTCCTCTAGTGAGGAACAGCATCTGAGTCCACCTAGTGTCTAAACTCTGTAAGTTTCCTGATCAAAGCAGCAGGAAGGAAGATGTCAAATATTTGTGATAAAAATCAGAGGAGAATCTCAAACAAGCACCATTTACGAACAGTGTGCTTCTGTGAACCTCTCCACAGCACCTTATTTTCATCAAGATCTCTAGGCACTAAGTAGGCTAAACAAGGAGTTGGCTTACATTTCAAAGAAAGAAAGAAAGAAAGAAAAGAAAGAAAGAAAGAAAGAAAGAAAATCAAAACTTACTAACTTTTAGCATTTGAACGAAGAGATTAAAGAAAATATGTATTTTAATTCACAAATAAATTGAAGCCAGATAAACATCATCTGTTCAAATTTTTGCTATCTTGGGGTGCTTCCATATGGAAGTTTTGCTCTGGTTTAACATCAAAACTGGAGCTTTTTTTTAGCATTGACCCAGCATCATTCCCTAATTGTCCACTTCCCAGGTTTTTTCCTGTTTTGCTCTGATCTTTCCCAAACTTGGTTTGATATAATCTTCTTAGAAAAACAGGAATCAAATTGTGTTTTCAGTCCACCTGGACAGGAGGGTGTGTGTCTTTCAAGGTCCCACCCACATCGGTACCATTTTCCTTGTCTCAGACCACTATGCATTTCCCCCTTGCTGTGCCTTTTTCAGGCTTAAAAAATAATAATTAGGAATTGCTATATGACTATTTTATGCATTATCTAAACCCCATTGTAAGTAATAAACACATTTTGAATAACCTTCCGCACTTTACCTGTGATCCAATCAGGTTTGGAGAGGGTGCCGTAGTCTGCTGCTGCTGTAGCTGTAGGGACTGTGGCGTTGGAATTTTATTTTCTGCCAATGGCTGTATTTGAAACTTGCTGTCTGGCTGTTCCTGCTTTACCATAAGATTCTTCCGCAGCTGTTCAACCACTCTTTTCTAGAAAGGAACACAAAAGCAATACATATGAGTGCAATGCACAAAGGATGTCAACTTGATAAAACACACAAGGATGTCAAGCTGATATATTAGCTCCTATATGGGTGCATTAATGACAAGCAACATGGTGGAATGTACTTTCAAACAGAGATATCATTATAGCTCTATTAATGTAAACAACTTCTAGTGGCAGTGCAGCTGCACACGTATGTAGGATCATCATAAATGGTGCTTTATCCTACTTCCAGATGTTTCCGGGGATATTAATAAACAGACTTGAGAATAAGGTAATGTGCTTTACTGTGTCTGATCGGCAAAATACGCGCCAAAACATATGGTGATTTATGTGGCTGAAATTCTTCAGAATATTTTGTTACTCCCTATAGAAAGCTGAAGTCCAAGTTGGCATTTCATTAGAGCCCACAAATCTGGAACTGCAAATACTTAAATAGTTACGAAGTTTTAAAATTTGAATGTTATGTATATGTTAAGAAAACAAATAAAATTTTAAAAATGCTAAATCTAGCAGCTTTCAGGATATGAGAAATTCACAGTTCAAACCTTCCGCTAGGATTTTAATACCATATCTCCAGGGGTCCCAAACTTTTTGAGCCTGTGGGCACATTTAGAATTCTGACACAGCAGGATGGGCACAGCCACAAAATAACCACCATGTGAGGCGGACCCAGCCACAAGACAGATGCAACTTACCTTCAGTCGCACAGTGAAGATCCTTGTGCTGTGGTGGCAGCTGCCATCAAAGCAATGTTTTAAAGAATCTGCCCCCAACTGAATCTCCCCAGTGGCCAATCAGAAGTCTTGCTAGTCAAAAGCCCCACCTGGGCCCACCCACTTTCTAAAAACACTTGGCGGGCGCCAGGAAAGGTGTCATTGGGCACCATGGTTGGGACCCCATGTTGGGGATCCCTACCATATCTCAAAACAGCTTAAAATTTTTCAGTAACAATAGCCCTGGATTAACTATTACAGCATCTCCATCTCTACCAACGATAGTTTTCTGTCATAGTTTCACAGAACAGGAAAACAGAAAGAATCATGTTTCAGGCACTTTGGATGCCAAATCTACCCATTCAGTGGTTAACTGTTATAACTGCTTAGGTATGGTCTTGTCAGATAATTCTTCAGATATCTGTCAAACATAGCAGTCTAAAGTGGTCTAAATTTCAGATTCCTGCCCCCTCTTCTAAAACTCTGTGGCTGCCTGGTCTCTCTTCTGGGTAACTGGTACTCCAAAATTATTACTTATTTCAACGTATCAAGGAAGGTCTCAAAGCCACTAGTTTACCATACCAGCCCACATGTCCACTTATACTTGTGTTGGTCTTCTGGGGCACAGTGATGGCTTAGAATTAAAGAAGCATCTCTTTCATTTTACAATTAAAGAAGCATCTCTTTCATTTTACAATAGCTTCCTTGCCTACAGCAATGTTTATCAGGCACCTGTAGTTATTTTAAAGCCTTGTTTATATTTTATATAGGACCATTTGCTATTCTAACTTCTTACTCTAGTTTATCTGGAAATATACATTTAAAAATTACAACAATAAGGGTTTACTCAAAAAGCACAGAATCTGCTTCATATTTCACTTTATACATTCAACCACTGAACAGTCATTTAAGGTTGCTTTCTGAAAACATCAACTGTTATAAAGCAATTTAAAATGCTCTGTCAGCAAGCAGAGTCAGGAATGTTTCCAGAAGGCAGAGAAACGAAGAGGAAACAGAACAGAAACCAGTGACACCTGCCAAACAAAACCCCCACCTATTAACGGCATGGGAGACTACATTACCGTACCTGACAAAATCAGGCAGGATAGTTTTTCTTTTCAGTAGCTGTGCTTATGAAGTTCAGGGATAATGGTGATTTTCTACCAGTTCTCTAGTTCAAGGAAACTAGCACCAGAGAGGTGGAATTCATTCGCTTCGATGTCCTTCACAACACAACACAACAGCAGGGAAAGGAGAAAGAAGGGGAAGCTAAGCCTGAGTACTCCCGAGCCAGACTGCTATAAAAAGCGAGAGACAATCAGAACTGGAATTACGGAGAGTAGGAGTCAAGTGAGTCACCTCACATTCACAACTCTTCCTCCCCCAGGCGCTGAAACAAAGCCCAGGGAAGCTGTGGAGAAAAACAGGAACAAAAACACCTGCAAACTTTCATTAGTTTTGCCAGAAGAACAAAAGGCCTGCATACTTACACACAGAACACGCAAAAACGGAGTGGGAAAAGTTATTTCTGTGCTCTAACCGTGGCCTTTTGAGAAGGATGAGGCTTGTTTGGCGGCAGTGATTCCTGCTGCCCCCATTCAAATACGAGGCTATTCAACTAGCCTGTGTGTTTAGGTTTGAGGGAGGCAACATGCACGGGGGTCACAAATAAAATGACTGCTGACCACTACATAAAATTTATAGTGGATCGAGTTTCTCAGGTTTTCTTTTTAAAACTTAATTGGGAACAAAAACTTATATCTTCCCCTTACTTCCAAAAGGGTCACATATTCACTGGTTGAGGAAAGCTCTTAAAGGACTGGTTTGAAACAATTCCACACAGGCATGCACTACATTCAGAGCAGATGCTACAGAGCAGCATGAAAACGTGAGCTAACTACGGGGCTGGTAAGAGTATCGAGGGGAAATTGGTACGGTGGCAGAAGGCAGAGTCAATTCTGAGAAGTAACAGCTCAGTGACTATGGTGGCAATACTCAGCAGCAGAGAAAAAGAATGAATGGGGAAGGAATGAGGGGATCACAAGAAAACTTTTGTGCACAAACAGTGGGAACAGTAAACAGAGACTTGTGTGTGTGTGTGTGTGTGTGTGTTAAGTGCTGTCACATCGCTTCTGACCTATGGCAACCCTATACATTAATGACCTCCCGGAATGTCCTGTTGTAAACTGCCTTGCTCAGGTCTTGCAAACTGAGGACTGTTGCTTCCTTTATCGAGTCATACCATCTCATAGAGACTTCTAGCCTACTAATAGTGGGATGTTTAAAATTTATAATTTAGGAAGTGGGTACAAAGAAAACCAGAATGGTCTCCCATACACAACCCTAGCTCCTTTTATCACTTCTGTCTGAATAACTGAGTTCTACAGAAGCAGCTACACACAAACACACTGACACTGTTGATTCTTGATAGCTGCACACCTGTCCAAGCCTGCCTCAGAATGCACGTTTTACATGCTTATGGAGCAAGACCTGTGCAAGACTAAGGGAGTGATTTTGGCTGATTCTTCCTCCATGCCTCATGGAATATCCACAGCTGTTGATGAATGGAGTTGCTGGCAGGGAAAGCAGGAAAGATCCTCTTCCATGAACTTCTCCATTTACACAAGGCTGGACCCAACCAAGTTGTGGATATTTTCTGAACACTATTTATGTTCTAAGCTAGTGGTTCCTAACCTTTTCGAGTACGAGGACCCCTTTTTAACGAAGTCATAAATTATGTATTATACATTGTTAAAACAATAAAATAAGTTTTGGTTTGATAAATGTAAATGTTTCAATTGTGTTTTTGTGTTGTAAATGTTTCAATTTATCCCAAAATTTCCACCCCATCTCACCCCCCAAAAAAACAGTAGGGGAAAAAACCCTTGTTTCACTCATGGCTTTAAAATGTCTGGAAACTTCATCTGTCTAGGCTTTAACAAACTTTGCTTGGTTTGGCAATTTTGGGGACAGTGAGATCTGTCCAATTAGCCATACTCTGATCACATCTAGAAAGATTATTTTAACACATAGGACTGCCTTTGAAGTCCATTTAGGAACTTTGCATTCTTCAGAAAAACACATCTGACCAGTATAAAAATGCTGTCAATTTATTTCCAAGCACAATTCAAAGCGATAGAACTCAGGTTCCTTAAGGACCTCCCCCCACATGAACCTACTCCTACACTGAGATATTCTCTGGATGCCTCATTATTATGCCTCTTTTATTAATTGACAGTGTAGCCATGAGGGGAAGAGTATTCTCTTTGCTAGCATCTCATTTATGGGACTTCACTCCTATTCATCTGGTGCCTTCTTTGTTACCCTCTAGATGCCAACTAGCAACATTTCAGGCATTTGGTAATTTGCGCGATATGGTTTTGAGAAGCCTGGCTCTGCTTTTTCATTAAATAGTTTTTCAATACACTTTTATATGCTGCTAAACAGATTTGAATATTGTCTTAAATTTTTACTGGCTGTATCCTAACACACTGCACAACAAAGTCTGAAGGATTTTTCCAGTATAAGGAATCATCCTCCAGAGAAACAGACTCTTAAGTTGAAAGAAGGCTTCAGACTCTACTGAGTGGATTGGTAGGCTACAGGCCACTGTTGATCATTTTTAGTGTTACCACGGCAGGCTTTGTTGATTTGAATTGTGTTATTACTGTTAGTTGTTGTATAACATAACTTTGTTTCTATACCTCAACAGTGTTATGGTTATAAAGCAGCATAAAAACCAAATGAAATTTCCAGATAAAGCAACTCAAGTATAGGGAAAGGCTTTTCTTTAGAGAGCTGATGCCAGTTAGAGTAGACAGTACTGAGCAAGATTAGACCAATGGCTTGACTTGGTATAAGACAGTCAAGATGTTCTTCAATATTACCTGGTTTTAATAAATTACAGTTCGTTTATCTCCTGAAGTCAAGTAGTCCTACCTGTTTCTGAATCATTACCAAGACAGACTCTTAAATATAATAGTCAATGTCAAGCAAAAATCAGTAAAATGTTCTTAACCCTTGAAAATGTCTTTCTGGTGAATGAGGAACTGCAGAAGGATATTATCTGCTCCTAGCAGAAGAGTTGGTTTTTATACCCCATTTTTCTTTACCTTCAGGAGTCTCAAAGTGGCTTACAATTATAAACCCTTCCTCTCCCACACAACAGGCATCTTGTGAGGTAGGTGGGGCTGAGAGAGTTCTGAGAGAACTGTGACTGGCCCAAGGTCAGGCTTCATTTGGAGGAGTGGGGAATCAATCTCGGGTCTCCAGGTTAGAGTATGCTGCTCTTAACTGCTACACCATGCTTGCTTCTAAAGCTCTTAAACCTGTGCCATCCATGGCAGCACTCCAAATGAACAAATCCTTGATAAGTTCCTGGAGAATATCCACTCCAGGACAAATGCTGGAAGGAGGTAATGGGGTAGATGAAGGTCAGTAAACAGGTGAGATGTGATGAAGAATTGGGGGAGGGGGGTCAGCTACAGACTACGTATCATGGCTCTACCAGGCCACATGGGGTTCATAGGTTGTGTATTATGTACTTCAGGTTTAGCTGTTCCAGTGGCGCAAAAACACAGCCATATTAATGTTTCTCGCAGCCTAAAATTACTACAATAACACTGACACCTCTCATCTCTGATTTCTATTGTGCAGCTACAACCGATGAACAAGAGATGAGTACTAAATAGGGACTACTAAGGCCCATGAGCACCTTTAAAAAATAAACTATACATACACTTCTTTAAAAGTTACTGCTGATTATGACCCTGGTACATGTTTACTGATAAATACTGCAGTTTCTGTTCAGATCGTATAAATCTTTCACCTTTTAGTATACATACGTTTTTGAAGGACACCTTGAAAATGAAAACTGGTTGAGGATTCTGAACCTAATTGTTCGTATATAATCTATGTACTAATAGCAAAGTCGGCCAAATCTGAGGATACTGAAATCTGGTGACTGCAGCTGTGAACAGGCAAGAAATTTCTGCAAATCTGAAAAAGGCCCCAGGTTTGCAGAAAATGTGAAATATTCATCAGGTGTTTTTTTTAAAAAAAACATGATAAAAGGAGTGCCTGTAGCTTTAAGCAATGGATTCCCTCAGTGGCTGTTGCTAGGCAACCACAGCATTCCAAGTAGGGGTGCCAACTCCAAGTTGAGAAATTCCTGGGGATTTGGGGGTGAAGCGTAGGGAAGGTTTGGTTTTGGGAGGGGAGCGACCACAGCAGGGTATAATGTCATAGAGTCTACTCTTCAAGGCAGCCATTTTCTCCAGGGAGACTGATCTCTGTAGCCTGGAGATCAGTTGTAAGTCTGGGGGATCTCCAGGCACCACCTGGAGATTTGTAACCCTAATTCCAAGTCTTCAGTTTCTGTGAGTAAAAGGTAGGGGGAGGGACAGGGCCCTTTCCAGGCCTATTTTGGACCTTGAGGGAGGGTACCTTGGGGCCAGAACCGACTAGGGTTTCCAGCTCCAGGTTGGGAAATTCGTGGTGGAGTCTCAGGAGGACAGGGTTTGGGGAGGGGAGAGGCCTCAGATGAATATAATGCCATAGAGTGCCATTTTCTCCAGAGAGTTTAGTTATAATTTTGGGAGATCTCCAGGTCCCACCTGAAGGCTGGCAACCCTAGGCCTGGCAGCAAACTCTGGGTGACTTGATACCACCCAACTTGCTTGACTCTACTAGGCATGGCTGCTTTCTACTGTTCACCTTATGAAAGCCAGTGCGGTATAGCAGTTAGAGCTTCACAGTAGGGTCTGGAAGACACAGGTTTTAATCCCCATCTTGCTGTGGAAGCTCACTGAGTAATTTTGGGCCAGTCACATACTTTCAAACGTACCTCACAAGGTTGTTGTGCGGAGCAGGAGGAGAAGAGCTGGCTTTTATACCACTTTTCTTTACTTTTAAGGAGTCTCAAAGTGGCTTACGATTGCCTTCTCTTCCCCACAACAGACACCTTGTGAGGTATGTGGGGCTGAGAGCATAGAGAACTGTGACGAACCCAAGGTCACCCAGCAAGCTTCATGTGGAGGAGTGGGAAAACAATTCCAGTTCATCAGATTAGAGTCAGATGCTCATGTGGAGGAGTGGGGAATCAAACCTGGTTCTCCAGATTAGAGTCCGCCACTCTTAACCACTACACCATGCTGGAGAATAATGTAAACTGCTTTGGTCCCCACTATGGAGAAAGGTGGTGTATAAATGAAGTAGCTAAACAATAAATATAGCTGGAAATGGGAGACAGATAAAAGGTAGGTTGAAGAATTGCTGACAAGGAGAGAATAAGGTGGGGAAAGGGGAGAAGATATGGAGGTTGCCAGGAGGGTGGAAAGAGGAAATAGTGTGGGGTGGGGGATACAGGGAAAAGTGAGGTACCCCCCTCCCACACACACAAGTACTTCAGGGTTCCCTACCATGCAAGTGGCCAGCACCACATAACTGGGCCACATTTTTCTTGCATAGAGGCTGCTGGGGTTGGTGGATGAGGGAAAGCTTAAGACAGAGGGGCACATACCGGTAGGTTGGCTGTTGGCTAGGTTGCCAATTCCAGGTTAGGAAATTCCTAGAGATTTGGGGGGTGGAGAATGTGGGGGGTGGGGTTTGAGGAGGGGAGGGACCTCAGAAGGGTACAATGCCACAGACTCCACCCTCCAAAGCAGCTACTTTCTCCAGAGGAACTAGGATTGCCAACTTTCAGGAGGGGGGCTAGAGATCACCTGGAATTACAACTGCTCTCCAGATGACAGAGATCAGTTCCCCTGGAGAAAATGGCGGCTTTGGAAGGTGGATTCTATGGCATTGTACCCTGCTGAAGTTGTTTCCCTCCCCAAACCTCACCTTCCCAAGGCTCCACCCCCAAATTTTCAGGAATTTCCCAACCTGGAGCTGGCAACCCTACGGGGCAACTGATCTCTGTAGTTGGGAGATCAGTTGCTATTCCAGAAGATCTCTGGGCCCCACCTGGAGATTGGCAACCCTAGAAGGAGAGAAGAAAGCAGGAAAAGGAAGAGGCTTTGCAGGCTTTCAAGAAAGGGAAAGAGGAGAGTCCTTGCAGGTTCCCACTTGTATCTTCTATTATGCATGTGGTAAACACAGGTTGTTTCTCCACAGATAATCTTCAACTGTATGCTCATTCCTCAGTTTCATTTTTCCTCACTCCTATTTCATAGTTATAATTGAATTAATCAGGAAACACAGGTCTTTGGGCACAGTTTCACTATCAAGCCAGCAGAACACTGTGTTCATGAACAGTCTGGGGCGAAATCTACCAGGATTTTATTTGTGTTGTGCTGTCTCTGTAAACACTGTTTGTGCTACAGAATGTACAGGCACTGTTAAGATCAATTCAACAATACCAGATCAATTTAGACACACTGGGTTGGATCCAGCGCAAAATTCTTCTTGCACCAGAGCTTTTGCATAAGCAGAAACACACAAACACACACAAAAGACCGGGTAACCACTTGCGCTAAGTCAAACTTATTGTATCCCCGCATGTTAACATTTATTAGTATAACAAAAAGTTTCTAATCACACTATTTACAGTGATTTACTATGTGAACAATAGCCCTGGTCACTTTCTATCCTTGGAAAAATAAGTTCATGTTTATGTACTTTGCTCTTGCTCCTGTATTTTAGAAATAAAAGGAACTCACTAGCTATGGTTAGAACATCCCACTTTAAAATCCATTTATCAAATACAGTCACGAAGCACAATTTTTAGGCTCTTTATCCATTTCACAGTCTCTTGATCATTAGCCCTCATCAAGATATGTTCACAATAAAAGGTTCACACAGCTCTTGACATGTGGCTGTCTTTGACAAAGCAGATATAAAACAATATTGTAACATTCAGCAATACTCGTATTTCATTTACATTTCCACTAAGGGACATAAAATATTCTCTTCTTTCTGAAATGGAGAAAGTCAATTTCTCATATTTCATGAATCAAATTATTTTGATATCTATGTTTACCACTTTATCTGGATTTTTTTTAAAGCCACATAAATGTTATACAAGAACATCACTTTGAAATTCATCCCCAAAAGTAATTTGGCTAAATGTAGTATTTTTTAAAAAAAAAAAAAACTAAGGAATTAACAAATGTTGAATGTTTAATTTTTTTAAACTTTTGAACAAAACCATTGCTACTGTGGTCCTAAGACCACAATGTGATCTGATCCAGATCCTCCATCTTGAACAAGATAGATTTTATTTCCATGGAAAATCATCTGTGTCTATTCTAGGAAAATTTCTAACATTCTTTTATCAGAAGATCTAGCTACAAATAGTCAATACCAGTTGGAAAAATAGTCTCTGAAAATACTTGAAAGTGAAAAGGTGCACTTAAAATTCATTTTTAGAAGACAAGTAAAAGATCCCAAGCTATCTAACCCCACAATGGAAGAGTGTTTGGAAACAGAAGGCTAAGATACTCCCAGTTGCTGAATCTGTGCAGAAATGTTATTAGCCATCCTGAGTGTTATAAGTAACATGCTGTTTTACTTTCAGAAACACCACTGTAAATAGGGTTGCCTGCTCTAGGTTGGGAAATACCTGGAGGTTTGGTGGTGCAGCCTGAGGAGGGAGCGATGTGGGAAGGGAAGAGATTTCAATGCAGAATAATGCCATAGAGTCCACCTTCCAAAGTGGCCATTTTCTCCAGGTAAACTGATCTCTGTCGCCTGGAGATCAGTTGTAGTGGTGGGAGATTTCCAGCCACCACCTGGAGGTTGGCAACCCTAACTGTAAAGCCACTGTAAACATTCTAGGGAGACTGTCCATCAAACTCAAAGGTAATGATAAGAAGCAGGACAGTATGTTTTTCACCCAGAAATGTGCCACTGCCCATAAGGATGCTTGAATACCCACCAGTTCAGCTCATGTCCTGTTTGCTGGATGTGAAGAGGGAGTCAATTTTCTGCCAATCAGTTCAGCTGTTCTTCAGGCCCTTTGTTCAACAGGGTGCTTCACTGTATTCTTTCCTAACAGTGCACTATAGCATAATCAGCTTTTCCTGCAGCCATGGCTGCCATTTTCCCTGCTGTGCCACCAGAGGGCATTTGGAGGGTGTTTTTTTTTTAATTGCTATTGCAAAAGCTAGGATGAACATTCTATTGCCATGCTCTCTGAATTCTCAGTTTTCAACTATCACTAAATCCCATTTGCTGCTGTTCATTTCTGCCTTTCACATATATTTTTGTTTACAATAATTAAGTAATCATAATTAGATATAATACAGAACAGAGGTATAAAGTAATTCATGTACCACCATTAGAATAGCCAGCTAGGTTCTGATTTCAGAAACACCACTGCTACTGGCAATAGTTGGGAACTATTTTATAGGTGCAGAATTCTGTTCTGATTTTCAGCATTTTTCATTCTGCTTACCTCTATCTGAGTTTGGATTAAAAAAATAACATAGCAGATGAATTAATGTATGGTTAAAAACATTTCAATACATGTAGGCTGTCATGAATGCAGAAAGAACATAATTAGAAGATGTAAGTTAAGTAAAACTATTTGTAAAGGTAACATTTGAAAACAGCATTACAAAAACTTTAAATAATGGAAATTTTTCTTTCTAAGCAACTGAGCTGAAGATGTTGTCTATGGTTTTAAACATCTCTTGTCTTCAGTTTTCCCCTTTACTACTTGATACTATCATGTTCCCCTCTTCATAGCTGTCTCTATTTTCTCCCTTGCCAGGGAAAAGTAGGTTTTGATATATTGCATATACCCAGAACAGGTCTCTCTCTGTGTTAAGGGCCGTCAAGTTGCTTCCAACTCATGGTGACCCTACGAATTAATGACCTCCAAAATGTCCTATCATTAAAAGCCTTGCTCAGGTCTTGGACACTGTGGGCTGTGGCTTCCTTTATACAGTCAATCCACCTCATGTTGGGTCTTCCTCTTTTCCTGCTGCCTTCCAGGTTTAGTCAAGTCAAAATCCCCATTCACCCATGGAAGTGAGTCACATAACTATACTTAATCTACCTCACAGGGTTGTTGTGAGGACACAGCATAGGAAAGAAGAACAATGTAAGATGCACTGGGTTAGGGAGAAAAGAGTAATATATTTTAAAAGTAAAATAAACACCATCCCTAATGTGCTCTCTTTGTAGAGTGAAGAGTAAGTCAAAATAGGGGGAACATGTGGAGATGTGAAGACGGACGCAGCACAATTGAAACTCTGATGGGGAGGGAACAGACGAAGATAAAATACTGCAAGCAAATGCCATTAGCCCATGGAGATGAAATACCTTGGGAACAAAGGAAATATTTTTAAAAGGTTTGGAGTAAATACTGAATAATATTAAATGAAATACCAATCATGGATTTCCACACTGGGGGAGGAGGGAACAAGAATATTTGTTCTTTACACACTGAACTCTTCTACAAATCTACCCTAGAAATGTAATTTCTCATGACAGAACAGCACCTATCAGGCAAGAACCTTCAAAACATCCAACAATTAGAACAATCATTATGTAGGTCCCCACGTATTTACCAAATGATTGCTTTGTGCTCGTTCCCTCACTAACTATGACACAACCGGTACGCATAACTCCAGAATGCCTTATTTTGGGGATGCAATCAAACTCCTGCAAGAAATCTCATTTGGTCCCATGCCACTTTCTCTGTTCAGTATCCAAGGTTAAAAAACGACGACTCCACAGATTCTTATTCTCAACAGGAAAACATTTTAAAATGTGAGTTTTAACATTAATACATAGTAATACGTAGCTACAAAATGTTCCGCAAAGCAAGTGGCTTGGCAGCATGGTCACTGAAGACTAGATTTCAAAAGTTGCCAACTGTGCCATCCTAAGCAAAACTGCTCTCTTCAAAAATCACTGAAATCAGTCTGTTTAGGATTGCACTGTAAGTTACTTCTAAGTCAAGGCTGTTCTGACTTGCATACTAATTACTTGAAATTCTGCCTAACTTCCACTCAGGCACAGCATTATTAAGAAAGACCCCCCCCCCAAAAAAAAACCCTATGTGTTATGCTTCATCTGGAATACTAGGTCAAGTTTTGGTTACCTATACTGGGTCAAGTTTTGTATTTAAGATGATAAAGATGAAGAGTTTACAGGAAAAAAGAACCTATGTTATTAGCCAAGGCAAAAAAAGACTAGGCCATTTGGGAGGAGCTGCCTTGCGAGGGAATCAGTAGGTAAAACTAATGGATACAGACTGAATAAATTACTGATCAGCCTAAGTGAAAAGGATATTTAGTACTTACCAGACAAGACAGAAATGACACTGGTTGTGAAAGCAGTGTGTTCGGCTGGTATTGATTTACCAGCCTTAAAAGGGGTTAAAGTTAAAGTTTCTTTTAGTAGATCAGATTAAGAGCTTGGACCAGGCCTTGTTGATAAACTGGTCAGCACTGTTGCTAAAAGCACCTTTTCCAATTAAAGGTAGCTTGAGACCTGGCCACTTGTTTAGACACTGCTGACCTAGCCATGCTGATCCACACTAACCTTCAGACTGGACTTTTGTAATATGCCCTATATGGGTCTGCCTTTGAAAACATTTTGGAAGCTTCAATTGGTACAAAATGTGGAAACGAGGCTCCCATCTGGGACCAAATGCTTGGAACTCATAACTTTGGTGCTCCATCAACTGCGCAAACTGTCCATTTGCTTCCACACCCAATTCAAAGAGCTCACTATTACCTTTAGGTTTGAGTCCAATAGCCCCTTAGAGACCAACAAGATTTTGGAGGTATAAGCTGTCAAGAGTCAAAGCTCCCTTAGTTGTCACATTATTATCTTAAGAACATAAGAAAGGCCCTGCTGGATCAGACCAAGGCCCAACAAGTCCAGCAGTCTGTTCACACAGTGGCCAACCAGGTGCCTCTAGGAAGCCACAAACAAGACGACTGCAGCAGCACCATCCTGCCTGTGTTCCACCGCACCCAAAATAATAGGCATGCTCTTTAAACATATGATGGTCTAGGGCTCACATACTTATAGAAGTGCATCTCCCAGTATATTCTCACACACCAGCTGTGGTCTTGAAATAGCTTCCTCTTTGTGGTTCCTTCTCTTAGAACTGTCCATTTGACTACCACCAAGTTATTTGGAGTGGGTGAAGGCAGCACCTTCACTTTCTGCACTGAGGAAGGCATGTAAAATAGTTTTATTTCATTTAGTGGAAGTTACACTGTTTTGCAGATAAGGCTGTGCTGTTTTTATGCTGGGTGTTGTTTTTATCTTGCAGGTGGATTTTATTGTGTTTTATGTGCTTGCTTCTTTAGCCGCCTTGAGTCTAAATAGATATAGTGGAATATAAATATTTTAAATGGATACATATTAGAAGTATAAATGGGAATAGTCTTGAATAGCCAGAGGAGCAAAATAAACTAACAGGTTTCAAGAAGGTGGCAGCAGCACCCTTTCAGAGGTTTCATCTCAGAAAGTGCTGAACAAACTCCCCAGTTCAAAGAATACCAAAGCCAACAACAGCTTTTTATACAAGAGATACTGCTAATGTGCATACAGTCCCACTTCCCTTGCCCTAATTTCTCATTTTATGAGATCTCACCACATAAATGGTGAATCTGGGAGAAGCTTAAAAAGCAATTGAAGATTCTGCGTATCTCTGATAAACAAGTTGAGAAAAATTTGAATACATTTTTTAAAGTTAGAAAGGTTAAACTCTAGTTTTAGAAAGTGTACATTCTAATTGTGGTCCCTGGTACTTTAGTTGTGGACTGTTGGGAGTCGGAATTATTTCTTCCTCAAGGTCTTCACAAGGGCCAAAAGAACTGGTGAAATCAGAGCTCTAATTGTGGACAGATGGAGTTCTAGCCAAGTTCTATGCAAGTTTTCAGCTGAACCACAAATTCCAAATAGCCAAAGCACATGAATATCCTGGATTGGGGGGGGGGGGGTCAGCTGTCACAATTACCTGAAACCTGTCAATTCAGGCGACATCAAGGAAGAATTTCCTCTGCTCCCCCTTTGTACCCCTACGTGCTTTCTTTACATTCTGCACTATAGGTAAATGGCAGAGAACAGGGTGGTGAGGTGGAGTCCTTGAAAAGGGGCCATACAGTGAGCCCCTTCCCATCAGCAACGAGATCTGGGTAACCACTGTTATCTTCTCCAATGGGGTTGTCCTATGGCAGATGTTCTGGTTCATTCTAATAGAGAGGTAGAAGGTCACCAGAGAGGACTGATTAGGATAAAGAGGTGAAAATCTGATTTTTGGTGTTAAAATGCACAAGCGGGAGCAGCCTGAATCGAGAATTCAGATGTCTTTTTATGGTTCTGATTGGCTCTAGCCCAAGGGCTGAGCTATAGAACTATTAAGCCATGCACCAACGAAGGATTCGAGGATCCTTTTGCTATGAATAGATTCTGGCAAGTTAAGCAAGCCCATACAGCTAGGGGTTCAGCCGCTGCAAGCCCCGAGAAAATTTTGAAATTCGACCAGTTACAGGGACATTTTGAGGCCATATGAAATGGGTATTAGAGCATATTGTAAGGTCAGTATTAAGTACTTCAACTTATGATGCTATCACTAAAATAGCCTTATTTTAATAGCAAACACTTTAAACAACTCCATCTTGTTGAAAAATTCACTCATAAAAAAAAAAAGTTCCTTCAGAGTCCCTCTGGGATTAGGGGCCCTGAAGCTTAAGCTTCATTAGTTTCATAGAAGATCTGCCACTGTCTACAGGTATTTTATTTACTTTTGGATTTTGCTTGTTACACACTATCATCTTAATCACAGAGAGTTCATCTACAGGTGACTAGTGTGTTGAGAACTTGCATGAGGAAGGGCAGGGTATGGCTTTCTGGTTGCTTCCACCCCTGTGATTAGGAGTTGCATTCTGCCTAGTGTTGTGCCACTGAGGAAAATGAGAAACAAGAGGTAACAATGTCACTACATTTGTGTCTGTTAAAAACTAATCTTTAAACTGACTTGGGTATGGTGTCTTGAAAGAATCTATTGTTTTCTTCCCAGCGGGAAGGCATACTGTCATGACAACAGGGATTTCAAGAGGAAATGTGGATTCTCACAGTCCAGATACTACAGAAAAAAACTATCTGTGGACACCAACATAAATGAAGAATCCCTTAAAAGAATGGAATACAATAAGAGAAAAGCAGAATAGAATAAAGGGGGTGTCTATAGTTTATAACAGCTTTTCTTAGAATGCTGTTCCTAATAGAGACTCTGCCCAGGGAAATGAAAACATTCCTATCAAGTCTGCATTTATGTCTATAGTGTGTGTGTGTGTGTGTTTGCCAATCACACTGTCATAATTTCATATGGCTGAACCTCTGCTCTAGGGTTTATAAAAGAGCAAGTACTTGTCACTCTCAGAGCAGGTACAGTGAGATAGAGTGGGTGAACAGTCTATTTTTCTTTATAATTACACCCCATTAACCTTCTACATGAGAGCTCCCCTGCGTTTTCATATCAACTGCAGCAACTGCCCATGTTTGATAAGGCTCTATGGAGTCTGCAGAACCGGCAAGTGTAACAGAAGAAACACTTTAATAGTGCAGACTTAAGCACAAACCAACACATTGTTCCGTTTCATCACAGGAAACATATTTAGCTCAGTTATGTAAGGCTCTGCCCAGCCCCTCACTTTCTTTTCCATGAAGCTTCAAACAAATAACTCAGGCACAAAAACAAAGTTTTAAACAAGTGAGTAGCTATTTACCATATTGCAATGCATATTCACTGTGTTCTCCAGGGAAACTTCCAAATAGAAGAGTTATCAGCATATAAATAGACAGGGTTATACACAAGGAAATAGCCATGCATTATATCACATTCCAGGGTAACTGACTATAAAAAGGAATGAAGACTAAGTTGACTCCTTTCATATTAATTCCTGTAAAAAAAATCCTAAACGAAAACTGGTTTGCAAGCAACATTAGATGTGCAGCCTTTTCTGGAGTGACTACATAAATGACAACCTTTCTTAAAGTTGGTTCTGTTAATAAATGTATCCTCCATAAGTACATAAATCTGTGCCAAGTCTGCTCTTTTCCTTGTGCAAAGAAGTAGACAAAGCATCAACAATAAAGTGCTGCTGGCACTTCTTTAGAGAGATTAAGTGAAACAAATTTAACATGGTAGAATCTGAAGTAATCAATCTGGAACACAATCTGATTTTTTGTAGAAAATGGAAATGTTACATGTTGTTAGAACCAACTATCTCTATGTATGTAAAAACCATTACACAAGATTCCAATGTACGTTTGCATGACCAAGGCACAAAACTTGGGATGGGAGTATGCAAATGAAAGGGTGGTTAGCACCAGGCTTAATTATCAAAGGCTGGGGCTATCTGGGTTACATTTGTACCAGCAGCATCAAGCATGGGTTCAGTAACTGATGCATGGCTTACAACCATTTGAAATCCTGTTTATATTTACACCTCACCCTTTCACAAGAGTGCACAGGGGTATCTGCTGGAAGGGGTAATTAGATCTTCAGTTGCACTCCAAAGAATACAGTGGAAAGCTTAGTGGGATGGATGCATGACCTGGGAAAGGCAGGCCAGAGGCAGTGAAGCATCCACCAGCTGTCACCTTTCTCTGAGGAAAGATCCTGCTCTTGCCTTGTGGACACCAAGAGCTAAAAATGCCCAGACTCCAAACCGGGGGTGAGGCTAGCAAGCTTCTGATCTCTAATTAGGAATAATATTGGTGAATGTTTTTGTGGTGGCAATTGGAGAGCGAGCCCCCAAAGTTGTTATTGGTTCTAGCATGGGGAAAACGCCCAATCTGCAGTCAGGTAAAAGGAATGTACAACCACGTGCCTTTTGTCTGGTCCTGAAACACTCGTGGGAACAGGGCCTCAGTAAGCTCACCCAACAGAGCACGGGGACTGGTACATCCCCTCTCAGACAAGGAGGACCAGGAGTATGTTAAACCGAGTGTGAGTTAACTCTAGCTAGCACTGTTTTTATGCTTGTTTTTCCATTTTGCTATAAGGTGTTTCCTAATTGGTTTTGTGGAATAAAATCCTTTGAGAAACCTGAAATGGGACCATTTTACCTGTGCCCACTCTCCATCTAGTGTGAATTTAAAATGTGTAATGCTGGAGGGCTTATGGCAGCATACAAAATAATAGTTCCTTACTGCAAGTGAGCAGAATTGTCCAAATTAGGCTGGTTGCAGTTATAAATAATGGACATCTTGGCAGCACGTAAGACATGTTTGAAAGTATTTAGCAAAACTTTGTCTATTTTAAAATTCCTGTACCCGGGTATGATGGTCCAATGTACCTCTACTGCCTGTGGGAGTTGCACATCTCAGAGTGAAAAGGGTGCTTCACATTATTCAGTATAAGAAAAGAAGATTTAAAATAACTGGGATGGTATCCATGACATTCTTAATAAAGAATTTTTTGAATTTTTTAGAAGAACTTTCTGAAAATAGATCAGAGGGCTTTGAATTGTTTTTTAACGAACATATGTTTTAACAGGCGCAGATGTACCCAGGGAATGAAAGTTGGGGGCTGTAATATATAAATGTGTGTATCCTTTTGGATAGGAATGGATGGGAGGAAGAAATGATGCACAGTTACTTGTCCAAGATCAGTTAGTTATTCCATGGCTATGCAGGGATTTGAATCAGCACCTCCCACTGCCACATCTGTGTTCAAGGACAGCTTTGCATAAGCACTTAAACACAGAGCCACTTGTTCCTAGTACAAATTTTAACACATAACATGCCAATACATGCAGTTCATCGTATCGTAGCAGCTGAAAATAGCACTTATTTTAAAAAACCCTTAATCTATATTTTTGGCAGCAATACAGTGATGAATGCAGGTGTGTCACAGCATGGGTGAAGCCAGCCTCTTATTGTAAATGGTCCGCACAGATTCTTAAAAAGAAAGTGCTAAACATCTGGAAAATGTATGCAAGGAATAAAAGATTTTCTAAACTGCCAAAACTAGTTTTAAAGATACTCTGTAAGTCGCTACTCTCTTTCAGTTTCTCAAGATTCATTCCTTGCATTAATAGTCCATCACCAGCCAGAAATACCCTAAATATTAAAATGTTACTTAATATTGTGAAAAGTAAACAGGCAATACCAACTTCAGCCTTTCATCTTTTAAAAATTGTTTTACATTTTTTTATTCCAGAGCACTGGAAGATAATTGCTAATAATATCATTCTTGTTGCAAACTTGCTGTTATATACAAAATACTATAAACTAACCGTTACACAATAAATGTCAACGTTCAAAGGTATATCTAATGAATGTGTATATGTATATTCAACAGATATACAAGCAAAGATACAATATATGCAGTCACAAAAAGTCCTATGAATTCTATTACTGCATTTCACATACTGCTTATCCAGCAGACCTTTCATGAATGCTCTAAGGCACTGAACTAAATCAGGAAGGGGACAGAATTGGCTTGTGCTATAATGGAAAACCAAAGTCCTAGGAGATATTTAACTCAACATTCACCACTTTTATTTAAATAGATGTTACACAACTTTGCAGTATTAACCAGCTGAAAAATTTCTTGTCTAATAATGCATTGCAGAAGGGATCCCAAGTCTTCTGAGAATGCACAGAATTGTCAGGAAGACGAGCAATGTTTCAAAGAGTGGTAAGTAGAAGTATGCCTTAGGTGTAGCTGACACATGGTAAACTATGATTTGTTTTGTAAATGAGGCATGGGATCCTTAGGCTCACAGCTTTTCTTCTCCCTTTGTGCATAGCTATGCTATTTTCACTTTCATATCAAGCTACAGATTATTTTAACATCCCAAATGGTAGACATGTATACTTTCCCTGCAGAACAGATTCCAAACAGTTGTTTAAGACTTCTTAGAATTCTGGATTTCAGAGAAAGCACAAACCAGAGTTCTCCACTTGGAGTGAATGGCAAATTATTGTTTATTACAAAAGTGGAAATAAGTAATTCATTACTTGGCTGCGAGTGGGGGTCGGGGGAGCTTGTGAGTCAAACCATGGATCCCAACAGACTAACTCACATGACAGCGAATCATGCCCTAGGTAATTTGCAAATAATTATAGTTCACAAATTTTTGTATACCCTGTGACCTAAAAAAAAAATGTGTGAAAAATCAGCAAATTTAAATCGGGTTGCAAGATTGATAATGGCTGCTTCCACACAGCTGTTTTTCTGTCTTTGCTTCCTTTTTTGGAACACTCGCATCAGACCATCCTTTAATTGCTCATGTTTCTGGTTTCTCTGGAGAAGGGCCGTAGCTCAGTGGTAGAACATCTGCTTAGCATGCAGAAGGTCCCAGGTTCAATCTCCGGCATCTCCAGTTAAAAGGGACTAGGCAAGTAGGTGAGACCCTGGAGACCTTGGAGAGCCACTGCCAGTCTGAGTAGACATTACTGACTTTGATGGACCAAGTCATAAGGCAGCTTCATGTGTTCATGTGTTCATCCCTGGTGTGTGCTCTTTCGCTCTCAAAACTGCTTTAGTATGATTTTTTTTGGAAACAGCATAGTTGAAGCATGTTAGCATGCCATCAGGATGGAGAAGTTTGTAGTTTTGAAGGTCCCATCCACATTGCTGCCCTTTTCTTTTGGTCAGTTCCATTCAGCCACAGTTCCATTCAGCCACCACCAGAAGGATTTTGGGGACTTAAAAAAAACACACCTGGTAATTGTTTTAAAATTACAGAAATTACCATTTTTTTAAGGCCTTCAAAAACCCCTACAGTGGTGCATTGGGAAAGGGGACATACAGGAGAGATGGCAGCTGATCAAGGAAAGTATGCAGAAAAATCCTTTCCAGGTGCTTTGCTGACGTGAATGCCTTTCCAGTGACAAATAATGTTAAATGGAGAATCCTTGCTGTGTGTATGGCAACCTCTGGGGAGCAAATCCAGCTTCTCAATGTTATGGTTAGCAATAAACTTTTTTGTTTACTGGCTGTCTTTTAGCAAAAGACAGCCAGGACACCAAGTTGACCGAACTAAGACTGCCTTCAGATGTTACAATAAATTAAAATTAATCCAAGACTGATACAAACACAACTTGTGGCCATGCTCGCTCATAGTCCTTGCTCCTTCCCACTCCCCTCTCACACAATTATGGATTCTAGATTTGAAACAAGCTCTAACTCAGGCACCCTGCTCAATTAGAGTTTGTTTCTAATTCAGGATTAGAATCCTGGTTTGTGGAAGAAATACTCTGATTCAGCATTTGTACACCACAGAAAATCTGAGTTTCTTTGGAACCCAAAGTCCATAATTGTACTCCATGCAAAAAGGGAGAAGGAAGAGTGAAGTACATACACTGTACATGACTTGACAAATTTTCTTTGGTCCTAAGAGTCAGTGCCAAAATTTAGGAGCCAGACTCCTTTTTCAGCCTTCAGGGTTTTGTATTTCATTTTTAATGACCGCATACCACAAAACCTAATTTTAAACTCTCAGTTTCTCATGATTTTATTAAAGTTGTGATAAAAGAATTGGAGTATATAAATAAATATGAGGTAATCACAAAATAAATTTACCACGAAAAAAGCTAACCTCTAATCCTAAACTTCTCCCCAGTTTCTCTTAATTGCATTATTTCTTTACAAAGCTCCATTTAGTTGACTACTAGAGCCAGTACAGAAAGCTACTTATTAAGAAATTGAGTCATCAGCCTCTACCAGTGTGCTGTAGTAGTCAGAGTCTTGGAACAGGATCTGGGAGACCCAGGTTCGAATCGCTACTGTGCCATGGAAGCTCGCTGGGTGACCTTGAGCCAGGCATATACACTCAGCCTAACCTACCTCACAGGGCTGTTGTGAGGATAAAATGGAGGAGAGGGGAAGGGTGCTTTCGGTCCCCACTGGGGAGAAAGGCAGGGTATAAATGAAGCAAATAAACAATAAAATACTGAATTGTGTAAAGTTAACATATAAAGAAGGAAGGTCAAGAATTTGATGCACGTGTATTTACCGTATATACCCGTGTATAAGCCGACCCGCGTATAAGCCGAGGTGCCTAATTTCTCCCCAAAAATGGGGAAAAATTAGGCACCCGCATATAAGCCGAGGGTCGGCTTATAACCCCTCCCCCCCCGCAGACTTACCTGACCGGGCTCCCGGGAGCAAGCGGCGCGGGCCTGGTGGCGGTGGTGGTGCACCCGGAAGGCCGGGGCAGCCTCCCTGCAGTTGCAGGAGGCCGCCCCAGGCCGCTCCCGGCCCCAGGAAGCGGTGGCGCGGCCGGCCGGGGGTCGGGGCAGCCTCCGTGCAGCTGCAGGAGGCCGCCCCAGGCCGCTCCTGGCCGCGAGAAGCGGCGGCGCACCCGGGCGGGGGCTGGGGCAGCCTCCCTGCAGCCGCAGGAGGCCGCCCCAGGCCGCTCCCGGCCCCAGGAAGCGGTGGCGTGGCCGGGCGGGGGCCGGGGCAGCCTCCGTGCAGCCGCAGGAGGCCGCCCCAGGCCGCTCCCGGCCGCGAGAAGAGGTGGCGCGGCCAGGCGGGGGCAGGGGCAGCCTCCCTGCAGCCGCAGGAGGACGCCCCAGGCCGCTCCCGGCCGCGAGAAGCGGCGGCGCGGCCGGGCGGGGGCCGGGGCAGCCTCCGTGCAGCCTCAGGAGGCCACTCCCGGCGGCAGAAAACGACACGGGCCCGGCTGCGGTAATTTCCCCCCTCCCTCCTCCCTCCCTCCTCTACCGTATTGATCCGCGTATAAGCCGAGGCCGGCTTTTTCAGCCCTTTTTTTGGGCTGAAAAACTCGGCTTATACGCGAGTATATACGGTATACCACAATCAAAATACATTCTTATATGAAATGATAAATAAGATTTGCATTTCTACCAAAGACTGCCAAGAGATGCTACAGTAAAATCATAGCTGAAAATACTAGGCGCTGCAATGAAATTTCTAGGGGGAGCTGGCACCTGGAATTTGTCAAGTCCTGTGCTAACAAGCCTTGTTGTTGCAAGCTTCATATTAACTGGAGCTTTTTGTGATGTCTGAATGAAGCCAATATCTTGTTGAAGAAGCCAGCAGCAGACCCTAAAAGAACAGATCCAGCTTATTTCTGAAAGGAGCTTCTTATTTATTTATTTTTTAAAAAAATATTGCTCACCCTTTGGAGACCATTGTGATGTCCAAAGGCTTTGGGGGCAGATTACAGCATAAGAGACACAAATGTTAGATCCCGCTAAAAACTACAATACCAACTGTAATACAGCATAACCACACTAAAAGCAATTGAAATCTTAAGAACAATTCTAATTAATTTAAGATTAAAAACCTAACATATAAAATATAGAATAGCAAAGCAACAAAATTTAAACACAAGGAGAACAGCCAAGCAAGAAACAGTACAAAAGACTACAATAAAACTAACCAACCCACTACAGACTATAAGACCGTCAATAAATCTAACCAACAGAGTAAACTATAACCCAGGCAACCATTTAATAGAAGACTTAGGTGAACACAAATGTCTTTATCCAATGCAAAAATGACATCAGGTCTGGAACTACGTGAATAGCTGGGGAAAAGGCATTCCACAACTGGTTCTAGTAATGAACTGTTTTACTTTCATTACGGATGGGAAACAAAGCAGGGCCTGTGCTCAGGATCTTAAACAATAGCCAGGAAAGGATGGAAGCAAGCAGTCCTTTTAATATCCTGGGTCCTGACTATTTAGGTATTTGAAAGTCAAAACCAGTATCTTGAAATGGACTCATAAGCAAATTGAGAGCCAGCAATCTTGTTTCAAGACAGGCAAAAGGTGTTCTCTATAACAGGTACCAGTTAGAAATCTGCCAATTAGAACTGCTAAATTGTGTTCCAGGAGAGCCCCAACTACAGCACATGACAGCAGTCCAACCTGGTTGTGATCACTGCATGGATAACCATGTCCAAATCACACAGCATGTCACCAACACCTATTATGTGGGGATCACAGAAAGAAACTATAACCAGGCACAGCCTGCACACACATGACAATTTTCCCACACAGCTATTGCTTCCATACAGGGGGAAAAATATGTACACTGTATCATGTGAAACAATACAGACATGTCTCTCTGCCACAGGCTCTGCAGCACAACAATCAGTCTGAGGGATGGCTGCATCCCTTTTCCTTTCTCTAACCCCCTGGGTAAACTACATCCCTTTTGGAAAAAATAGTTGTGTGTATATTCATTATCTATTCTATAATGATATGTTTGTGGGGGCGTTCAAGGCCCAAACAAGCCCATAAAAAGCAAGGGTGGGGACAGGATAATTCCTATTTCACTATTGCTTCTCTCCCTGGGTTCAGAGCTACACAATCAAGACAGAGCACATTTTTCCAGCCTGTGTCAGCCAGTGAACCATGCTGCACAGCCTACCTATATCTGAGGCTCTTTCAGTGTATGAAGTGTTAAAAGAGAGAAAGCCTTTTGTGTGGCTGCTGCAAAACTTGGCAAGAAGGAGTACAAATGGGGGGGTGCAGGGGAACAGAAACTGAACAAAAAGGGAGAGACCAATCACAGAAAAAGGGGAAAACTTTCAATGCTGGAACATCTCTTGGGTGACAAAAAAGAAAAGGGGTAACAGATGGGAGGCACAGAGAAAAAAAGCACACAATGGGGACAAACATAGAAGAAAGGGTTAAAAGGGAGGCACAGAGAGCTCTGGGATAGGGAACCAGGGGGCGATGGAGAAGGAGAAGAGTGTGGACTATAGAGTTCAGACAGAAAAGGGAACAGACAGTGTTCAAGGCAGAGGGGGAGTTAAAACTGTACCAAAATGCTTTTCTATCAATAACAAAGCAATTCAGCCTTCTTGGATTGAGACAGACTGAATCAGCCTTAAGAATGATTTCAGCTGTGTGCCTCTGTCCTACACAGAAGTAGCATCAATTTAGAAAAAGTACCATATGTGAAGTCTCCCAAGATAGTTCTCCCACATGGATTTAAAATGTTCCTATCCCCACACATTATGCTTGCTGAGGTTGCCTGTTCACTGATGAGCAACTTGTTCAGGAAGAAATTTGTAGTCTATATTGGAAATGCACTCTGAGAGCAGAAAGGTTTCAGCGGTTCTTTGTCTGGGAGACCAGACATTAACATCCTCTGAAATACTGCTGAATTCACAGTTGATTCATACACAGAGCAAGAAAATGTGTATGTATTCCTATAAACAAATTAGATAATGTTCTGAATCATTAAAATATTTCGGCTTGTTAAAGAATATGTATATATATGAACTAGCCTTTGCAATGGGTAAAAATTATCCAAAGCTGCTAACTTGTGAAGTCATAGTTATTTGCATCGTACATTACTTAGAACCCCTTAAACTGGCAATAAAACCCTTTTTCGTTAGGTGAAAAGGCTAATTCAGAAGTTACATTACAGTACACACAGGAAAGGGGGAAAGGAACAGCTTTTTACACCACACATTTGGCTTTCACAATGTTTACTTTATTCTTTGTTAAAAGTATGCAGTTGCCAGATTCTTAAATATTACATTCTTGACAGGAGAGAACCAATAAGAAACCTCTCAATTTGTGTCTTCACAGGGGATGCCATTCATATAAGAAAAACATCACTTTGATGCCCTGTTTGCATTCCATTTCTAATAACAAGGAGGATGAAGGTCTCTGGTTTCTATGGTAACCCAGATGGGCCACAATACAAGATCCTTAAAAATGTTCAAATGCTGAAATGCAAAAACAAATTAAACAAGAGAGTTTTCACTACTTTGTAGAAGCTAAACATTAAAATTAAGAGTAACATCACACGTGAGTGTAAGGAATTGCTTTTGCACTATAATGGCTGAATCGTTTTAAGAAAAAATGAGTGTTTCCCCTTGAATGTTTTTAAACAATATACATAAATTGGTATTGTAAAAATATCAGGCACATAAATATAACTTAATTTACCAGTAGTGCAATCCTGCTTTTGAGTTATGTTCTCTGGTAGAATGCAAAGATACGATTGTGAATTATACCAATGCAATGGTGTTGGGTTTGCAGCAGTGTAACTACTGCACAGGTGGTCCTGCCTGCGTCAGGAGAAAGGCGAGGTATATAAATATTCCAAATCAATGTAGAATATTCTGCAAAAATAAATGAATACTCAGACAGACAAACACCACCAGTGCAAAGGTCAAAGTGACTGGAATATAGGGTTTAATTAGAATCCAATGGGGAGATGCTGGTTCCCCCCATGGTCTAATATTACCCCTCTGAAAGAGATGGTGTAAGTTATACTACTCTTCAGGGGTCGATGGAGAGCTAAGCATGACAGCTCTGCCACCTCCTACCTCCCTGCTAGCAAGGACAGGGTTCCAGTTTGCAGCCAGTCAAAGCACACCATAGTATCAGCCCCAGCCAGGGCATGTACACCCTTATATCACTCTATCCTCATGACTAAGAGTATGAAAGAGCACACTGATAATATTATATCCTGCAGCATTCCCTGGGGTGGGGGGAATCTCTTTCTTTCAACCACTTTGATCTGGGAGTCCGCAGCTAGGTATTCAACTTAAAAGTCCCTTGCCAGCTGATCCAATGCTGCCCCATTTAACTGCAGCTTTACACAGCCCCTCCCCAAGTACTAGTCTACATGGCTGGGACTGTCCTATGTGTGAGGCTATAGGGAAGGGGACATGCCAAGCATCAAGTTACTGGGAGACTCCCATCATGAGCTTCTCTTCCATCTGATCCTGTGGCTGTATAGGCAGTGTTGTTCTATGAAGTATGAAGTTTGGGATTTGTTCCTTCTGGCTTCCCCTTTTTCATTAAAACTATTGTTGCCACCCATATGCCCAAGAGGAAGACTTTTCCTTACGGATGTTGCATTTCCACATCCTACAGATGCAACTTTAATCACCCTCCCTTACTTCTCACTTATCCTTTCTCATTAAACTATCAAGGGCAGCTCCATGGATCTGCCTCCTGTGAGCATGTGGTTTAGTTTCTATTCATCCTTGCCAGCCCTCATCCTTTCAAAAAAGCTTGTTCTCATTTCATGGAATCCATCTCAGGCATGTATTCTATAGTGTTACTACTACTATCTATGTGGTATCCTTAGACTCACAGTCAGAATCCAATAGTTCCCCTGAGAGGCCTGAGCTTTGGAGATGGCTATTTATTTTATATCCAGCCTTTTCTTTTTAGTCTAAGAGGTTAAAAAAAAAAAAAAGAATTCAAGGCCAACAAATACAATTAAAACATAATATAAAATTACAATATACAACTGCACAAAGTTCAAACAGAGAGCATCACCACAACAGACTGATCTCCTGCCAAAAAAAGAATTAGTTCAGTACATATCCTGCTTAAAACAAATACCCTTTAAGAGCATTGTGAATGGAATGTCAGTTCTTCTTTCTCTGTGTGGTCCAGTCCCAGATGAGGTCTTGACAAAAAGGCTGCTCTGCTGCCACCAGGGAATTCAAACACCTGATTCAAGAGACCTTTGGATGTTACAGTTCCACTTAGCCACTGACCTATCATATTAAAAAGGTAAAGGTCCCCTGTGCAAGCACAGGGTCATTCCTGACCCATGGGGTGACGTCACCTCCCGACGTTTCCAAGGCAGACTTTGTTTGCGGGGTGGTTTGCCAGTGCCTTCCCCAGTCTTCTTCCCTTTACCCCCAGCAAGCTGGGTCCTCATTTCACCGACCTCGGAAGGATGGACGGCTGAGTCAACCTTGAGTCGGCTACCTGAAACCTACTTCCATCGGGATCGAACTCAGGTCGTAAGCAGAGCTTTTGACTGCAGTACTGCAGCTGAGCTTAAAAAGGCGAAGTGGACTTTTTTGGTAGTGGGTTTGTAAACTGTGGAACAGGTATGGAGTAAGTTAAATGACATCATCATGGCATTAAGTACGTACTAGAAATACAGGGGAGGCACCAATGTGGGAGCGCTGTCAGGAGTGACTTTGTGATGGGTGATGATGGTGTTATCATCTGTGTGAGTGGCTGCTGGTGATAAGTTATGTATTTCCACAGCTATTGTTATGTTTTAAACTTTGCTGCTGTGAAAACACAGGATCCTGGTTAATTACACCAATATAAGCTTCAGCATAATATACCCTCTTAGTTTGACTACAAGATTATACTCCCCAAAATCTATAGCTGTCACATTAATACTCATTTGGGGGTTTTCCCCCCATTATTTGCTTTGTTCTAGCAACAGTGCTGTCACATTTTTTACAAAATCTACACGAGTGCTTCATGACCTTTCTACGGAAAGAGCACTAACCACCATTTCAGCTCAAGAAATGAGCACATAAAATGCTTTGGCAAACAACCAGCACCACAATGGATAATTTTAATGACTCCTTTAAATATACTAGCAGGCCAGCTGCTGAGGATAATACCTGAAATACAGCCTTTTCTACACAGTTGGGGGGGGGACTTCTTAAAATGTATACCAAGTGCTGGGTCACACATGCATGTACACAACTGGATTTCTTACTACCTGACTGGCAGCTGAATGTGTGAATTCACTTAAGAAAGAATTACGATACCTAAAGTGACACTAGTGAAGTAAGAGTTTTATTTATGGAGATATTTACACCCTGCTTTTCTTTCCAATGGGAACCTAAACAGGCTTATAACATAACCCCCTACCATTTTATCCTCACGGCAGCCACCCTATGAGGTAGGCTAGGCCAAGAGTGTGTGAATGGCTCCCGGTCACCCAGTAAGCTTTCACATGGAAGAGCAGGGATTCAATCCTGGGTCTCAAAGATCCTAGTCCAACACTCTCACCACTGCACAATGATGATTCTCTCTTACGATGCTAAATCTGTGACATTTTATTCATGCATGCATATTGTCATCAAGGGAGGAATGTGCCTGTGTGACCTTGCCCTGGCACAGTTGAGACTACGTGTGTACTCTTTAAAAACAAACTATAGTATATAATGTTTCAGGAAGTAATAAAACTTTGAAATATAGCATGAAAAGCTTTTGTTGATACTTCCATAAGCAATTCATATAGTGAAGTTTTTATATTTCTCTAGCTATCAAAAATTAGATTTTATGCCAGTTGACAAATGGGTGAACAACAGTTTGCAATGTCCTTCCCAGTTTCATATAAAGCTTCCCACAGTTTTTGTAACAACTAGATTCAAACCCTTCCTCTTCCTGATTAAGGTAAAACCACTTAACTGTCTTTCTAAAACACACTGGCTATGCGTGGGGGGGGGGGGAGAGAGACTACATGTAAACTTGCATCCTACCACTCCATTCAGCAAGGTCTGAAGCTTTCCTCCAGCCTAAGGAGCCTTCCTCTGAAGGAAGCAGCTCTTCTACTACTTCACTGAATGGAATGGTGGAACACAAGCCATTATATGTAGTTAATTTTGTCTAAAGGAAAATGCAGCCACAGGGGCTGCGATTTAAAAGGAAATACCAGCACGGGGAAAGAAAGAGCATTACATTATTTTCCCTCATGCAGCTTTCCTGCCCCAAATCACCAGCCCTAAACTTGTTGCAGAGCTTGCTCAAAATGTCATGTGACAAGTGTAGATGGAAGACTAGTCAGGCTTCTGATTCATGGGCAACACTGTATTACAGTTTGTCGAAACGTTATAGAAGTGTTGAAGGTTCCACTCAGAACGGACTATCAGCAGTACACAGCAGCTTTCACAGTTAACTATCTGGAAGCACACTTTACAGAAATTAACGGGGCTTCCTGTCAAGTAACACTATCCAAAATTAGTGTTAAACAGTCCTATAAGCCACTGCACACAAGCTGCTTCGAAACTCGGATGGTAAAGCCCCTAACAGCAGCACAAAGGCGCAATCTGTGCCACCCTCGACCCAAGAATCTTAAAGGGCAAAGACAATCATATAAATCTGATGCATGAGCATAAAGCTACACTAAGGAACTGCTAATGTATGTGTGTGTAAGGGGGGTTAAGGCTTTTCAGTGAACAGAGATGAATGTGGCAGCTGACTGCTGCTCTAAACAGAAAGACATTTGCTTGAAATTAGGTATAGGGCAAAATCCTGTCTGAACCGCTGCAGTTAAAGCAGCTGTTTATGATCAGGCTCACAAACAGATAAAAGTTTGTAGCTGTTATGCTGCTTGAACACCCCATCAGGATCAAGCCTTCTGGTTGAAAAATTAAGCACTACTCAACAACATCCATCCTAGAGGTTCTGTCTATCATTTATCAATTAATGTGGAAACAACCAACTCACATGAAGACCCTCCCAGCGACAGCAGATCACTAGGAACTTCAAAACAGTATAGGCACCAATCAGAATTCTCAAATTTATTTATATTTATATCCTGCTTTTCTTCCATCGTGGACCTCAAGGGTGTATGGGTGTGTGTCCAGGCACTGACAAAGACTGTACCGGCTTAGCTTCATCAATGTTGGATGTTCCAAACTGTGTAAGAATACCCTACTTTTGTTGACCATGTTATATGGTCTGGAAGAACATGAGCCAAAAAAGAAGAAGAAGTTTGAAATTCTACACAGTGAGATCTCTTAAGAACAGCATTTTAAAGGCCATAACTTTGTATGTACGAACAAACACGAATAACTCAAAGACAAGCGTGTAGAAGGCCAGAAAGCAACAGCTTTCAAGTCACCTTGAGAAATGAATGCTGCAGAAAATGTTTAGAAATGAAAGAAAACATCAGGTGAGGAAAGTAATTTAAGATCTAGGATTCAACTTTTTTGCACTGTAGCCAAACAGGATTAACAATGAAATTAATAACAAATTTCTGATTTGTTATTATTCCAACACATTAGCTTCTGCAGGTAAATCCCAACTTTATTTTTATAAGTTAAAATCAGGTGAGCAATGCTGCTTTAATATTATACTCCAAAATACAAGAAAGGCAGAGGCATGCCAGATTCAATGCTCCTTTTATGTGTCATTCATATACTACTGTATGAGTGTCAGATCTTTGCACTGCGTGTCTTGAACATCAAAGTACAAAACGAATACAAAATTAACTTTTGCCCATGAATTCCAGCCACCTTGAGCAGGACGGGCAAAGTATTACAGCAGCAGTTGTTGAGATTGCCATCTAGTGGGAATTTTAAGATTTACAACTAAACCAGGTTATATTAAAAATTACTGAACTACCTCTATCAAAACTACTGCTAAAACCAACTTTTGTTATTACATTACTGGAATTTGTTCTCTATGGTCATCCACAGAAGGAAACCAGCTTCTTTAATGGTTTAATGCCACATGTTCAAGCTGGATTCAGAAAAGGATGAGGCACTAGAGATCATATTACAAATGTATGGTGGTTACTGGAGCATACAAAAGAATTTCAGAAAAAAATCAGCTTGTGATTCACAAATTACAGCAAAGATTTTGACTGTGTGGATCATAGAAAGCTATGGTTGGTTTAAAAAGAATGAGAATGCAACAATATCTGATTGTATTGATGCATAAGCTATACAGGGGAAGGGCTGTGGCTCAGTGGTAGAACATCTGCTTGCCATGCAGAAGGTCCCAGGCTCAATCCCCAGCATCTCCAGTTAAAGGGACTAGGCAAATAGGTGATGTGAAAGACCTCATCCTGAGACCCTGGAGAGCTGCTGCCAGCCTAAGTAGTCAATATTGACTTTGATGGACCAAGGCAACTTCAGGTGTGTTCATGTGTGTGTACTCTGGACGAGAGGCTTCTGCTAGGATAGAATATAGAGAAACAGAATGGTTTCCAATTGGCAAAAGTGTCAGATAAGGATGTATTTCATCTTCAAATGCCAAATGTCCAATAAGTTTGAAAAATGAAACGGTTTTCTGTCCAGAATGAGAAATTAAGTTTGAGAACGTATAATTGATGTCTATAGAAGTATTGTATTCTATAATTTTGTATTTTAGACCCATGGTTTTTTATTTTGTTTTTAACTTTAAACAATAATAACAATAAAAAAGAAAAAAAATAGTGAAGACCTGAAATGACTACTGATAAAGGTTAAAAGTGCCAAAGCAGGATTACAGCTGAATGTCATGAAGACAAAAGTATACTCAGGAATTACATAACTTTAAGGTTGATGATGAAGAAATTGAAATTGCTAATGATTTTCTATTCATCTGGCACAATCACCAAGCAAAAGGGAGACTGCAACCAAGAAATCAGAAGGAGATTGATTTTGGAAAATGCAGCTATGTAGGAGCTAGAAAAGAACCTTAAGTATAAGGATTTGTTACTGGAGACCAAGATCAAGGCAATTCATTTTCTCCTTTACTATGTACTGTATGGATGTGAACATTTAACAATGAAGAAAGCTGACAGGAAGAAGGTTGGAGGAGAGTTGATGTTGGAGGAGTGTGTTACAGATATCATGGTCCACCAAAAGGACAAATAAGTGGGTTCTACATCAAATCAAGCCTGAACTCTCCCTAGAAGCTACATGACCAAACTGTCCAATGACCACACTAGAAGCTACAATGACCAAATTGTCCAATGACCACACTTTGGCCAAATTACGAGAAGACAAGAGTCATTGGAAAAGATAATGACGCTAGGAAAAGTTGAAGGCAGCAGGAACAGAAGAGGACCCGACATGATATGGATTCACACAATCAAGGAAGCCACAGCTCTCATTGGTTCTTGTAGGTTATCCAGGCTGTGTGACCATGGTCTTGGTATTTTCTTTCCTGATGTTTCGCCAGCAGCTGTGGCAGGCATCTTCAGAAGAGTAACATATTTGAAAATATTTAACCAATATCTGATTTGTCAACTGACCAGAACTTTTTTGACCAAATACCTAACCTGAACAATGGTTGCAAGTAAATTCAGTTAAATGTATTCTAGCTTTGTTGTTAAGCTAAAGCCTTCACAAATCGACAGGATCTGAGCTAGGGGTTCAATGATATGAGAGAGATGGGCAAGAGTTTTCTTAGGAGAAAAGTACCTGTGATCCAGCCAAATCATTCTGCCACTGAACTCCCCTTCCTCTCTGCTGTATTTCTGGCATTGCCATTGCCTACGTCTATGTAGTGAGCCTAGACTTCCATGGTGGTCTCCCATCCAACAACTAACCAGGGCACACCCTGCTTAGCTTCCAAGATCTAATGAGATTGGGCTATCCTGGGCTATCCAGGCCAACTGGTTTATTGTGACTTCAGCTTTCATGGGTAGAAGAAGAAGAGTTGGTTTTTATGTTCTGATTTTCTCTACCTTTTAAGGAGAATCAAACTAGTTTACAATCTCCTTCCCGCCTCTCCTCGCAACAGACACCTTATAAGGTAGGTGGAGCTGAGTTAGGAGAGAACTGTGACTAGCCCAAGGTCACCCAGCAGGCTTCATGTGTAGGGGTGGGGGGAAAAACCCTGTTCACCAGATTAGAGTCAGCCACTCATGTGGAGGAGTGGGGAATCAAACCCGGTTTTCCAGTTTAGAGTCCACCGCTCCTAACCACTATACCTCATTGGTACTTCCTTAGATTTGTGAAACAAAATGAGCATATGAAAAGATTTCACATACATATTCAACCCAAGAATTTGGGGCCAACTATTGAAAATGATTAGCGGTAAGTAATAAACATAGCAGAACATAATAAACACATAAAATATATTGCTACCAGATGATGTGATGGCCACTAGCTCAAGATTTTTTAAAAAAACTATTGGATAACTTAACTGAGGGTCTATCAGTGGATTTTAGGAATTAATTAAAAAGGAACCTCCATGTTTAATAACAGTTTACTGATTCACAACATGGAAAAATGGGATACTAGTCACGATGCACACCTATTTCCTCTAGTACTGGAGGAGCAGGCCTATTATATTAGGTGTTGTGGAACACAGGCAGGATGCTGCTGCTGCGACCATCTTGTTTGTGGGCTTCCTCAAGGCACCTGGTTGGCCACTGTGTGAACAGACTGCTGGACTTGATGGACCTTGGTCTGATCCAGCATGACTTTTCTTATGTTCTTATGTGACAGCTCTCTCTCTGTCATGCACAGTTGTGAGTGTCTTGAAACATCTTAGTGGCTACTGTTTGAAAAAGAATAATGAACTAAACCGAGCTATGACCTCTAGTAAGATTTGTTGTTATGTTTTAATGTCTTTACATGAGTTAATTTACACTAAAGCTGAAAAGCTAATAGAGCAAAAGTCACTTGCTTGTTTCTTTTTGAAAAGATTCTTCTATTAGGGTTGAGAAAATATAAAACAGTTGACGTCTGCTAGAAGGCCACTGAACTGCGGGCTGGAAGATGCATGTTCTCAGGTAGTCAGAAAGACTAGATGCAGCAGATATATTTTCCAAACTCTTAGTGCTGATCTCAACAGCCTTCCAATGAGATATTCAAGATGGGACACAGTAGGTTATTGTCAAACAAAAAGGGAAGAGAGATTTTAACTGTCTTTCAAGATTAACTGAAAATTGTCCATTCATGAGGTCATGGAAGTCCTCAGACAATATGGAAACTTAAGTTACAGTCCAATTAGCTCCAAAACGGAATATGCACAGCAACATGTTCTTTTCACAAAGACCACCCCATAACACACAATAAGCCTCCTAAGCTTTGCGGTGTTTTAAAATGTTGGCTGTGATGAAACACTGAGGGAGAGATTTGGAGCACAATCCTAAGCAAGTCGACTCAGAAGCAAGTCCATTAGGACTGCAGCCACAGACTATTATTTTGATTCCTTGAGGTACTCTTGTCTGAATCTGTTTATTAAGGGCACAAAAGCATGAAAAAGCCAAGAGAGATAACACAAAGTCTTTTGCTCGCCTGAGACAAACTACATGCTTCAAACCATATGGTAACACCCTTCCTGAACCGACTGCGGCTGAGGGATCACATACCTGTGCCTAGCACATCAAGGAGAAGAGTAAACTACGACTAACCTAGTTTAGGAGGAACGACGTGAGTCTGTTAAATGCTGTGCTTCCTTTCCACACATCAGCATTTCTAGCCAGAGAAAAAACTGGCTGGGAAGGCGACATGTCAGAGTCAGCGTGGTGTAGTGGTTAAAGTGTGGGACCAGGATCTGGGAAACACAGGTTCAAATCCCCACTCTGCCATGGAAGAACACTGGGTGACCTTGGGCCAGTCACACACTCTCGGCCTAACCTACCTCATTGGATCGTTGTGAGGATGAAATGGAGGAGCGGAGGACGATGTAAGCTACTTTGGGTCCCCACATTGAGGAGAAAGGCAGGATATAAATAAAGCAAATAAATAAATAACCATTCCCTATGTGGATAGTATTTGAGCAGCAAGGTGCTAGACCACTGGTTAGCAGCTCCAACACCACTTCAACAAGATGACGTTTTCTCTAAGCATATCTGACAGTTTATGATAATCAGACATAGCAGTTTTTTGCAGGCCTGGCAAGCTGTGGTCTTGTAAACCTGTTCCCAGGCAAGCCCAGCACCTAACGTGCTACACTCTATTCAAGAAGGCAGAATCACTCATGACCACAGAGTAGTAAATTAGAGGAAAGGATTTATTTAATCCAACTCTTGCTACCATGAGTTGCTTTTAGGAGCTGGCACCAAGATCAATGGCTTAAAAGAACAATGCTTGGCCAACATATAATGAACGAGTCCCAACACACACATTTCTGGAGATAGCAGGAAAGGCATTACCAAGTAAAGGTCACTAGGAGTGCATAAAAAAATATGACAAAAGGAATGAGGAAGGGCAGGACAGGGCAAGGTGAACAGAAATGCCACACTATAAATACTTTTGTAAGCAACGCTCATGTTCTTTCAAATATGTGTGAATAATAATAAAACAGCCTATCTTTTTAATATGGTTTGGATGTTACAGATTCTGCACCTGGTACTACATTCCTTAAAATGCTGCACATTCAGTATTGAAGAAAATTATCTGTCATGTTACAATACTATTGGTATATTATTACGGGTAAGTAATGTTCAGTTTAGATAAAGGCAGATTCGGCCAGGGGGAAGAATCCATCATCATGAACAGTATTAAACTTACAACAGATGGTAGAAGGCCAAATCACATACACACGTATACACATACATACACACAAGCAATAAGAAAAAAGACCATCAATATAATGCTTATTATCTAAAGCAGGGCTTCTTAAACTTTTCCACTCGCGACCCCTTTTTGCCCAGGAAATTTTTATGCAACCCGGGTATATAGGTATATAGAATAGGTATACAAATCAAACATCTACTGACAATAAATCATAAAGAAATCTATTTTAAAACAATTCTTTGGTATACATATAATTTTACCGTTTATTAAAGACGAAAGCAAATTTGCATACTGTTGCCAAATTTTCACGACCCCCACATTTAGTTATGCAAACCCATACGGGGTCCCGACCCACAGTTTAAGAAGCTTTGATCTAAAGCATAAGTCAAATGTAAGATTCTAGAACCTAGGTTAAAAGACAATTAGTTCTTATGTGATTCTAGAACCTAGGTTAAAAGGAAATTAGTTCTTCTTAAAAACATCATGAAATCAGGAAAGGAACAAGGGCCACACAGTTCATACACACATATAGTTAACTGAAATACATGTGGGCAACTTGCATTATAGAACTCTGCTTTTCTTAGATACTAGTTCACATGGTTGTCTGATTACAAATCATTTTCTACTTTAAAGAAAATTGTTGATGCAACCTTGAGTGGTAGCACAGCTATAAGTTTCTCTTGCAGAATCAGCATGTCTTTAATGGCTCAGATTAAAACTTTAATAGGACATTTTCATTGCTGAAGGCTAAGATACACAGTACGCTGAAAATTAGGAACTGCAAAAGTTGGGACAAGGAATGTTTTTTTTTTAATAACTTTGCTGAATGTAGAAAGAGCTCACTTAAGTAGCTTCTAGGGGAAGAAATGACTGTTTGCATGCACTTTCTGATAAGCTTGGCATTGGAGCTAAAAAGTTAAAGGAAATGCAAATCAACTGTTAGTTATTCAAGAACATGTGTGATTAAATCAGGTACCTAAAAATGCAAAATATGCAACACTTTTAATTTATACAGCATCTCAAAAGCAAACTAAATTGTAATCCCTCCCACTGAATAAAGAAAATGATTTAGCATGTACTGAACTGACTGAATTGCTCTCCAGTATAAATGGCCACTTATTTTAGACTCGGCTTGTAACAAGCAAGTGGCCATTGAAGTAAGTAAACACTTATTGGCAATATGAATAGCAGACATGCTGACATGCAAATCTTGTGTTAACAGTCTGCCAGCAGTAAAACAGGGCCATGATTTGTCACAGACTCACTGCTACTGCACACTGTGCACATCCTTTTCCAAATGCCCTATAGGAAAAAAAACTGCTCAAATTGAAAATACCATTTGAACTGAAAAGTGTAATGATTAAACAAATTGAAGAAATTGCTAGAGTGTACTTGTGCTACCACTAATGAAAAACAACAGCACCTCCCTGCATTGTTTTGTGACCTTTTAAAATTGCACTTTAAAAAAATTACAAGCTTGATGTTCACACATAGTACAACACAAAAAGGAGCCCTGGTATACTGTGAATCTGTTGCTTTCTTCTAAATCTATTGTTTTGGGGAGTTGGAACCTCCTGCTCTGACTGGAGAGAGAGAGGCTAAAATGCAACATGGCTTGCCACCCCATCTTCCTATTATATTTGGACAAGACACTGTGCTATTGTTTTTGAGCAGGAAACTGTACACCTGTCCATAACAGCTGAAATACACTTTGATGGGTTATCTTGGTTAACTCCAAGAAAGTGTGAAGAACACAAGCTATGTTTAGAATTGCAAATTTGGGATGTGCCTGTAATTATTGACTTCTCAAATGTGTTAAAGAGCGTACAACATGGACTGGAGTTTTTTTTTTTTATAACGCAATAGCAACATTTACTATGATGTTGTTTGGTTCTAAACTGCTATCAGGCTCTAAACTGTCACAGCTTTACCACTGTATGATCTTGGCATTTAGCTCTCAAAATCAGAAGAGAGTTCTCCACAGCAGTAGCAAAAGCAATAATCTAGAAATCTGCCTTCCAGCTGCCATCCAGACACTGGAAACAGAACAACCAAGACTGCTAACAAAAATCTGTTGCAGCCTTGCCAGAATTTGTAGAAGACAGCCCCAGTACCAACCCCAAAAGGAACCTTAAAAAGGTAAAGGTCCCCTGTGCAAGCACCAGGTCTTTCCTGACCCATGGGGTGACGTCACATCCCGACGTTTACTAGACAGACTTTGTTTACGGGGTGGTTTGCCAGTGCCTTCCCCAGTCATCTTCCCTTTACGCCCAGCAAGCTGGGTACTCATTTTACTGACGTTGGAAGGATGGAAGGCTGAGTCAACCTTGAGCCAGCTACCTGAAACCAACTTTCGTTGGGATCGAACTCAGGTCATGAGCAGAGCTTGGACTGCAGTACTGCAGCTTACCACTGCGCCACGGGGCTCCTCAAAGGAACCTTAATAGGCCATAAATTAATGAGAAGCAGGTCATACCTCTCATTTCTTCCACATATTGAACTATGCCAATATCCTGACAACTATTTCCATTAACACATAATATTCAGCAAATACTTTCAAAAAACAACAATTAAAAATGTTGCACAAATGCCATTACCATCAGGAAAGGCTGCTAGTTGTTTGTTTAAAATATTTTTATCCCACCTCATTCCCTTGGACTCAAGGTGGCTAACAGTACAACAAAAAGTTGCAAAGACATAAAACACAGAACTCCATTAAGAGATAAACATTAATGCACACACAACATCACACACAGATTTTAAAACACATAGCTATATTTGCTGAGACAGTTTCTCTTCTAAATGCCCTCTGAAATAGAATTGTCATGCCCATTTCCTAAATGTAGCCAGGAAAAGTGCCCTCTGTACCCACTCTGGTAGGCCATTCCAGGAGACTAGACCTACCACACAAAGCTTGAGAACTAGCTATTGCTGGGTGGACAGTACTGAGAGGATACCACAAGAAGGTTGTCTGAGGAGCGTAACTGGCAAATGCAGTTGAATAAGGGCCCTAGGCCAAGAAGGGCTGTAAAGGTAGTAACACAAGCAAGCACTTTGAATTGGGCCTAGAAGCAAACAGGTAATCAGTGCAATCGATGCAGCACTGCAGTGATGTGTTCTGAATGGCTGACCCGATAAGAATCTCGCTGCCATATTTTGTACCAACTGAAGCTTCCAAGAGGTCTTCAAAAGCAGCTCCACACAGAGTGCACTACAGTAGTCCAATCTGGAGGCTACGGCAGCATGAACCAGTGTGGCTAAATAAAGGCCCAGCTTGCAAGCAAGATGTAACTGAAAAAAAGTCACTCTTAGCAACAGTGCCAACCTGTTCATCCATCAATCAGGCTGGGTCCAAAAGCATCCCCAAACTTTTCATCTAATCTTGATTTTTTTTTTTTTTTGCTTTAAAACATTTGGAACAGCCACCACTCCAACTGAGTTTTTCCACAAAACATCTGTATTTGTTTCACTAATAGGAAATGAGTGGTAGGGATAGAAATCTAAAATAGTAAAAACAAACTATTCACCTACACAGAATTCATTGATCTGAACAGGAAAAGCATAGTGTAGGAGAGCCAGTGTGGTGTAATGGTTAAGAGCAATGGACTCTAATCTGGAGAACCGGGTTTGATTCCCCACTCTTCCACATGAGCAGCAGACTCTAATCTGGTCAACTGAACTGGTTTCTGCGCTCCTACTCATGAAGACAGCTGGGTGACCTGGGGCTAGTCACAGTTCTCTTAGAGCTCTCTCATCCTCACCTACTTCACAAGGTTTCTGTTGTGGGGAGAGGAAGGGAAGGAGACTGTAAACAGGTTTGATTCTCCTTAAAAGGTAGAGAAAAAGACCAACTCCTCTTCTTATTTTGCTCTTCTCAAATCAAGCATTTGTCCCATTCTCAGAAACCTTTTCTTGTGACCGGCATAATTAAAGATGGGGTTTGCAGCAAGATAATAGAAGACACGTGGAAAAAATTCCAAAGTTAAAATGCAATAGAGAGTGCAGTGCGTGCAAGGCTATACGAGCTGTCACAATGTAATCTTGGCTAAACTTCTGTTAAACCCACCATAAGCCTTTCCCTCCCCCACAGTACTCTGCTTCTCTCTCTCTCTGTTTGTGAGTAGTGAGACTTAGAAGCTATATTTTCTGCATATACAACGTATTATAGATTAACATATATAAATTTGTGCTACAAAACTCAACGTTCAGAGCAGGTTAGGGCACTTAAGCGGACTGTTTGTATTTTTGTAGGTTTTTGGTACATTCATTCTCATACAGATCAGCCTAGCTATATTTTATATTCACCTGGACATTTTAAAGAAATCCAGCAGACTAACCATCCCAAGTACCTTGCATGATTTTGGCATGAGCAGGAAATGGATCTAGCTCAAATAAAAATAAATATATAAATAAATCACATAACAAACAGTGCTGCTTGGAATCCCAAATAAATAAATTTCAATTTAGAATTTGTCAAAATATAGAAATAGGTAACTTTGAAAACCATTACTAACATGCCATCTTTTATACATAGCCAAAAGCATTTCAAACAAACCAGGGTATCGCTTTGCTGTTCAATGGCTAACATGAGTGACAATGTTAAATGACTTTGTCCGGAAAAGAAAAGCATCACACTAGGTTTTTAAAAGTTACTAGTTTTGAACTTCAGAACTTGCTTTTGTCAATGCAATGTAATTTTGTTCTAAAGTGTACCCTTTTCTTTAAAATTAGAATGCTGGTAATATGTACAATCACTCCTATCTAAAACGTTACAGCACAGTAATTCAGCTACCAGCCTCTGTGATTATAAATAGGCTGCCATTCCAGGCAACAGTGGCAGCTTTCCCCCCATTCTGCTTTTCATGCTCACTCTGATTTCCTACACGACAGAGATTTCTGGATAGTTTTTCTTGTGTTGTAATAGATACGATATCCACAACAGGCACAATTACATTTGTTTTCATGATTATTCAAATCGAATTCCATACCAATCTACCTCTCTTTGTGTTATTTGTGTACAAACAGATTTACAGGCCTGCAAAATTGCATCTTGAGTTATGAATTAAGCATTCAGCATTGTAAATCAGCACTCACTCACACAGTCGACCAAAAATCTTGGCTTTATCAACATCACCTGAGCAACTGTTTCTTTTCTAGCATGTAAAAAGTGCTTGAACCACAAAAACTAGGTATTTTTTCAAAATCCATTTTATTTATTTTAACAGTGGCAAAGGTTTGCATGCCCACAAACCAATGAGATCAACTGATTTCCCTAAGAATTTTCAAACAGTAAAATGGAGCCAAGTGTGAAGCATTTTTCAGTTTGTATTTTAATCTCCAAAAGATTATGATTAAGCATTTGCTTCTTGCAGCCCAACGTTTGTTGAAATGCTATAAGCAACACCTATCATAATTAGCATTCAGGGAATATTTTAAAGAATTATAGTTGTCTTATTTTTATCCAGGTTTCAGCATATTAGTCATTCTGTGAAAATGCTTAATATGTAAAGTGGCTCATATTTTATTTTGCTGTTTGCTGCATATTAAGTTCCATTACTTAGCCCGTTCTTAAAAATTTTACTCCCTGTCCCAGTTGTATTTTTCCTTGGGTACAACACCATGTATAATAAACATACAGTGTTTTCCTGATACAGTAACAACCTATTTTTAATGACAAGGTGGGAGACAAATAAGTTGGTCAGACCCTGAAGACTAATGAACTCAACAGGTTTCCATAATGGCAGTACGGCTATAGTTCTTAAAAATACCTTCTGACAAAATACATTGTTTTATTGTACTTTGTCTAATGCAATACATAGCCCTGCTGCAGTTCACTATTCATAAGACTATTGTGCGCTGTACAGGTTTTTTTTAATGGGGAGGTCTGAGAGAGCTGGACTATATTTAACACTATTTACTTGGCTTTATGGCAACATTATGGAGCACTTAATTTTGGAAAGATTCTTCTTTCTGTTAGTGATAAGAGGATCATAATGTCTGCATTAAAATAAACCTATGATTTTCTTGTCCTTCATTTGAACAGAAAGTAGAAGTCACCTTGCTATTTATTCTTTGATCACATCATTTAGACGTTTAATAAAAGTGGTGTCAGACACAAGTCTGAGTCTGGTCTCAGAGTCTGGAAAATTTCTTCCTGGACCCAACAGCAACTTAGCACAATGCAAGCCTGATGAGTACACACAGATGATGGAGAGCATTACAAAGATTTCAAGATGCAGCTTTAGGAAATCTAAATTTCTTAAATTTACCAGAAATCCAAATGGCTTTCATGCAATAATTCAAGGAGATACAAGTACTGCTACCAACCACCCCAACTACTCTAATGGTTGATGGAAGACTACAGTAGAATGGGGCCCATGCTGCATCCGGGGGCAGGGCAGGTTGGGGTGGAGAGGGGGCCTAAATTTGAATGACATAACCAGCAGTGGTCTATTGCATTAGTTTTACTCTCAGATGTTTCTCTGTAAAACCCCTTCTTGCTTAGTACAGACTCATTGCACACACCTTTCACCATGGGAATTGCCTTTACTTGCCTATAAGAAACTCTGGCCTGCAATGCTTAGGGATTTTGCTTTAATTTGTTTTGATGGCAATTTTAGAATACAGTCTTGAGAGAAAGGCAGCCCTGTGGGTAACAGGTATCCCAAACTACCATGCAGTTATAGTTCTAACTGCAACATAAATTCAACTTACAAAACCAGTCACAGTCAGAATCTTCCCAGACATTCCCGTATGTAAAAGGATTCTGAGGCTGAAATTTGCTCACTAAGTAGACCATTGCATCTTACAATTACCTTCATTTCATTGTATGTCTCAATAGGTAGCCTCATGCACAGCACATCTGAGGCCCTGATTAAGGTCCTGCATTGTTACCACATGTGCTCCCTTTAACATGTATTCTTGGACACATGGACTCTCTAAAAAATTTTAATTCATACCAAGATGATTTCATCAAACTATCTGAGATTAATGTGAACAGAGACAGAAGCAGTTAAACACACCCAAGCAATTTCCCAGGCCTAGGATAGCATTCACACACACAAAATGGTTCAAAAGGATCATTTCAAAACAACCAGAACCACGAGCCACCGAAATAATCCAGTAGCATTCTCTTTTAGTTGAAATATGACTTAACAAAAACCCAGCCTGCATATTGTAACATTCACCTGATGCTGACCTAAAAGGATTGTGCTCCACACAATAGCCCTGACATTAAATGTTTCACTTAGGCATAACCTTTTGAGGGGGTGTGTGTCAAAAGGGTACTGAATAGGGTTGCCAACCTCCTGGTACCAGCTGGAGATCTCCTGCTTTTACAACTGATCTCCAGCAGATAGAGATCAGTTCACCTGGAGAAAATGGCCACTTTGGCAATTGGACTCTATTGTGTTGAAGTCCCTCCCCTCCCCAAACCCTGCCTTCATCAGGCCCTTCCCCCAAAACCTCCACCAGTGGTGAAGAGGGACCTGGCAACCCTAGTACTGAACCAGTGGAAACTGTTATGATCTAAGCCACAACAAAACCGACACTAAAAAAGAAACCTCAAGTAACTCTGCAATGTATAATAGTAAGCCAGTGTCAAAACTGCTACAGAGAATTCTTCCTCCAGCCACATCATAATGAGCCTCATTAAACTGAATGAAGATACCCTTTGTTATAGCTTCTAACTAAATTTCTTTCAACTGACAATATATACAAGAAACTAAACAGAATGAAAGACTATCAAAAAGAAGGGAAGAGCAATTACAAAACATTCCTTGCTAACATTTTATATACATTTTTTTCTGTTTGAATCTTACCACTTTTGTTCTATGAGAGCTTTCCATCTCTCTTACGCTATCAAGTTACAAGTGGCAGCCCACAAGGAACTTGCAGGGAGGGTGCATACCTTTCCCCACTTTGCTTCCCTTCCCTTTTCTCTAACACACTTCTGCCTTTTTCTCCCCCCCACCCCTTCTCTGTCAACCTACCCCCTATTTCTCCCCCCTTCTAAGACTATCCCCCTTTCTTCACCCCTCCCTTAATCTGGTAACATACTCCTTTCTCTAATTCTCCCCCCTTTCTCCCCCTCCCCTTATCTGTCAACCTACCCCCCTCTCCCTTCTGCCCCACCCCACCCTCTCTAATTCTCCCCTATCTCCTTTGATAATCCACCCTCTTTCTATCCCTCCTCTTCTTGTCAATATTACCCCCACACATACGCCTTTGGATGGCCTGCAACCAAAATATGGAGGGGGCGAGTGCTCCCCCACTGTTGTCCCCTAGAACTTTATTCAGACGGTTACTGCCTGAGTATGAAAGTTTCACTTACACATCATGGCTAATAGTCACTGATACCCTATCCTCCATGAATTTGTCAAATCCCCTTTTAATGCAATTTGTTAGTGGCCATCAGTACATCCTGTGGCAGTGAATCACACACTTTAATTTCTGACTGAAACAGCACTTCCTTTGGTTTGTCCTGAAACTACTGCCCACCAACTTCACTGGGAGCCCTGAGTTCCAGGATTATGGCAGAAGAACAAAATTCTGCATTTCATGTCTTTATTTAAAAACAACACCACCCAATTTGAGAATATGCCGTCTGGACCTGGTGACTTATTAGTGTAATCTATCAATTATCACTAGAACCTCATCTTTATTTCACTTCACTATGATGGGAGTGGTCCTGGAAAAAAAACTTCCATCATAGGTAACTTACCCCACGTTTTTTTAAGTGAAAACTAAACCAAAGAATACAATGAGTGTGCAACAGGATAAACTACCTCTGTGTATGCTATCAATCACTGCCAAGCACCCCTTCTCCCTCATTTTAGCTTGGAGGCTTCCAGCAGCTACCTGTTTCCAACAGTGCCATCCTAAGCAGAGTAACACCCTCCTAAATCCATTGCAAAGAGGAGCTTTCTGTATTTCTGCTTAGGATGGAACTTCAATTATACTTGGCATGTGCATTTTCCCCCATGATGTTTTTAAAACACCTGTAATTTCCTACCATATGCTCTCTGTAGATTTCTAGCCTGTCCCTATTTGGATAACATCATCCCTAAAGAATGGGTGATCTCTAAGAACATGCACCACACTTCCTTCTCACCTTCCCTGAGCATTTAGTTTAAAAGCTACTCTGTGACAATTTTTTAAATATTAAGCCGCAGCAGTTTATTTCCTTTCAGTACTAGTGGAATCCATCTAATTTGTCAGGGTCAGCTTGTCCCTAAACGTTCCCCTGGACACTGATATAAAGAGAGAGAAAATGTTTTCATAATATGGATTAATGGTGGGTTCGGCTAACACCCCTGCAAGAACTTCTTTATTAAGTTTGTTCATTAGTAAAACTTAATTATGCTAGCATGTTTCAGAATTATTTTGTTAGAGATAACTCCAGAGGCATTGCCAGGTTAGCATACAGCACCAAAATGTAACAGGAGACCAATGGCAATTTAAAGACCAGCAACATTTATTCTACGTGGTAGCCATGTTAGCTTACGCTGGAATAAATGTTGTTAGTCTTTAAGGTGCCACTGTATGCCCAAAGTGAAGCACAACATCACAAAATTACAAAGACATAAAATATATTAGCTCCAAAAACTGTATTATCAGAAAAATCACTACATTAAAATAAAACTGTAAATCAAAATCCACATTAAAACAACCCAGCCACACAGCCAGTCAGATAAAATGACTTCAAATAATTTAACAGCTTCAAACCGGGCAATTTAAAAAACACAGCATTGATTACTAAAACTAATTAAAACACTGAGGACAGAGAGCAAAAAGTAAAATAAAAGGCAAGATCAGCAAAATGACTAGCTGCATAAAAAATATTATGGCTGTTGCCTTCCGCTTAAAAGGCTGGGGGCCAGGCAAGCCAAAAGGGGGAGTGCATTCCTTAACCAAGATGTCTCTACAAAGAAGGCCCTGTCTTTAGTTATCACCCATTCTTACTGCAAAGATGGAGCGAGGCTATCAGATGCTGACTGTAACTGGCAGACAGGTTCAACGATAAGCAAACAGTCCTTCAAGGATCCCAGGGCCAGATTATTTATAGCAGGGGTGTCGAACTCATTTGTTAGGAGGGCCAGATATGACATAAATGTCACTTGGCCGGGCCATGTGTATCATAAAATTTAATGCCAGGTACCATAGATACAAACTTTATAGAAGACACAGGCAAAGCCAATTGATGACATTATTTTTTACTTAAAATAGAAACATGCTTAAAACAATAATACTCTTACAGTATTTTTATTTAACAGTGTATGATAATTGATACAGCTCAGTGTAATGGTAACTTCTCATTTTTGCTTTATCCCTGTATTCTTGGAGTGGGGGAGAAGAAGATGAGCAGAAAGTAAGGTTCAGGTAACAAAGATCAGGGATGGGTTGTCAACCTCCAGGTGGGACCTGGAGATCTCCCAGAAATATAACTTATCTCTAGACTACAGAGATCAGTTCCCTTGGAGGACATGGCAGCTTTGGATGGTGGACTCCATGACATTATACCCTGTTGAGGTCCCTTCCCTCTCCAAACCCTGCCCTTCCCAGGCTCCACCCCCAAAATCTACAGGAATTTCCCAATTCCTGTAGGCAATCGTACTGAGCAACCATACCCTGCCTATTTATATGCAAGGTGGCCTACATAGCCTCCATGATTAGACCACAGTACTCTTGGGGTCATGTCCATCATCTTTAAAGGCACGACTGCTAGCAGATACTCAGGGAGTATCTTACTGAGCTTGCTCTGTTCCTTCTCTCTCTTCCACCTACCAGTGCAATTGATATTAGTAATCCTCCATCACCAGGGTAGGAACAAACTAAGTGTGCACGTTACCTTCCCCTCTCCTTTAAAGGGCCAGTTATTCTTTAAAACTAAAAAATGAGCCATGTATTAAACACAGGGCAGCCCAATAGTGGTTGTGCACAATGCTCTATTCTTGCTGCCACCTCCCTGCTGGCATTAAAGAACCAGTACCATGCAATGCTTGGCAATCACAGCAACAACTAGGATGGCTGGGAGTTTGCAGTGGCACTCTAAACAAAGGTTTGCAACCGGACACAGGCACTAAAGTAAAAGCCAAATTACAAGACTGTCCAAAACAATCCAAGGTTGTTCCTTACTGGAAAAGTAACCATAGGAGAGATGACCCAAAACAGCACATAGTTCCATTTCATTTGCAATCCATCTCCCACAGCTAGTTCAGAAAAAAAGCTCTGCCTTATGGCTTATAATCAATAAGGGTGTTTAGAACACAGGTTTCCACGAAGAGACAAATTCTGTCTATTAGTTACATCAAGAACTGCTCCACTGAGAACAATGAAAGATTTACAAAATACAGTTTCTTCTGAAGTTATCTACTCTAAATTCAATCTAATCCTATAGGGAAAAATCAGCTTTTACAAAATGTTATGTTCCTACAGACTCAAGAGCAGCATTAGCTAGGATGTTCAGGTCAGATTTTCTTCAAAAGAATTCATATTGAGTTCCTGTGAAGAGCTCGATTACTGACATTTAATGCAAGTCCTAGATTGCTTTCAGCGTATTTCATCTAAAAAAAGGGTTTGCTTCAGTAGTCAGACATATACCTCAACATGCTATAATTCTGATCAACTGAATGTTCCACAGTTTCTTGCTTTAACGACCAATACATAATACACAATAAACATGAAAAACTTAGAATGAATTACAAAAATCTGACCAACTAAAGAGTTTCTGAAAATCAGATATGCACTGCAGTGGAACTTGTCTGCTCTCCTCTTTACACAGAAAAGATCAAGTCAGAAACCAAGAACAGCTCACAATGCTAGATTTTACTCATTAATCTTAAAAAAATAGTTTATCCTGAAGTAGGTGGTAGAAAAAAATCGAATAAAAATGATAATCCTTTAAACTGAAAATAAAAGTAGTAAAGGAACATTTGTCCCTTGAAGGGTGTCAAACAAGTTAGTGATTCGTGTTAACCAATTCTGTATAGATCTGATCTCATGTCTCCTGAATAAATATGTCACATTCATTTCTATGTATTTTACTTCAAATACTAGCAGTCCTATTATACAGTTCTCAAATTTGCACATCACTATATCATGGTTAATAATTTAGGATGGAAGAAGTTCGTTTACTTTTCTATATATCTAATGCCCACATGTGCCCCCTGCCAGCGGATAGCTTCCCCTCAAAGGGTTTTTCTACAGATTCGAGGGATTCCCTAGGTTTAAAGAAAAATCCAAAAAAGTTTTTTAAAGGAGGGTTTAAATTCTTCCCCAAATAAGAAAGTGCTAAAGTGCAGATATGTGGGAATTCTTGAATACACAAATGCTGCTACAGTAGCTGTAGTTAAGACATGCTGTTTTTTCCTCAAAGTGCTCGGTTGATTCAGCCTGAAATCTGACATGGAGAACCCAATTGAACAGGAGTGCAGCTGGGCCAAATTTCAGCAAAATTTAATAAATGGCCAAGTTATAACAGTATTTTTAAATGCCTCTATCTGTAAGGTGCTGAATATTTGCAACCAATCTGTGCACATCCAAAACATCTTCCATTTCTCCTTTTGACAAATACATTCTGTAAAAATTCACAAATATTCCACAGACCTGCTCTACTGGTAAGAAAGTTCATTTTCATTGTGATCCTGACATTACTATCTAAATTATTCACAGAAGCAACAGGTAAATTCACAAAGCATAGTCAGAACTCAGCAACAATTGAAAATGAAGACTTCAGCATCTTGGATAGCTCTGTAGTCATGATGCATGACATGTCCACTACTAGAGCTATACAGGTCAATGATGCAAGCCTAGAACTATTTGCCAGTAAGCAGAAGTTGTGCTGGCATTTCATCAACATGGGTTGCCCTGTAAAAGCACAACAGGTGGGCCCAGTCAGCACTACGCCAGCCTGGCATAACAAATCTTGCTGTATGGAGATGGACAAAGCAAAACTGAAACGCTGCAAATCAAGTGGACAACACTTCCATTTATACTAGAAAGCTGCAAAGAACTTACAAAAGGTGGCTGCAAGAATGACTGCCCAGGGAAAAGCTCCAGTAGATCCAAGCCAGTATTTTATCATTTGGAACAGTCAGTTACGGCGTATTTTGGTTAAAATTGTCACAATCTTGGGAAAAAGTAACTCTTGCATTTTCCTATCACTGTTCCACCTCTCTTTTAAATGGTCCTTATTCCCATCATTCATGAAGATTTTGATCCTTGTATAATCATTTGACACATACACCCCTCGGATGCACCCCTTAAACAGGGGGTTTGAGTGTGTCAGCAAAGCTGAGAGCAGTGTCATAAGGAGTTTATTCTCTGTTCAGAGGCTCTGTCCGGAGAATCAACTCCTAGCAGAATAACTCAAGGCAGAATGGTTGCAGCTGAGACACCAGACTAAGATCCACCCATCTCTATCAGGGATCAAGAGCCACATCAGCAGAAGAGAACAGACAGTTCCAATGGTGATGAGGCAGGGGGGCTTTCTCCCCACCCCCGTTCTTCTTAAGGTGTACAGGCTCTTTTCTGGGGTAAAACCCACAGTTGTTCATAGAAAAATATAGGAAGACAAGCCAAGGAATGCTGAGAAAGATCAACAGGCTTGGTCAATGGAGTCTGAAGAAAATAATTGACCAATCAGAAATTCACAAAGGGCAACAGGCCACAACACCTGGCATCCAACTGGGTCAGTGAGTAGTACCTGAAGGCTGTCAGTCAGCATGATTTCGTTCAGGGAGGGCCAGGCCTCTATTGCCTAACTATAGTGTGGTAAAAAAATGGGGGGAACTGGAGAGGTGGATGTTGATCTGTGGAGATGATTGTTTCCTGGCTCTTAGATATGATCTGATGAGGGAGAGAAAGAGCAAAGCAACTTATCTGGAAGATGTGATGTGATTTTTTATGGTAAAATTAAAAATAATAGAGACTGAGTTGATCTATGATCTGATGCAGACTTCAGAGGGAGTATGTTTTAAAAAACTAGGGATCTATGCAGACCTTGGCTTTTTAAAAAAAAGCAAGAATACTTTATCTAGAAATATGGTGGGGGTGCTTTGTTATTCTGCTGTAATCAAGGGTGTGTGTGTGTATCCTAGGATATAATTAGTTTCCTTCTAGATGTAGTACACAAAGCCTGCAAAGCTAAGTACACCTACTACTAAGTAAACTTCAGTGAGCTCAATTGGACTTCAGAGTCCAAAAAATGCTTAGGATTGTACTGCCTCCCCTACCTCCATTAGACTGCCTCTTTTCTCTGCCTCTTTATTTGCTTTTTAACATCCAGCCTGATGAAGAATTATGAAGAGCTTGAAAGCCTGCATACCATGCTGTATTATGTTGATTATTATTAACAATATCAGTATAGCGTGGCTTTGGTTATGTTTTTTGAATATTTTTAAATACAATATTTTAAAATTATATCACACACTCAAATCTGAACCCTTTTCTATGCACTCCTTTTGTTTTATTCAAGAACTCATATTTCTAAAGCATGTCTGAGGGCCTTTATTGTAATATAGTATTTGGAAATAGTAAAGTGGCAGTCCAAAAAGCCCATGAAAATGAGCCCAAGTTTCAAACAAAGACAGGGATCATAACCTAAAATCCTTAACATTTGGAGATTTGTGCTGTGGCTCAGATTTTAAGGGCTGTTCCCTCTCCCCAGCATCTCTTTGACTTGTCAAGCCAGTCATATAGTTATTTACTTGGAAGTAAACTAAATTCAATAGGTTTTGTTCTCAAGTAAGCATGCATTGAATTGCAGTCTGGAGCTTTTTATTAACAATGCTTATTACTATTATATGTAGAAAAAAAATTAAGTACAAAATTGCGAGAGAAGCCTAACTGGGTTGGATGAATGGTATTACCAAGTGGTTGGAGGAAGGGGTATGGGCAGAGGTGGTTTGAAGGGGTTGTGGAGGCCAAACTATTTCCCCCTAAGAGAATCAAGTATAACAGGACACAAGCCTACTGAAGCAAGGCAAGAGACTCTTAAGTTCATTTAGATGTTATCTGTTAAGACACTGATAGGGCTTGCAGTGTGGCACTCTTCCCCACCCCCACCTTTTCAAGAGCCAAAGTTGCCATGGGGGGGGGGAGATGACAAGTCGCAGTATTTAAAAATGTCTTTACAGTGGCAGCAATGTATGTCAAGTTTCATTCCTGAGTGTTCTTAGTGTTGCCAAGGAGAAGGATGGGGACAAAATCAGAGTTAATTTGCTTTGGCTCCACCCACTGTTTGCTGCCTTGCCCTGCACTACTAGCTTCACTGGGCACCAACCCCCACTGGCAAAATATATTGACAAGGCTTCACTGGGAAAGCTATACCCAATTGTTGATAACTACTTCAAGAGGAATGAATTCAAACTGAAACAAGTGCAAAAAGGCAACTAAAAAGAACACAGAAATTGAACACCCCTTTCAAGAGAGGTCTGCTTAGTTTTACCAGTGCTGTAGTGAAAAACTATATAAATTTGCACTACAAATGGAGTAAAGGAGGGAGCATTAAAATGGCTCATGAAAATTATTTCATTTGAAAGAGATCACAGCCAAGCCACAAAGTCTTTATGAAACCACAGCCCCTGCTTTGGGGGGGGGGGGGTGCTGCTGCAACTTACTCATGTAATTTTGGCAATGGTAGTAATTATGTTTCCCAGTTCTGGCAGCATTCCCACCACCACCTTTTTCTTTACCCAAAAGATGCCAGTATGTCCTCATTCTGCTCTTCCTTGAGACATAATTATATAATCAAATCTCACGGCTTCAGCTTTGCAACCTGCAAACAAGGTAGCAAGGTGAGGCTCATTTTGCTGCTGCTGCAGCAGAAATTTTACTGAGTTTGATTGTATTGGTTTTATACTGTGTGTTATGATTATTCTGAACTGCTTTGAACATGCTTTTTTAGGAAGCTTGAGTATAAATGTTTAAACAACCACCTCCCATAGGCCCATAAAAGCCATTCATTTCAGCATATAATCCTAAAGGATACAGGGGAACTATGACAATGTTGGGGTGTTGGTGGAAAAAAACCACAAACCACCAAAAAAATCTGAGTAAATCTCAGATTCTCTGTGTGCAGATTCTCTGATGCTATTCTAAAGCTTTAAAAGCCTCCAACAATCACTTTAGGAATAGAGTGAACTTTCTAGTGCTTTGCGAGGCAATTTTGTAAACAAATCTTTCGCTGCAGTCACTGTAAAGGTAGGGCTTCTGTTCAAGGTATATCTTCTAATATTCTCCGAGGTACACCTTTTTTCTTATTTAAAGCACATAAAACTTTTCTCCCATATGGATGTTCTGATGAAACACCAGACTGCCTTTATTCCTGAATGTTTTCCTCTACATTCTTCACTGGGGTGTTTCTCCTACCTGAATTCCCCAAAGATTTTCTCTTTGCACCGTTTTTCTGAACTCTTTGTGAAGGATGAAGTTCGACTGAAGGCTTATAAAAGGAATTAAGGTTTCCTCCCTTTCCTGTCGCTAGAGTTAGGGACCTAACCCTTCCATCCCCTAGAGAGGTTATCTTTCTCTTGACCATCATTGGAATCTGGAAGACATCAATTTTCCAAATGTGCTTTCCTTCTGCTCTGTCTCTTCACCTTCTCCAGTCCTGAGGAAGACAAGACAGAAGTAGAAGGGACCACTTGAGGGGGGGGGGCAACTCCTGATGAATCTGTACATCTGGCTCTTGTATGAGAGCCAACTGTGGCAGAGCAGGCAAGGATCTTCCCCTGGAGATCCTGAAGTGATAGAAGCCTTGGGTGTATCAGGGACCATACAGGGCTTCTATCACTTCAATGAATCTTCTTTTTCCTCCTCAACACTAAGGCTGGGTTGCGGTAGGTCCTGACATATTGTGCAAATTATGGATCAATGTAATTATGGTTAGTTTGTGAATCTAGGATCTGGTCATTCAAATTCTTGATTTATCTTGGCAGGGGTCCCCAACCTTTTTAAGACTTTGGGCATCTTTGGAATTCTGACACAGGGTGGTGGCGCAGCCACAAAATGGCTGCCATAGCTTACCTTCAGTCACACAGTGAAGATCCTTGTGCTGTGGTGGCAACTTTTGCCAAAGCAATTTTTAAAAAAAAAAAATCTGCACAGCCAATCAAATCTCCAATGGCCAATCAGAATCCCTGCTGGGCAAAAGCCTCACCAGGCCGCACCCACTTTCTACAAATACTTGGTGGGCACCAGGAAAGGAGTCAGTGGGTGCTAAGGCACCCACAAGTACCATGTTGGGGACTCCTGATCCTAACAAATACTGGTTTCAGTGCCTCTGCCTTCTCCCATGCTTCCCTTATGTAGACCCATCTAGTATCCCAGTCAACACTGCAGTGCCCAACAAAACCAACCTCCCACTATTGGCTTACCTGCATCCCAGAAAGTATATAAAAAATAGGGATGTATTACTACAAACATCCTCTACCAAGCCTCTTTCAGTGTCCAACAGCATGTACAGGGCTCTCCAATAACATTTCACATGGCCACAAACTGTGTCCATTAGCATCTGGGATTCCCTACTCCACCTTGAGCTAGAGAGGCAAATGAGGCAGTGTCTTCCCAGAGTGAAGACAGTTCAAGCAAAAATCCTCCAACAGATACATGGAGAATAGATTCAGAATTGCTGTGACAGTCCAAGGGAGTCTCAATAACTTCCTCAAACCATCCCCCGGCCCCTGTAAGTGCTTCATTGTTTACTTAGGAGGCAGCCCAAATTCTTCTGTACATAAGGTTAATGGTGTTTATATGATACACATGAACACAAATTGAGATCCTTAAGGTTGGGAAGGCATGGCTTTGGTTTGGGCATGAGAAGCTTCAGCAGTGGTGCTATCCTTGTTATGCCAAAGGTCAATGGCACAATTCAGTCTGGTTTGAAATACTTTAACCCAACTAGTTTGCTCTGCTTGCACTAAATCCTGTTGTGCACACTTGGGTGAATAGAAGTTAAGACTTGAAAAAGATGTTAGGTAGCTGCTTTAAGGAAGTCCTGGTCTACAACTCATAGTCAGTAACAAAATAACTAAGCTCTGGCTGAAGAACCAAACTGAAATATAAAATATCCTTTTGTATATTTATCCACACTATTGCAGAATTTTCAATTAACTCACACCATAGATGGATGAATTGGATCCAACCCATTGTTAACACAAACAATGTTTGAAATGCCTTCCACCACTGGAAACACAGGTTAGGTATGCCAGAAAGCATATTATTTTCTACAGATCTGTGTTATGTAGGAAAAAGAACAAGAAAAGTAGCCTATTCTGTGTCAACAGCAAGGTTCTTCCTTAACCTGCTGCTGTAACATTATTTGCTGCTCTTGCTTTTATTCAAGGGCACAGCTTCCTCAATTACAATTTTTGCTTTTAAGATGAGAAATTCCCAAATGCTTCCTTGTAAAGAAACAGCCAATTACTTAATTTGTTTTCTTCTTCTGCAAGGAAAATAGTGTAAATGATTTTCAGAATACTTGATTAAATATCGCTTGGCTAAAACGTCTTGTCCAGATAAGCAAGCTTCAAGGTATTGAGAAAATGACACCCTTTCCATTCATACCTCACTTAATCACAGAGCAACAAAAATTGTTCCTTTGATCGCAAGACTAAAGAGATGCAGATTACAGGTCTAGGGGAACGTCCAAACCCAGAGTTAGAGAGTCTAAATGGCACCAAAATTATGGAACTTTCTCTCCAGGAATATTCATCTGTGCCATTCTGCCAGTGAGCAAATACTTTGTTGTTTGTCAATGACCCATGTCCATTTTAATTGCTGTTAACTGTGTTTTTACTTATTTGGCTTTATGATCTTTTTGTATGATGTTCTGTTTTCATTGTTGACCACCTTGATAGCTCTGACTGGGCAGAAAGGTGGGATATAAATTTTTTAAATAAAAAAATGCCACATGCAGACAATACTAGTGTTATCTTTTTTGTACTTTATTATTCAGGAATTTTCCACATTTCAAATCAAATTTCTGCCCTTTATTTTGTTGCTTTTTTATTATATGTCATTGGATCATCGGAGCTTCATTTCTCAAGTCAACATCAATAGCATCATGTAGCAATAACTTGCTCAAAACATGTTGCCCAGCTAGAAGTTCAGGGCCAAATCAAACATCTTGACAAGAAATGGCAGAAAATACAATAGGCTTTATTTTCCCCCTAAGAGGTCACAAATAGTATATAGAAAAAGTAAGGTTCAAAGAATTACTGGGGAGTAATTACTATTTCCAAGTAGACAAAACTGGGCACTCCCAGCACAAGCAATGCTTTTCTGATATACTTGCTAGGATGAAGATGGACAGGCATGTGTGGCCGTGCACTCGCAGTTCCTCTTTTTCTGCGGCACAGACAAAGCAAGCAGTAAATTCAATCTCTGACCTGCCCTCAACCTCTGACTTCCTTGCATCAGATACCAAAACAGAAGGATCCCAAATATATTTATTTCCTGCAACACGTGAATGGGATACACAGAAGTAATAAGTGCTCTTTAAGATAAACATTTCTTAATGAAAGAGTGTACAAGTCTCCAAGTCGGACAATTCTTCTTTCTATTTGATGAAGATCAAGTCTGACTGAAAAACAGCACACTCTTTTAAGAACTTCAGGTATCGCTTAGACTAGTGCCACCCTGAGGTTATCCCACTATGCAGAACTACTAGAAAAATGCAGACCTTCCTGCTAAATGACTGAAACATAATATATTATTGGTCTAGTGGCAGACACTTTGAAATGTCACAGGACTGTGTGTTGAAAGAGAAACAGGCTGTAGCAACGCACAGATTGAGAAGACACATGATTAAAAGAGCCAGTGCCCTTCCGTGGATAGCACTACAGAGTTCTATTATACAGTCATGTTATTCTGGCCATGTTACTACCGTTCCCCCTCAACAACTCCCTTTGCAAGATCAAAATAGCAGTTGTCTACTTCATCGGATACTGTACATGAAGGCATACACACAATGAGCATTGTAAAACATTTTGCAAATTAAAAGGGCTCTATGAATAAGTTCAGGGTTGGGAAGCCATGACCTTCATAGTGACATCCTTGGCTTCACAGCACATTTGGTCAAATACTGTTGACTGATCAACCAGCATGGCAAACCTAACTTGTATTCATTACCTATGTGATATTGACTGCAATGGAGGAGGCTTGGCATATAAAGTCAACATCTTTCATAATGAGAGAGTATACAAGTTGTTATCCTGGAGAATTCTGGAGGCTGAGGTTCAGAACAGGTGCAGTTGTCCTGGAATTAATCCAGTATATCCATTTCAACTCTAAACTTTTTTCAAATTATGAATGATTATGGCAAGTGGAAAGCTTTACTTCATCCTACCAGGTATAGTAAAATATGCAGCCAAACATTTCATTCAAGCAGCCCTCTTCCAAATAGCTTTCTGAACATGCCTCCAAATCCTTGGTTCAAGAACTGTTCATTCTATTGCTTCTTTCCAGCCCACAGGAGCTCTTTCCATAGAAAATTGGGAGAGGGGGAAACAAGACTGAGAACAAACAATAAATATTATTTCTGCAATTGAAATTTTGTGCCTTTTCCCTATTTCTCTGCCAAAACCATATATAGTGTTTGGTGATTTTAGGAAATCAAGAGAAAAGGGGGAAAGCATACTTTCAGTTCTTCATTCTCACTGAAGTTGTAACTGAGTAATGACTCCCTCTAGCTAGGACTTTAAGTATTGTTGCCTTGAAGATTAAAAAAACTCTTCAGTAAGGAGTGCTTAGCTCAAAAACACATTCTGATAAACAAGGGGCAACACAGCAGTTTGGTTTAGTGGCCATGCATGAATATTGTGCCTCATTCCCTGTAAAGAGGCAATCCCATGATTTATAGCCCAATCACTGATAAGTTTACTCAGAAGTCTCACAGTTCAATTAGTCTTACTCTCAAGTAAGAATGGGCAGGACTGCAGTCTTGAAACATAAGAGAAAACAAAAAGGCTCCGTACCAACACCTGCTATAAGAAAACTGCACGAATTTCACAAAACAAGAGCTGTTCATGTCAACAGATCAGAAATTCAAAGGGACAGTAAACAAAACTGCCCTAGATACATAGCGTTATGTATTAATATATGAAGACCTGTTCCTACAATGTATAAGAACTGCAATATTGTTGTACAGTTATTTTAACTCCTTATCCACCAACTCTAATTTTCCTATTTTAACTAGGCCACCTCCAAGTACAGAAAACTAAGAACTTACAAAGATAAAGTGTTTCCTGTTTATTTTGAGAATCTTGAACACTCTCCTATCTTATTATGATATTAAGCAATCTAAAAAAAACTTAAGATTTCAGGCCAGTTTATAGCAGAATATTAAATCGTACATTTTTCCATGTGATCAATTCAGGAACTCCAAAGCTTAAGTAATTTTTTCACTAAGAGTTTAATTTACCACTTAATACATGACCAAACTACTAATATGAAGTGCCTACTTATTGTATTTGGGGGGAGGGTCCTGTGCACTAAGGCAGTTTCATGTATGTTCAGTTCACACACAACAGCCTTGTGAAGTAGGCCAGTATTATCATCCCCAAACGACAGATGTCAGTCTGAAGCTGAAAGAGAAAGTAGTTTCCCTGAGACTACCTTGTGATTTTTGTAACTGTGATGAGATCTGAAGTGGAAGGCCTCCTGGATCGTAGTTCTTTCTTACAGTCACTATGCTACACCAGCTTTTCCCTCACTTCTGCATCCTGCCTGTGGTGTACCAGTCTGGATAAATGACAATGAGACTCAGTGGGGGAGCCAATATATTAAAGGTCACTACTTGGTTTGGAAAGTAAGAGGGGGGTCTAGAGATCAGCCTCTGCTCCTTTATTTATTTAACACCTTTCCCCCTACCTTCTCCATCCCACAGCAACTCGACAATCCCGGAAGAGGCATTGCCAGGGTCAGAGGACCTCACCTCTAAAAAGAGCTACTAGGCTGTAGTAAGCAGAGGCCCTTGCTAGTGGAAAAGGAAGGAATGGCAATTTTGCCCAATCCCTAGAAATGTAAGATTTTCAAAAAAAAAAAAAAAAAGGGGGGGGGGAAAAGGAAAAGTCCCCTTCTGGAGCGAGGGGAGAATGGAAATCTGGGGGTTAATTGAAAATACTGCAAAATTTACTTTCCTATCAAACCTAAGCTTATTTTCCTTAAGAATATATACATGGGAATGGCTAGATTCAAGTCCATTAGCACCTTAGAGACCAAAAAGATTTTTTAGGTATGGGGGGATTTTTTGAGTATAAGCTTTGGAGAGTTAAAGCTCCCCTCGCCACATATCTGATGAAGGGAGCTTTGACTCTTGAAAGCTTATACCCAAAAAATCTCGGTCTCTAAGGTGCTACTGGACTCAAATCTAGCTGTTCTACTGCAGACTCTGAACCTAGTATACACAGGAATGATCATGAGACTATGCAGGATCAGCCATGGTTAATACTTGGTGGAGAGACCACCAAGGGAGAGGAGGGTTGCTTCACAAAGGAAGGCAATGGCAAACTGCTCATCTCTTACCTTGAAAACCCCATGGTGGGGTCACCATAAGCGGGTCGCAGTGACATCTCACTTTACCTTTATCTTTAATAAACAATTTTCATGGTACACATGCTGCTCACTCCTCAGCCAGCAGCATCTTTTCAGGGATCATAAAGGGCTGCTGGAAGATGGGAGGGAAGATCCACAAACTCAGGGTATGAGTTAATTTTAAAATAAAATCGCTTAATATTTCTCTAGTAGGAAACAGATAGCAAACTAACACCCATTACACTTTCATTGCACAGCTATGCCAAGTTTTTAATTTTGTCTTTTTCATTATAGTATTAAAAGAATACCGTCAAAGCATTATACAATTGTCCTATAACAGCACTACAGACCTTATTAAACCTTGCTCTGCTCCTACCACTTAGCTCTTCATCAATATATAACCTTCCCTCCCTGCCTCAACATATGAATTTGTAAGTTAATATGACTCATTCATTGGCATCACTTCAAATTACCCTGAAACTATCAGAGGCCTTCTAAACTAGCTGAGGAATTTACTGACACATGCATTATCATGCTGACTTCAGAGAACAATTCACCAATATTAACCTAAACAAAAAAAACCTAAGTTACAGTCTGAATTTGCCTTCTAAGCACAACTGGTTGTTATAATACTATTCATTCATTCAGTGAAATATCTCATTGTCTTTTAAGAGTCTGAAAATGTGACAGGACAACAAATTAAATCTGTGGCCTCTTTAAAGTTTTAGAACAAATGCTATCCAACTCCTCCTGGTTCTTTCCTTGGGACCAATGCAGTTCATGACACTGAACTGAAGAACAAAACAGATGAAACTGAGGAGAGTGACTAAAGCGGTAGACATTATTATTTACTTTATTTATAATCCATCTTTCTTGTTCAATTGCAAAGCAGATTACAGGATATAAACCAGTACAATCATACAGTTTAAGACAACCACTGAACAATGCAACAGGAGTAACAGAATTAGAAAACTATGTGATCAACAAACTAAAACAAGGTATAGTAGAAACAATAAAGAAAGTGTATTACAAGGTATAAAGCAATGCATTAAAAGCAGGTGATACAATAAAAGTAGAAATGCACTACAATCCTAATCCATTCTAAAGGTGCCCTTCTGGATTGTCCCATCAACAATATAGCTATTTCTCAAATGTGACCCCCATCTGCAGATATCTCAATCTGTGGATCAGAGCCACATTGATGCTAAACTGATGTTTCTGCAAACTTGGGGGACCCTCCCAAGCTTGCAGAAAAACCTGAAGTCTTAAATACATGGGGGGGGTTTAAACCCCCCCCCAATAAACAAGCATTCTCTGCACAAGTACAGAGAACGCACCTACCTCCAGCATGATCATTGGTGGCAGCAGCAGAGCCTGGGAGCTGTGCAGAGCCCGGGAACCGCAGCAGAGGAAGTGAGGGGAATGGGATTTCCCTCCACGAGTCTCGCAGGCCCACACTTGTATATTCTAATCACAAAGTTGGCCAAATTGAGGATACTTAAATCCAGAGACTGGACCTGTGAAGGGCCAAGACAGATCTTTCCACAAACCTGAAAAACACCCCAGATTTGCAGAAAAATCTGAAATCTAAAAACAAAAAACAAACGGGGGTTATAAAACCCCAAAATCACAAAAGGAGTGATTGTAGCTTTAACAAATGGATGCCTTCAGTCACATTTTCAAGGTAAGCACAACACACTTGGTTTCTGTCAGTAAAAGGCAGGGAAAAGGGACAGAGCTCTTTTCAGGACTGCTTTGGTCTTTGAGGGAGGACCCATCTGGGCAACTTGATACTACACGACTTAAATGACTCACATAGGTCTGGCTGCTTGCTAATGCTATACACCACCCACCCCACAAAAGCCAGCGTGGTGGAGTGGTTAGAGTATCAGACTAGGATGTTGAATTCCTATTCTACCCTGGACACTCATTGAGTGACATTGGGCCAGTTACCCATTTTCCGCCTAACTTACCTAATATAGGCAGGACCAAGATTAAGAGCACCTGGACACCTGGGCTAATGGCCTCCCTTTTGCTCCATCTGGGCCGGCCAGCCCTCTGATTGAAAAACTGAGCCTGACCTACCCAAGCCACGCAAAAGGCAGGATAAATGGTGCCCAGTCAGCCAAGGGGAGACTCAGCCAGAGCCCCACGCGAGAGGTGAGACAGGGGAGGTGGTGGCACCTGGCTCAGCCCACACAAAGCAGGCACTTATGCCCAAGTCCGCTGAGACACAAACAAGGCAAGGCAGATGGCAGCACCCAGCCCAGAAAAACCCAGAACAAGTTGAGAGAGATGGCATCCAGCCAATCAGGGGAGATAGAGCCCGACTCACCAGAGCTCTGCATGAGAGGCTCCGCCCATGCAAGGTGAGGCAGATGGTGGCACCCTGCCTAGCTGAACCCAGCACAAGGTAAGGCAAGGCAGATGGCAGTGTCCGGCCCTTGGCCAAATCCTGAGCAAGGCAAAGCAGATGGCAATGTCCAGCCTGACCAACTTCCTTGTGAGGCAAGGCAGATGGCAGTGCCTGGCCTCGCTTGTGCAAGGTAAGGCAGGGATGAGGGCAACACCCAGCCGAGGCCCATACAAGGTGAGGCAGGGGGCAGTGCCTGGCCAAGCCCCCCACCATGGTGAGGGAGACATATATCAGTTTCTGTTGTGGCCTATTTATCACATTACTGAGCCTCTGGATGTATGCTATCACTTGTCGTTAATGTTACGGGCTGGTTTTAACCATTGTTTAATAGTTTTATTGTGTTTTATTATATAATTTATATTTATGTGAGTCACCCTAAGCCCAGCTTTGGCTGGGAAGGGTGGATTATAAATTTAATTAAATAAATAAATCCTACTAATCTATAGTGTCAGAGGAGGCAAAAAACAATGAGACCCATTTGTAAACCGCCTATCTAACCCAGCATTTCAATTCCAACAGTGGCCAAATATCTGGCAATCTCATTTAAATGGCTCTGGGAACTCACAAGCAGGGTATGAAGGCAAAAGTCCTGCCCTGTTTACTGGTATTCAGGAGCGTACTTTGCCGGAATAGGACGTTTGCTATCATTTGCTATCATGTTGATTAGGCTTATATTCCATGATTTCTCTGCTCCCTTTTAAAGGGATTTAAGCAAAGCATTCCATCTGTTAATTACCCAATGAAAGTACTTTCTTCTGACTGCACTGAACCTACTGTTGATCAGCTTCAATATGTGACCCAAATTGAAAATCCGTAGAGAGGGGGGATCCTGTTATTTCCTGTGTTCATAATTATGTAAGCCTTTTTATCATGTCACTCCCTTGCTAGATGTTTGACACAACACAGAATTCTAAAAGCTAAGACTTCCCAATTTTTACAAGCCATGCTGATGCTTCCTTGTTTTATGTATTTAACAGTTCTAGCCTATCAGGCTTCAGTACCTCGTTGCATTCCAGCAATATAAACTCCACTCCAGACGTTGCAGAGAGTTTAAAGTTTTATTAAGAAAGAGAACGGGTTCAGTAGTTTATACAAACTTAAGGTTAGAATGCCGATGGGAAGGATACAGGCTAACTATATAGAGAACACACAGTAGAATTGATTACACGTAATCTTTGAAATGCAAAACATCAGGTTTCTTTCAAGCTTCTAGAGGTGCCAGGGTTCTGGCAGAATTGACACCTTGAGAACAGATAGTTGATTTACAATAGGAAGGCTTTGAAGTGGAAGTGTTACTGTCTCCGGCCTTCGTCCCCTCTTCCCAAACTGAAGGGAACTTTCCCACGAGATGGGGGGGGGAGAACACGGAGCTTGCTCATCCCGGGTCCGACTGGGTGCCCTCGCTGACATAGCCTTATTAATGCTTCCCATCAATCTGTATGGAACATGTCAAGGCAATGTCCTGTATTACCTCCAAATCAAGACTGGTGTAACATTGATTACCTTCTGATCCTTCAATAAGGAAACCAGTTTTAATGGTTTTTTTCCACATCAGCTCTTCTAGGATCTCTCATGTTGATGCTATCTGGCTCCACTGATGTTAAATTTGTTTGTTAGTTCTAAAATTTCACCTTCTCTCACCCCTAGGCAATGCTGCTCTTCAGCCACACTAGAGGAATTAAGATGTATTGATTCATAACTAAACAGAGCCTTAATACTACCTGGGAGCACACTCCAAACTTGCGGTCATGCAACACCCTTGCCTATTGTAAAGCATTATGGTTTCAAAGCATTATGGTTTCAATACAAGGCTACCAAACAAATCAATTACTTCAACAACAACAATTCCCAAATTCAGTTCCAGTGAGCAAAGGGAGCTTTTGATTTGTTTACTTTAAAAAGCACCAACACCACATGGTTAAGCACTTTGAAAGTGAGGGCAGTTTCAAAAATAGTTTATGGGGGTCGGGGTGTGTGTGAAATCAGCTTCAAAGTAAAAAGTTCCATTGCTCTTGCTCAAGTTTCTTGTATGAGCCCAACACTCCTTTGTATTCTGGTCTATGTAATCAGAACTTAGCAGAAGCTAAGAGATACTGGGCAGAACCATGTTTCTTCAGGATATAAAAAGTAATTATGTACAATGACTGGCTGTTAAGTTCAATATTCATAGTGTGCAATAATGTATTATTTGTTGCATCATTTGCATAACCCACAATCCCTTGCAGAGTGCAACAAACATGCAGCATACATACAAAATGTGAGTGAAATTTAAAGATTAGTAAATGATTAACTGTCAAAATAATCAGATTTTACGTTTTCAGAATCATAGAGTTGGAAGGGACCACCAGGGTCATCTAGTCCATCCCCCTGCACAATGCAGGACATTCAGAACTACCCCCCACACCCCCAGTGACCCATACTCCATGCCCAGAAGATGGCCAAAATGCCTTCCCTCTCATGATCTGCCTAAGGTCATAGAATCAGCATTGCTGACAGATGGTCATCTAGCCTCTTCTTAAAAACCTCCACGGAAGGAGAGCTGTTAAGAACCAAAACAAATTTGCTGCTCAAGAATTAAAACAAGTAATTTCCTGCAAGCATATTCTAAGAGTTTAGGATCTACATGAAACTCATAGAATTATATTCTATTCTTACTGTACAATTAAGGTACCGTATTTTCCGGCGTATAAGACGACTGGGCGTATAAGACGACCCCCAACTTTTCAAGCTAAAATATAGAGTTTGGGATATACTCGCCGTATAAGACTACCCTCTCCCATAATACTAGAAGGCGGGGCCATCTGCTCAAGCTGGAGGGGGAGAGATTCAAAACAGAAGTTGTTGTGTTTTTTTCACACAACGCACAGTTAAATGGTGGCCAGGTTCTGAGCCGAGAGCGAGGCGAGTGGGTAGAAGCGCCCGAAGAGAAACCGAGGCACGCTGGGAAGTGTAGTTCGCGCTCTGCCCCGGCCGGGTTCTGAGCCCAGAGCGAGGCGAGTGGGTAGAAGCGCCCGTAGAGAAACTGCCTCTAGCAGTCGCAGCCGGGCAGATGATCACCCGTGAAAATCTCCTGCCCCAAAGAGTTTCTCTGACCCCATAGGGGAGGGGCCATGGCTCAATGGCAGAGCACCCGCTCAGCGTGCAGAAGGTCCCACCCCTATGGTGTCAGAGAAACTCTTTGCGGCAGGAGATTTGCACGGGTGATCATCTGCCCGGCTGCGACTGCTAGAGGCAGTTTCTCTATGGCAGGGGTGGGGAACCTTTTTTCTGCCAAGGGCAATTTGCATATTTATCACATCATTGGGGGCCATACCAATGCCATACCAGTTGTAGATCTCCCAGCGGGGGGTGGGGGGTCGGGGGGGTCAACGCTAGGGAGGTTTTTGGGGAGAAAGAAAGAAAGAAAGAAAGAAAGAAAGAAAGAAAGAAAGAAAGAAAGAAAGAAAGAAAGAAAGAAAGAAAGAAAGAAAGAAAGAAAGAAAGAAAGAAAGAAAGAAAGGCCATTTATGCATGGGAGGTTTTGCCTTGGATTTGCTACTCTCTAGATGCACATTTTTCCCATTTGAATTCTCAAAACTCTGCATGGGATTTATTGTTGAGTTTTGAGAATTCAGATTGGGAAAATGTGCATCTAGTCTGTAGAGTGGCAAATCCAAGACAAAACCTCCCATGCATAAATGAAAGAAGGAAGGAAGGAGGGAGGGAGGGAGGGAGGGAGAAAGAGAGGGAAAGAAAGAAAGAGAGAGAGAGAGAGAGATAGAGAGAGAGAGAGAGAGAGAGAGAGAGAGAGAGAGAGAGATGGATGGGGAAGAAAGAAAAGGACAGAGAAAAAGAAAAGGACAGAGTGTGACAGACCAAGAAAGAGACAGAAAAAGAGGGAGAAAGAAAGGGAGAGAAAGGAGTGACAGAAAAAGGAAGAAAAGAGAGAAAAGCCTTCACACACACACACACACACACACACACACCTGGCGGCACGTGCAAACCCGCGCAACTGGACTTCAACTTTCCCGCCTCCCCGCCCCACCCCACCCCACCCCCAGAGTGCCTAATCAGCTCCCGGGAGCGGCTGGCTTCTTCTTCTACCCCCCCCTCACCGCCTGTCAGCTGTTGAGTGGCAAGAGGGAGGGGGGAAGAAGGGAAGAAGCCAAGCAGCTCCGGGCGGCGGAGTATCCGCACGGGAGGCGATTAGGCGACTCTGCGGGCGGGGTAGGGAGGCGGGAAGGGTGAAGCCCGGTTGCGCATGCCGCCGCGGCGTACAGGAACAGCTGAGGCAGTGAAAGGGTTTTTTGAAGTGTGCCGCGACGTTCCTGCACACTGCGGCTGTAGGGGCAGCCTTGGGGGAAGCGTCTTTCTCCCTCCCCCCACCACTTGGAAGGAACCTGGGACCTTCTGCAAGCGGGTGCGTGCGTGCGTGTGTGCAGGGGAGGGGGGGAGCCGAGAAGGAACATGGAATCCTTCCCGGTTCCCCCCCTCCCCTGCGCGCACACACACACACACAGGCACGCACCTGCTTGCAAAAGGCCCTAAGTTCCTTCCCGGTCCCCCCTCCCCGCAAACACAAAGGCACGCACCGGCTTACAAAAGGTCCCAGGTTAGTTCCCGGTTCATGCCCCTCCCCCGTACACACACAAAGGCACCCACCCGCTTGCAGAAGGTCCCAGGTTCCTTCCTACATGAACCCGGCCAGGCACACAGGGGCCCACTAAGCCGGCGGCGCAGCCAGCATGCAGGCTGGCAAGGCCCCGGAGTCTCAACCCTGTTTCAGCATTCTCCAGTCCGGCTCGGAATTCAGCACCCGCCCTCATACATCCGGCGTATAAGACGACCCCCGACTTTTGAGAGGATTTTCCGGGGTTAAAAAGTCATCTTATACGCCGGAAAATACGGTATTTTCACAAAGGACATCTTTCTAACACCACATCTTTCAATGCCAAATAGCATTAAACTGCATTAATCCAGAATCAATACTTATTTTTTGTTTTGCTAAATACATCAAATACTATGCAAAGTGTTTGGCTGCCCACACTTATTTTCACACATGAAGAAATTTAGCAGTTCTTTTGATAGCAGGGCAGCCGGGGGGGGGGGGGGGAGATATATCTTTAGAACATGGTGTTAAAAATATACCAGTTTCCCTACCTGTTTCTCACTCAAAGCTGTGATTTTGGCTTGAAGTTCATGAAGCTGCTTCTTTAAATCAGCATTCTGATTAGAAAGAAATACAAGTTTTGTTAACAGACCATAGTAAGATTTTAAACAAACGAAACATACTATAAATAACAAAACAATCCTGTAGTTGCAAGCTCATCAGACTGCTAAATCAGCTCGATATTGAAGCATACTTGAGCTGCTCACACTCAGTTTAGTTCTTTTCAATGTTTAAAGATATTGTGCTGGTTGGTGGAGTAGTCATGCTATGGTCATTTACTAAAAAGACTTAACTAACAAACATTCAAAGTGCTTTATAATATATTGAGAGCAAGAGTTTTTCTTAATTTGATAGACTGTGCTAAAGAAAAATGAAATTATTTCAAGAGATGTTTAACATAAAAGCTTTTATAGGCAGAAAAGAGCCATCCTGCCTCCAAGGGCTGCTGCCTCTCCCCCTAAATGTTAACAGGTACACGTTACAGACACCTCTCATGTCTTCCAGGCACCTCAGCATGTGTGTCTCCCATGTGTATGAAGGGGGGAGAGTATGGACTTCAAATGTTATAGTTCTAGGACGCACACAGCATTTGATATATACTCATACAAGTCTTAGAAAAGTGAACACATAAATCGATACACATTAATAATCCATACAAAACACATAACTGGAACATCCATCTCTTTTTTAGGTTTTTGTTTATATTTTTAAAAGCTACAGATTACTACAGTCCTCTTTACAACACATTATACATGATAGTTCCCCAGCAGTTAATGTGCTCTCTCATTTCTAGGAAATAGCAACTGCTCATAATGTTTACTTAATATACCATTGTGCTCTACAATCACAATAATATAGTATGAATTTGTCTAATGTATTTTGACAATACTGGTGTTATTTTTCAATGATTTATTATTTTGACATTTAATAAAGGCCCAACTCTGATATATTATACCAGATACACAACTCTGGTAAACATACAACAGAGAACATACAACAGGTGGAAATATTCTCTATCTACATTTCCAGGACTAATTTATTAAGCAGAATCTACCAGTAATAGGCAACCCTGCTTACAGGATCATCTGTGAAAAAGTTACGGGATAATGTACTTGAATGTAATCATGAATTTTCAATAGTCTTCATATAAACACAAGAGGAATGTTATGTCAGAAAGAACCAGCTGCCTCACTTACAATGCTATCATAATACAGTGAATATGCCATATTTTTCTATTTCACTTTAAAAAAATGCTCAAATCAAATGCAACCAGAAGAACTCTTTTATTCCAGCTTGAGCAGTAGCATAAGCAGATTTACCTGTGGATCCTGTTTCATTTGGGCAACCAGTTTCTAGAGAGGAAAAGGAAAAGACAGACATTACTATTTTGAACAGCTTACTAAAAGTTAATTTGTACAATGGCACTTTCATTGTGGGATTTTAAATCAGAGTTTATTGTGTTCAGAAATAACTTCAAAATCTTATATATGCATTGCTTTCCTTAAAAGTTGAGATCCTATTCTAACCACCATCATCTACATCAAGGGTCCCCACCTTTTTTGAGCCTGCAGGTACCTTTGGAATTCTGACACAGGATGTTGGGCACAACAACAAAACGGCTGCCACAGGAGGTGGAACCAACCACAAAATACCAGGGAGTGATGTTATATGTAACTCTCATAGTAATTTTTCAACATTTAAGGAAGAAGCTCAACTTGTGATAAGTGGACATGGCTACTAGATGTAGCTTGATTGAGAAGGTAGCTAGCTCCCTGAATTTAGTACCCCCAGGAACAGGCATGAGGCTGGAAATAGACTTCTTGTCCTAGCCCAAGAAGAGAAACACTTCAGCTTGTTAGAATAAGAATATCACATGGAGGGCTTCCTTGATTGTGTCAAGACCTCCCAAATTCCTCCAAAAAAACTATATTTAGCGGGTGGATTTTCCATGCTGTCAGATGCAGCCAAGGTATATAATGATGCAGGAGTGGTCCCCTGGATAGAAGATCCCATGCATGTGAGAAATGAACAAACCTCCCCCTCACCAGCTGATATAGTTCTGAGAACAAGACCTGTGAAGCCAAAAAGGTGTTACAAGGATACAATCCAAATTGCCAAGCACCCTGCTGGTTGGTGGAAAAGGTGGGAATGCATAATAAAGGGCCTTCGTTCAAGGAATCTGCAATGCATCCCCTATCGAATGGGGGCACCTGCCTGCTACAGAACAAAAAGTTGGGGGCTTCACTGTCACATGTTTGGCCAACCTAAACATGCTGCATACCCCAAAGGTCAAAAATGAGTTGCAGGTATTGATCCTTTAAGGTCCATTCATGATAGCTCTGAGTGACATGATGGCACATTGCTACGTTCCAAGTAGCAAGGGTTTCTGAACAGAAAGCCAGAAAATCAATGTCCCCTTGTTAGTTCATGTAAAACAGTGGTTCCCAAAGTGGGTAGTACCACTCCCTGGGAAGTGGTGGGATTACCTAGGGGGGCACTAAGAGGCAAGGGGCGGCAGGGGTGCTAGTCGTGAGCCCCTTCAACTGTGTTGTTGGATAGGGTAGGGGGCGCTGGGGCTGAGTTTGTGGAACCAAGGGGGCGGTGGCCCGAAAAGTTTGGGAACCACTGATGGAAAACATAGCAGTAGTATTCTTGGTCTGTATCAGTACCCTCCTGCTCTGCAAGATATCTGCAAATCAGGTAAGGGCAGAATGAATAAAACACAGTTCAAAAATGTTAATATGCAACTTCCCTTGAAATGCAGACCAGTTACCCTGGGTAGATAAACCCTCACAGTGTGCCCCCTCATCCAAGGAAGGAAGCATCTCTAGTCACGGTAATCTGGGGGACCCAAAACCCAAAAGGAACCCTTTAAAAAAGGTAAGAATCCTCCTTCCACAAAAGGAGGGACTTTTGAACATATCTGAGGACTGATAAACAGTGACGTTGTGCATGAGTACCAGGGTCGAACTTCCTAATGAACCAGTTTTGCAGGGGAAACATGGTTCAACCTGGCACATTGAGTAACAGCAGTGGTAGATGCCATTAGGCCTAACAGTAAAATACAGTCTACCAGTAATTTGAGGGCAGCTCCTCTGTCTGTTGGCAGGAAGGCCTTCCTTTGCTTTCATAGAATTCAGGACTGCACCAATAAACTGAACTATCTGTGCAGGCTATAACCTAGATTTATCCCAGTTGACAATCAAACCCAGATGCTGACTGATGTGGAGCGTCAGATGTATCTGAGACATAAGTTCATCCCTTGAGGATGCTGTGATGAGCAAGTCATCCAAATAAGGGAAGACTGAGCAGAACTTTGTCCTCAAATAGGTTATCACTGCAGCATACACTTTGTAAAGATTTTAGGTATCATTGCTAAACCAAAAGGGAGTGCAGTATACTGAAAAATATTGACACCATATCTGAAGATACCTGCTGTGCCTCTTGTAAAGAGGCATGAAAATCAGTATCCTTCAACAAACCACATATTTATTATAGGAAACTCATACAGAACTTGGTTAATTGTAAAAACTTGCTTAACCTACAAATGTCAGGGGGTGGGCCTAGTGCCCCATCCTTTTTATCTACCAGGGAAAAAAAATCTGGGATGAAAGCCTTACAGAGTGGACCCCTCTGGGACAGGTTCATCTGCTTTTCTGGTCAATAACTGTAACTGTAATTAAGGAAAAGGGTTGTCCACTGCAAGCAATGACAGCTCACATGGTAGTTTTAAACTCTAAATGATGGGTTTTCCACTATAAACAAAACCCAAGAGTCTAACAAATTTCATACCACTCAGACAAGAAGGGCACAAGCCTGTCCCTAAAATTCAGAGGGCCAACAGTAGTATCAGGTTTTAGTCAGAACTAGGGGTTGTTGAGGTTCTTTAGAAGACTGAGGCTGAGCTCCCGCTTTTGGCCTAGTGGATCCCCTTTGTCCCTGGGAAGAAGGTGGCTGGTGCTCCTTTTGTGGAGGATACTGGTGGTGTGACTAGAAGTATTTCCAACTCTTCTGGTAGGTGGATGGGAGGCTCTGTTGGTAGGGCAGGAACCTCTGGCAATCAGGGTATGAAGGAGTGGGTATAACACACAATGACCTCGCAGCCTGTCTTCTTTTTCATTGTAGACAGAGAGTCATCTGTCATGGTTGAGAAAAGGGATTGCCCCTCAAATGGTAAATCTTCTACTCGGCAATGGCTGTCCAAAGGAAGGGCCGTTGTTCGTAGCCACAAATGCCAATGCAGGAACTTAGCACACGCCACTGACCTTACTGAGGAGTCCACTACGTGGTGACCAGCATTAATCTCTTGCTTGGAAAGGTGGATAGCCTCCATTCGGATAATTTTTACAAGAGACCTTTTATCCTCTGGCAGAACATCCAAGTACGGAAAGAACTTAACCCAAAGAAACAGTTAATATCCCCCACCCCCATCATGGCCTGATAACTGGCAATGCGCAGTGATGAGTAAAGCTTTCTGCCCAGAGAATCAATGCATCTGCTTTCTTTGTCTGAGGGAGCAGCATGAGAGCTTTGGCACTGCCTGAGTTACATTTCCTCAGTGATGAGTGAAGACGGTGGGGGATGAGGTAACAGAAAATTATAGTAATCCTGTTAAATTCGATACAGATTTTCATTCTTTCTTGGTGTTGCAGGCACTGAAGAGGGCTTCTTCCATACAGATGATGTTACATTAGTGAACCCCTCCAACACTGGAAATACTGCAATTCCAGGTGAGTCAGAAGACAACTGACTAAGGATTTTGTCCGTTGGCCAGTTATCTTCGGTGGTCACATCAATCTCAAGCAACCTGGCCATCCTGAGCATCTGTTCAGTGTACAGCTCTAGATCCTCATTAGATGAGATCAGCGATGGATCCCCAACCCTCTCATCAAGGGAAGGTTCTTGGGGTGTTTCAGAACTGTGGCTGGACCCAACAGAACCCTCTGCCTCACCTTCAGATTCTATAGTAGGGTGATAAAAGAATTGGGATGCAGGATCGAGTTCCATCAGGCCTGATGAATGCTGTCAGTTCCATCAGTGCCTGGAATTTGGATCCATCTTAGCATTCAGGGGCATAGGCTGGTGACATGTAGTAAGGATGCCAAGGCATAGGAGGGAATGGCTAGAGCCATGACATTGGAACCGCCAGATATGGGTGCTGAACCAAACAGGGCTCTTTAGTAGTGGCTGGAACTGGATCCACATCAAGCTCTGGTGAATTAGAATGTAGACAAAGTATGCATGGCAGAACCAGAATCATTTCCTGTAGTTCAGCAGCCAGAACCAGGGTGGAAGGTGGAGGAGGTCAGTGCTCCTTCAACACTGATTTTGACCTTTCGTTATGCTTGGTTTTCAGCTTAGACTTTTTTTGCAGGCAGTCCGAAAGCACTTCAAGGAACCACTACAAGGGTCAGTGTTGCCTTGGAAGCTCCATTGCCAGTACTGACAGAACCAAGCAAACCGATCACAGAACCAAGCAAACCGATGCTGGTCTCGAGTAATGCTAGGAACCACTGGATGACTTAGATACTTTGGCTGATAAGAGCGCCTTTTCCCGAATGGCAGCATTTATCCTTGACACCTTTATCCTTGACACCCGGTCGCTATCAGCGGATGAGGATACCAAAACCAAATTTGGGGAGAATGTCATGAAGAGTTTTCCATGATTTGATAACTGGGAGTTATGTTTATGTCCTGCATTAGAGAAACAATTCACTAACAATGATTTATCATGAAGAACTATCCATATTTAGTTTTGACTTGTCTTTATTTTTTGCTTTTGTTAAGAATTCCATGCAACAGTTCTCAATCTGCATATGAGTCGTTCATCATTGAGCTGGTTGTTCATATGTACAGACTCACATCACCTGCTTTTAGGTGATCAAATCTTTTTAAATGTATCCATTATATAGTCTTCAATAATTTGAATTTAGAGTCATCATCATCAAGTACAGTTTATAAAAGCTCCTATAATGTCAACCAAACTCACATGAAAGATCTTGCCTAATTCATCACCAGTTTCATCAGGATGAAGAGAACATAAGAACAGCCCTTCTTATCAGACCAGGGGTCTATCTAGTCCACCCTCATGTTTCACACAGGACCCAAACAGTACCCCAGGAGGGCCAAACAAGCAGAGCATAGAGACAAAAGGCTGAAACTACCCCCTAGAACTGGTATTCAGAGGGTTGCTGCTTCTGTATATGGAGGTTCCCTTTACTCAATAACTAGTAGCCATTGATGAATCTATCCTCCATGAATCCATCCAACATCTATGGTCACAGTAATCGCAACGTCCACTAACAGTGAACTCCACAATTTAATACTGGTTGAGTAACAAGTATTTAAATATTTCCCCTTGGGTACTGGATAATAAAGCTTTTACTGTATTTCTGTATTAAGGAGGTATCACAGTAAATTACTTAGAGCTGCGCTGAAATTTGACCTACTCAAATGATGTGGTCAGGACAGGAATATTAGTTTAAATATTTGACTCCAAGGATAGGCTGAAGTTTTTAATCAATTTTAAAGTATCAATTAAAGTATCAATTTTAAAAGATAGAATTTTATGAAATAAGTAAATCATGCCTGCCACCTATTGTCTGGAGTTAGTCACACTGACTATATTCTAGGAAAATCATTTTACTGACAATCAATATGCAAATCAACTGACCCACTGTTCTAAAATTTAATGTTTTAGCTCTTGAGGAGGAAAGCTTATTAATGTGGCAGGATCATACCCCTGAGTTTTGAAATCAAAAGACTAATAAGGCATCGTTTTTTTTAACCTTCACAGCTCCAAGCATCGCATACCACCTGCATATATACCCTTGTTAAGGAAAGTGTGCAAGCCCCCTGCGTTGACTGTTGTAGTGGATTTTGTGGTCTACTTATTTTCATTCTTGATATTATGCGTACGAGTTGTACAAGAAGGGTTAAGTAGGATGATGTCTACTACATAACAGCTATAATTCACAAATAGAAGAGGGGGAACATTGTGACTTTTTTAGCTGTGGGCAATTTCCACGTCTCACTGCTGACCCTACTTTGCCCCTTATGTTCACCTTGAGTCTCCATGCACACAAGGGAACAATATTTTAGGGGGCTCAGTGGGCTGCAGCAGGAACTCCCACTTTATAGTGTCTGCTCCTCGAGATCTCATTGAAGACAAACTATCTTCACTACACTCTACTAGTAAAGTACACACAGCAGAGAATACCACTCACCTGGTGAATTTGAATTTCCACTTTTAGAGCCTCCTGCAGAGTCTGCAACTCCATTCTCTAACTTCTCCACTTTCTTGAGCTGTCAAGATTATTAAATCCCCACCACCTTCAGACGCTTACTTCAGAACAACGGAAAAGGTTTCTTCTATTGCTGAAGAACAATATATTTTTATGGTTATTGTGAGAGAAAGTAAAACTTGAAAACCCAATTTGTAAACACTGTCATTTATAATACAACATTCAGTTTCACAAGAACACGATCCTTGCCTTTTATCTTGATGCTTTTTAGAAGTTGTAGTTTAGTAGCGTGTCATGTTCTCTTGTAAGTTGGTCCCACTGAGTTAAACTGAACTTGCTTCTTAGTAAGTGTGCATAGCAGAGACCACAGAGTAGTAACATAAAATATACACACTAAGGATTACGCAAAGTGGTGTAGCATCATTTTTTTACTGTATTTCTATACTGCTTTTCCTCACTGCTCAAACCAGTTTACAATACAAATAAATGTGACCAGAAACATGATGCATTAAAAACTTTTAAAAAGTAAAGCAACATTAGACCCAGTCAGAAAAGACCCTGTCTAAATAATACAGCTGCCTAAATTGAATCAAAGAGGAGGTAGCCCTTACTTCAACTGGCCACTCACTCTACAAAATCGGGGAGGCCACAGAAAAAAACCTTTCCCTGGCAGTCACAGATCTCACCTCATTTAAGGAGGGGAAAGAGAGCAACCTTTTTTGTGAGGATCTTAAGCTTCAGCTGGGCTCATATGGGGATAACTACAACTCATTACTATTTTCCCGAAAACAGAATTACTTTTTACAAGAGGCTGACAAGATCTGAACTGGAAAACATGCTAAAATAAACATGGGCTTCCATCTAGCATTTCTGCAGGGATAATGTGTGGCCATTTTCATTGATTTTCCTCCCTACTGCTCCAGACCTCTGAGCCCCCTGATGTTCCTGCGGGTCTCCTGCCCCTCAAGAACAGCATGTCAGGGGGCATTTTGAGCTGCAGTGGAAGGGGTAGGGGGGAAAAAGTTGCCCTCCAGTGACATAAATCCTTCCATCAGAGGTAGCTTATTGCAAGAGCCAAGCCAACTTTTTAAAAAACAGTTTTAATAGCCAACTAAATCAATTGTACAAATAAAAAGCCTGATATTAAAAAGTAATAATACTGAACCTCTCTCACTTTATTAACTTTTTCAAGTTTGATACGTATTTGTCAAACATGTACTAAAGTTTTAAGCTCCACTTCTGATTATTTTATCTAGAAATCATAATTTCATACAACAAATCTTCACTTCTTGTTTTATGGATACCTACTTGACAAAATAGATTTTCTGATTAATATGCTTATCTAGAATTCACTTTGGCCATTTAAAAAAACTTACCAGTTTTGGAAAACAAGTACTGTCTTCAGCTCTATATCCACCCTACAAAGAAGAAATAAAAAAGAATCAACGGACAGTACATTTAATAGCATGGGTTTGCAACAGAAAAAGCATTCAGAAGACAGACTGCAAAACATTTTTTTTAAATATACAACAGTAAAAAATAAGGAGAGAGAAGGAAATGAATAAGGAAACACTCGATTACAGTTTGTGCTAAACTAGAATGGAGCTCAACATTTCTTTGCCAAATGGTACCAACAATCCTATCAAAGATAGGACATTTTGGAGGACTTTCATTCATAGGGTCACCATGAGTCAGAAGCGACTTGACGGCACGTAACACACAACACACACCAATAATCCCATGAGACAAGTAAGGCAGAGAGAGTCATTCACTGAGCAAGGTTTCAAACCCAGTTCTCTATGGTCGTCATCACTCTACCCACTACTCTTCAAGGTCCAACTAATCTTTGCTTTTCTAACTTATTCAAACTTTACGTAAATAGCTCTGTAGTTATTCTGGCTCAAGGTACATAGGGGTGGAATACAAATGGAATTTGGGTCCTGGTGTAGCGACGAGCTGTGAGAAAACATATGAAATGATTGAACAAACCCTATTGCATAGCTGAGGTCAAAACTCTTGGGTGTTAGCTGCAACTATGGGTGGGTTCAGAAATCAGCAAACTATTATTTGGCATTTTTTGAATGAGCTCTGGAGACTTCCAATTCAGTGCAAACCACTGAGTTGAATCCAATAGAAGATTTCCATGTGCATAACAGTTTTTGTGCAAGCAGAAGCACTATGATTGCTTTTCGGTTTTCTCCTTTGCTAAGTGAAAACAATTTTATCCCCTACCATCTTTTCTACGTGTGGAAGGTACTGCACAAGGCATTTCTTCTGATACAATTTCAAAACCCAATTAAATGAAATAATGTGAACCATCTGTTGTACCTCCTATTGCTTCATATGCAAATTGTTTTGTACATGGAAGTGCTATGTATTGTTGCTACCATTGCACTACCGTGTACACAGGTAGAACTGTGTTAAGTACATTTCCCTTTTTATTCACATGTCGCTGGGTTCAACCCACACATACCAATCAGTTTATCCTCCCCCTTCCCCCACAATCAAGGACAGAAAGCCAATTGCAATGGTTTATAATCCTGGTTCAGAGGGGACTGTGTTAAAGGAAAAGCCATCAACTGACTGAGCACAGAATCCATTTACATTGTGCTAAAATATTATTTGGTGTCATGTCTGCACCGTCCCTGAATAGCAATTAGCAATAGTGACTATTTTCAAGACTCTTACATTTAAAGTTCACAACTAGCCCACACAAGCATTAAGATGCTGGGTATTTATTGTATGGACAATTATTCTAAAATGTGTGTAGTTTACATTTACTCTTGGGGGGGGGGAGTTGCTGAACCTTTGTTTTCCCCATAACTTAACCCTAAGGAAAGCTGATATAGAGCCCCGTAGCGCAGTGTTAAGCTGCAGTACTGCAGTCAAAAGCTCTGCTCACGACCTGAGTTCGATCCCGAAGGAAGTCGGTTTCAGGTAGCCGGCTCAAGGTTGACTCAGCCTTCCATCCTTCCGAGGTCGGTAAAATGAGGACCCAGCTTGCTGGGGGTAAAAGGAAGATGACTGAGGAAGGCACTGGAAAACCACCCCGCAAACAAAGTCTGCCTTGGAAACGTTGGGATGTGACATCACCCCATGGGTCAGGAATGACCCGGTGCTTGCACAGGGGACCTTCACTTTTTTAAGGAAACCGGATACAAATTCAAAGAAACAAACTTTTGTATTTTTCTCAAACCTTATCACAGGCAGGCAAAGAGTTTACAATATAGTCTTGCCATTACTCCTCTCTACAAGGTATAAAATGTTTGGAATTAAATTAGGCTGGGGGCGGGGAGCTACCTTATCCAAAGCCAGAGGGTTTCATAACTGAAAAAGGACCTCATGGTGGTTACCTTACATTCAAAACCAATGGCAGCCTTTGCAACTTCATACACATTCAGCTGAGGCCATTTAGACATTTCATATAAAATATGCATTATTCCAGGAACAAAAATGGGAGCACGAGGACTAAACAATACATTTTGGTTCTCAAACTTTTTAAAGGCAGCAGCTAACACATTTAATATTGAAGTATCTTTTTCTTTCTTACTCTGGAAACTTCAAAGAAGCGTATACATACAGCCTTAGTAAGTTTTCATTCAAATTCCAGAAGAGCAAACCTAACACTACATTATTGGACCTACTCCACTATCACATGTAGAATGAACAAGATTGTGGCAAGCCCCGCCCCCCACCCCCCAGGCACAGTCCTGGCTCAAGCCCTTGTCAAACCATTACAGTAGGGAATCATGTCAAGAGTAGACCTGACCGCTGAAATGAAGTAGTTTATGAAAAGACTCAGTCCTATTTCATGCATCATACCATGTAAGCAAACTATCTGTCCCTGAACTTTCTGGAAAAAATGAAGAACCAGAATATTTCATACCCTTGCAAGTTCTTTCTGTGTGTCATAAGCAAACACCACAGCTACCACAAAAGTGTAACTTCAGTTCTGGCCCTTATATTATAATTATTTTTAATTTACATTTGACCACCTAGTTATTAATTTTTGAAATTTCATTCTTCATAGTCAAAGGCCACCATAATCTGTAATGTAAAATAAAATATGCAAGGAACTTCAACTCATCCAGCTGTGAAGGTTGTAACTAAAACCTGTCACAGCAATCACATCACATCATTGCTATGTCAACTGTACTGATTGCCAATTTGCTTCTGGGCCCAATTTAAAGCACTACATTAACTTTAAAAGCCCTAAATGGCTTAGGACCAGGTTACTTGATGCCCCGCCTCGGTCTAGATAAACCTGCCTATGATCTAAGACTGGTAGCTAGCGCCCTGCGTGCCTCTGTTAAGACTGGCAGAGTTACACATGACAGCAAACTTCCTATCACAGGTTGTTTGCCATACACATTTACTACTTGTTCTTTCCAAAGATAGTTTAAAAAAATCTTATTCCAGAGAGCAGTTTTACTCCATTAATTGGTAGAATTTAAATCTGTTAGACTGGCTTTCTGCTGAGGCTGGTTTTAAGAGTGGTAGCTGCTTTTTATTTTATTGATGGCTTTTATTATATTTAAGATCATAACATAAAGACAGCTCTGTTGGACCACAACAGTGGTTATCAAGTCCAGAATAGTGCCTCATATAGTGGCCAACCAGTTGCCCTGGAGGGCCAACAGAAGGGGCGGAGGAGGCCAAGGGCTTCTCCAGATGTTGTCTGCTAGCACAGGTATTCAGAGAATTACTGCCTCTGGCTGTACAGGTTCCTTTTAGTCATGATGGCTAGCAGCCATTGATGGACCTATTTTCCATAAATATGTCTAATTACTCTTTAAAGCCATCTGTGGTCCTAACCATCATTGTTCACTGGCAATGACCTCCACAATTTAATTATCTGTTGAGTAAAGTAGTAATTCTTTTTGTCTGTCCTGAGCCTATTGCCTATTAACTTCATTGGGTGCCCCTGAGTTCTAGTATTATGGTATTTCTCTATAGCATGCATAATTTTATAATTTTATAAACCTGTATCATATATGCCCTCTCTTAGTCATCTTATTTTCTAGAAACAGAAAGCCACTGACTCTTCAGCCTTTCCTCAGAGGGAAAATACTCCAACCCCTTAGTCATCATGGTTGCCTTTTTCTGGAATATCTGTGACCTAAACTACACACAGTATTCTAACATTATAGCTCTATGTTCTTGGCAGATTTTTAATCCTTTTCCTAATAATCCCCAGCATGGACTTTGCCTCTTTCACCGCAGCTACACACCGAGTTGACATTTCTATCAAACTATCTACTGCAGCCTGAAGATCTCTTTCAATCTTGGTCTCAGCAATGTCACACCCCATGAAGTTAGGAATTTTTTGTTTCAGTGTATATCATCTTAGACTTCCCTACACTGAACTACATTTTTAACATTAAACTTCACTGTTGCCCACTCACCCAATTTAGAGAGATTCTCCCGGCCTTCTTCACAATTGATCTTGGATTTCAGTATTCTGAATAATTTCGTATCATCCACTGTTCAACCCCAATTTACTAATCACCCCTTTTATTATATTTGACTGGTTTTAATTATCTTTGTGAGCTGCTTTGAGTGTTACTAGATAACAGAAAGGCAGGACACAAAAATTTTTAACACAAAAACACAACATCCAGATACAGACAACTGTGTTATAACATTTATTAAAGTACCTACCAATGCACTTTAAAAATAATTTTCTTATTGCTGTAATTCTGTTTTTTTAAGTCTATCACTGACCAGAATATTAAATAAGGTGTTATGCTGAAGCCCAGTGAACTAATTTAAGGATAAGACCAGATCTACAGTCATTTTCAATGCCCTTCCAGTGAGTAAGGACTGCACATGACAGTAAAATAACGGTCAAATATTTATTTTAAAATTAAAAAGAAACACATAAAATGTTCTAATGAAGCATTTTAGTTGTTAGGGATAATAGAAGATACTATGTTCATCAGGAGATTTGAAAACTATGCTATTACAGAAACAACTTATTGTGAAACAATGAAATTAACTTAAAAATTAATTTTCACTTTTAACAATGTTAAAAGTTGAATTTATTTATTTAAAACATTTATTAGCTGCCTTTCTTCCTTATGGAGCTCAAGGTGGCTTGCAAACATAGATAAAAGACGTTAAAATATAAATGCCAAAATTTAAAAACCACTACTTAGGACTGCTCACCAGGGTGAGCTTACATTTATAACATTTTTAAACTAACAGTAAAAAAAAGCATTGAGGTTCTTGGCTTCCAGTTGATGTTGTTTTTTGGACCAGTCAATTGACCTAGATGCCAATTATACATTATCTTAGTAATAAAAACAAAATTCTGAGGTTCACAATGATCACTAAAAATTAAGTCTTTCTGTACCATATCTGTAAGATGTGTTGGCTTTAAAGCGTCTCAGAAAAAGTTCTCAAATTTTTATAAGCTACATCCAGACATCAAGTTTAACCATGGTTAAATAAAAATACACACAAACCTGAGCTCTCACCCTCTTGTACACAGAATATGATAGATTATTATTATTTTAACGCTAACTCCACTATGATGTACAAATGCAGGCACACAGCTTACCCAGAGTTGGTTCCCCCCCAAAAATTTGATGCTGAAATACATCCTCAGTGAGGCTCCCTAAGTTCAGCATACACACCAATGTACAATTTAATAACAAGTTCCCTTCTATTTTGATAATCTTAACCCCCTAGGATACTCTGTGCAAAACTATAATCTGCTAAAGTCAGTCAACTAAGTGATTTTTAAAACGTCAAAACAGCAAGTGCTAAATCAATGTATTGTACAACAGAACAAGATCCAACAAATTTCAGAAGTGGAATTGTTCTTCAGAATTTAAATAAGAATGTACAAAATCATTTCTTTCTAACAAACACACACACACTTCATTCCAGAGGGATAGCCATGTTAGCCTGTAGCACTTTAAAGATTAATATATTTATTGTAACATACTTTTAATGGACTATAGTCTATTTTATCAGATGGTTCAGTTGTGTTCAGATGGCAGACAGAATCATAGAGTTGGAAGGGATCACGAGGGTCATCTACTCCAATCCCCTGCACAATGCAGGCAATTCTCAACTACCTCCCCCCCACACCCCTAGTTACCCCTATTCCACGCCCAGAAGATGGCAAAAAAAAAAAAAAAACCCTCCAGGGTCCCTGGCCAAACTGGCCTGGAGGAAAATTGCCTTCTGACCCCAAAGTGGCTATTGGCATGCAAGAAAGGGCCACAAGAGCCAAACACTGATGCAAACCTTCCTGTCTTCCCTCTCATGATCTCCCTAAGGTCATAGAATCACCATTGCTAAACAGAAGGGAAAATAACAAACTGAGGAGAGCTGGCTCCTTGCTCTGCAGGCTTCCTAAGAGTGGAAAGGAGTTTCCTGCCACAGGACAGACACAGCAGACATCATGTAAGAGAATCCATCATGGGAGCTACCCTCTGCCCCTTCCTCCCAAGGTAGCAGCACTGTATCGATCAATTTATTTAAAGCATTTATTAGCCACCTTTCTATCTTACAGGACTCAAGGTGTCTTAACAATATAAAAAAGCAATAATACTCAATATATTACAGAAAACCACTAATTCAAGATCAGTCAATTAAAAATGCTGATAGACAGAACTACTGAAATCAAATGCCATCATGAAAAAAACTGTCTTCAGCTGCCTCCAAAAGGTTGAGAGTGAATGGGCCAGGCACACCTCCCTAACCCATAATCATAGGGCCATCACTGAAAAGGCTCTCTCTCATGTACCTACCAGGCAACCTTCTTTGACTGATGGGACAGTCAAGAGGAACTCTCCTTGTGATCTTAGTATCTGGGCAGGGACATATGGAGGAAGACAGTCCTTCAGATACCTTGGACCCAAACCACATAGGGCTTTAGAGGTCACAAACAACACCTTGAACTGGGCTCTGGAGCAGATTGGAAGCCAGTGTAATTGCTGTAATACTGAGGTCACGTGAACCTAATAATTGGCCCTGACCAGAGATGCATTCTGCACTAGCTGAACCTTCCAAACACTCTTTAAGGGTAGCCCCAAGTAGAACATATTGCAATAGTCCAGTCTAGATATAACTATAAGGCATGGATCACTGTCACTAGATCAGACTGGACCAGGAATGGGTGTGGCTGGCACAGTCCTAACCAACAGCAGCCACCTGATTTTCTAAGGTGACCACTGTGACAAGCAGCACTCCCCAAGCTGCAAACCTGACTTTTCTTTTCTTTTTTTTATAAATTTTATTGGTTTTTTAAAACTATAAATTCTTCATAATTTTAACAACAATGTAAAAATAATGTCAAAATCACAATTACATCAATTGTTGTCTTAATTTCCAATAAACATAAAAAATAAATCGACTTCCCCATCACCTCCATCTACCTCTTAATAAAGTGTTACTATCCTTCGTTAACATATTCTGATCCTAATATTAATCTTATTCTAAAGTTTCATGTTATATAAAATTTTACATTCTGGATCAGAGTAAAAAGTAACCTTCCATTTTTCCCAGATCTTATACATTTTCACAATAATTCATCCAAGCCTCCCATTTCCCCAACTCCACCAGTTCTAACATTTAAATGATTTAATCCCTTTATTCTGAAACATTTGTCCCTTCCATTTGGCTGCATAAGATGATCTTGCAGCCATTATAACATAAATTTAATCATGCTAAGTAACATCATCTCCAATATTTTAGGGATATTTTTCTGTTTAATCAATCTTATTTCATTGTAAATCATATCCCAAATCCATATCACAAGTCCGCCCCTTATAAAAAAGGAAAAGAAAAAACCAATATCCTTACTACATTCCAACATTTTCCTTGAAATGATAATCACATTAATATTGATAATTCCAATATACATTTATATCTCATCGGTAGTCTATATAAGGAGGACTTGTTTACATAATCCCAAAATGATGTCTAAATCTTAATTCCACTACACCGTAAATAGCCATGCCACCCATCCACACTGTCAAAGCCTTCCAAATCCAGCAATCATATTTAAACCAGTCCTTTAACCATGGTCTAATACTTCCTTCTGCAACTGAAATAAGTCAGTCAGGTATGGGCACAGGATCTCTTTATTCTCTCTCATTTCCTCAGGCAGGTTGCGTAACCAAAGATAATTCTTTCTGGCCTTCATCTCCGTCATGGCTTCAATCTGTTTTCCTTGACCTGCTCTCTTCTTCCTTATATCCACACGTCCTTCCATAACTTTTTTAGATGAAAAGTCCATTTCTTGCATGTTTGTTCTCATTGTCACAAGCTGGTTACCTTCTTGGACTTCTGTCTTCTTCTTTATATCCTTGTATTCTTCCATAACTTTTTTGACAGAAGAATCCATTACTTGCATGTCTGTATTGGTAGCCATCATTTGAACCTTCATATCTTTTATGTCTTCTGTAACCAGATCCAACTTCTGATTACATATCTGTGATGATTGGTCAAGAGTCGTCATCATTGAAATCAGTTGAGCCATCTGTGTTGATATCTGTTTTAATTGTTTAATTGTCGCCTCAGAATGTTTAGCAAGCATGTCCTGCACTTTTTTTTCCATGGTTAGATTCTGTAAAGTTTCCTTTAATTTCGTAAAGCAGGGCTATGAATTAAGCCAGATCAGGGAGAGGTTCCAGACATTTACATAAGTAACTTAGTTAAGAAATTGATGGTCGTCTAGCAGGAGTCCATTACATGTAGTTGATAAAGAATATTTCATTGACCAGCTTAATATCTTTTTCGGGTTGAAGAAATAAGTATTTAGGCTTAAAATAACTTTTTAAAGTTGAAAATACCAACGAGTTTTACTAGACGCTCTAGATCGGCAGAACCAGGAAGTATTCCAGGAATTACCTCATCGCGGACCTTCTATCGTCTCTTCTCTATGGTTGTTACCTTCAGGAATGGTTTTAGTGTAACACGAGTAAGACGAATTTCCGGTCCTACGACCTGCTTCCTGTTGATTTGCTTGCAGAACAATAGAGAGGGATATTGAATGAAACACAGAGTCTTCCGGTCCAAGATATCCTCTTTGTTGTAAAACGTGGCTGGAGGACCTTTTTTACACCGGATAAATTCTCAAAGGTTTCTCCCTCCCCTTCCTTTAAGGACGCGTCGGATTGGCAGATCTTAAGTCAATCATTCAAGCTCGTTGTTTTAGTTTAAGCTGATCAGTTTGATAAGGCTCCTGCTGCTTTGTCTGATGGATCTCATGCAGCAAAATCATCCAGTTCAATTAAGGGAGTAACACGGTTACCAGGAATGTTTTCTTCTACCCCGTTATTCGATAACGCCAGTGAAAAATGAAAGATTCTTATCTACTCACTTGGGCGTCTGGAGGTGAGGTTCTAATCTTAATGCAGTCCTTATGATGTTTATAAGGTGCTGGAGGGTAGAGTCTAATGCCGAAGTTGCGCTCTGGCGATTTCAATCCCTTCGTGCCCACGGGATCAACGTCTGAATCTCCGGGGGACTTAATAAAGCTCCCTCGGGGTATTCAGGAGATCAAACCGCATGGATGGCTGCAGGGAATTCCTGCTTCCCAGCCCATTTGCAAGGGCTGGATTGGGGTGCGGTAAATCACCCCAAATTACACGCAAACTTGGATTCCCCCCAGGAGCCCCTGGGAGGACGTGGCACTCAGCCCAGCGTCAGCACCGGAAGTCCAAGGGGACTTTTCAAGGGGAGTGTAACCCCATCCAAGACAGGGGAGCTCTCAAGTCCCTGACCTGCCTTTCTGCTAACTCACAGCATCTTTGTCTTGTCAGGATTAAATTTCAGCTTGTTCACCCTCATCCAGCCCATTGCTGACTTCAAGTACCAGTTTAGATCATCAACAGCTTCCTCAGAATTAGGGGGAAATAAAGGTAGAACTGGGTATCATCTGCATATTGGTGACACCACAACCCAAACCTCTTGATGACCTCCCTCCAGCGGCTTCATGTAGACATTAACAGCATGAGGCATAAGATTGAACCCTGCAGAACCCTTCAGACCAAAGGCCGTGGGACAGAGCAGCAATCTCCTAGCACCAACTTCTGAGACCAACCTTCCAGACAGGACTCAAGTCACCATTACACGATGCTCCTTTGTTCCAGCACCAAGAGGCTGTCCAGTAGGATACCATCAGCAATGGTTATCAAAGGCTGTAAAGAGATGCAGCAGAACTAGCAGGGTCACACACTCCTGTTTAGTTCTCGGTAGAGGTCATCAACCAAGGTGACTGCTGCTCCCCCCTCACCACCACATGAGTCAGGAGAATGGGAGGGGGAGCAGCAACAGTGCTGCAGGTGGGCTGGCCTGACGGACAAGTGAGAGGATGGGATTCCCCACCACCACCACTTCTCCGGGGGCCTCTTGCTTTTTGCTGCAAAAACAAGTTTAAAACTATATTAATTCTGGCTCAGGTATCAGAAACCGCCTGGGTGGGACAGTAAGTTAGTAAGGTTGCAATAGGTTAATGGGCAAAACTACACACACTGATCCCTCTGAATCCATATGCAGCAGTCTTGTTCTGGGTAGCTACTACTGGAGGTGACACAATGTACCTTTGCAGTGCTTTTAGTTACAGTATTCAAATGGGTCCAAGATGCGTCCTCACCATCTAAGTTTTTACCATCAGACAGCTAACTTTGTAAGATGGCATACTTGCCAAAGAAACAAAGGATGGTTTGGGTGCAGGCAGGAAGTGGGCTTTTGCAATTTTTTGAAGAACATATAGACATCACAATGGCTCCATGAATCCAACCTGATGAGTGAGAAAGCTGGCAGCTAGCTTTTATAAATAGAAAGGGCCAATATTAAATTGTTTTCACATCCAAGATAGCTGGACTTCCATTTTTTTCCTTCTACAGAAAAAGCCTTTGCCTTAATTACTATTGTCAGCTTCTGCTTAACAGAAACATTTCTCCTTTCATTTATGTACAATCCAACACATTTTAACGCAATTTTATTTAATAGCAAGAAATTTTAAAATGGTGCTTTTCAGCATTTTAATTGAATTTCAATTGACATTCAAATGCAACTTGGAAAAAACACTTCTAAGCTAATTATCTAGCAAACAAGCAACATATTTTAGACAATGAAAAAAATAAGAGTTAAAATATCTGAATTTTAATTTGAGTCCCTGCAATGAAGCTTAAGCCTATTCCGTTCCACTAAAATAGAGATATTAAAATAAATTAATTATTTTTCACTAAAACAGAGATATTAAATAAATGAATTCTTTTCATCTCATCTACCCTGGGCTATTGGCAAAGCAGCTGGAATTATACTATAGCAAAAGAGCTCTTTCCTCTATGGGCACTAATGCCTGGTCCTCTGCTGCAGGCCTTATATTCCCCACAAACATACTTTTTTTTGTGTTGAGCCACACTTCGCCACAGTATCACTCTGAAAATGCACAGTGAATAATATGAGCACCAAAATGCAAGTGACGGATATCATGGATCTTCGTCATGATGTAAATGGCACATAACATCACAATTTGGATTGGGGCTGAATGGAAAAAGAAGAGGGAATATAAATACAGTACTTCAACCCCCACTTGCTTTCACTTAATTTTAAAGGGAAACAAAAGTAGTTCTTAAAAGTGCATCTGTTTTTACCTCTAAATCTCTTAGCAGACATGGAAGCCAGTTTCAACTAGCAAAACTGACCAGGGCTTGAAGGGTTATAATACTCTTCCGGCCCTTCATGCATGCAGATCACAGCTGCATATGTATATATTTTACTATTTGCAGTCTGATAGAGATCCATGATCTCATTCATAACTATTTTGGCCTCCAGATTTGCTTCCTACTCTTTCAGAGCCACCTACTACAGCAGCCAGAATGATCAACAAAAAAAGCAGTCTATGAGAAAGGTAGAAGAAATACTCTGATACCATTCACTGCAAAATGTTACTTTAATAAGTATAGATACCAGAAAGGCAGTACTGCAGCAGGAATACTAATACAGCTAGAGAGCTTGAACTTGCATGTTCTGCTGCTGCTCTATGGAGTAGACAGATTTAAATCAAAGTTAAAAAGTTATCAAGAAAAACAGTCAACTTAAAACAGGTAAACTATTGGTTTAAATTATATATCCAGCTTACTAATACATGAAGAATACACTATAATCAGTTGGTATAAAAGATAAAGTATATCCATCACTAAATAGAAAGCATTTCAATCTACCTCTGATCAGAGGGTTGGCAGGCCTTTGCATTGCACCAATCATCTTCAACTCATGGATCAAAAACCTCAGGTGGATTGCAGAATCCACCTGCTGGGTCATGGGCCTCTACTGAGCTGTCATTTCTTCCTGCTTTCTGGAAGGATGTGCTGCCATTGAGAGAGAAAAGTGTCACATCTCCTGCCTCTCTTTGCACACATTTAGAGGAGCAGCAGGACAACCATTCGAGGTCACTCAGCAGTGGAAATGACTCCTTTTTAGCACAAGCAGGTTCTGAGTCTCTGGCTCCAGTTCTCTTTGTCACGTGCTTGCAGCTCAATAGGTACCAAGTTATCACGTGAAGACAAAGGTGGCGGGTCCTGGGTCTGGGAAGGTTGAAGACCACTGAACTATATAACTATAGTCACCACACAGAGCAAGATCACCAATCTGAACAAGTACACAGAACTTTCCAAAAGCAATGGGTAATTCATGGGCAGAAAGTGTCTCTCTGTAACATGGAAGTAACTGTACATGCTGTTTGGTTGATTCAGTTTTAAGATATGAGTACGGCCTTTAACATTCAAGACATTTTAAACCAACTTTTTAAAATACTTTTTTGTTGTTGTTGCTGTTTCAAGTCACATCCAACTTATGGCGATCCCTGGTGGGGTTTTCAAGGCAAGAGATGTTCAGAAATGGTTTGCCAGGACAGGAGAATTCTCAAGCTGGTGACCTAACAAATTTTGTATCACTAGATATGAATGTGAGGTGAAGAGGGAGGATGGTCAAAGCTATTTCTGGTGGTGGTAAGCAAACATCTTCAGTGATGTCTAACTCCGGCCTAACTATGGGACCACATTTCAAGAATGCACTGAAGCAGCAGCAGCTCAATATCAGTGTTTAATAGAACTGAACATCTAGACCAGGGATTGGATTCAGCTAAAGAAACGCACAAAGGATCGCAGACCTTCCAAGCTTTCTCAACAACCCAGCAGCCATTCTGATCCTAGGACAGTTGATTTCTTGGGTTGTGGGACCCATATAAAATAACAGCCATGCAGGTCAGGAGGCTACAGTGGGAAGGGAGAAGGGGATGAAATCACTCCCTTCTTCTTCAGTTTCCCTCCTGGGGATATGCTGGTGGGAGACTAGCAATTGCAATTTTTTTTGTAAACAGGCGGTAACTGTTAACAACCAGAAATCGAGTATAAGATCTAAGTACCTTAACAGAGCAGAGGTTTTGGTTTCATATGCTTACTTACTGTGGGAGAATGAGCTTATCAATCCCAAGGGTGCACTCTTACATTTAAAAAAAAAGATGTTCCACAAGGGACGATGGCAACACCAGGAATAGTATTTATCACAAACACCTTATTAACTGTATGGCTTCAAACTATGGGAGGCTGTGGGGTTGGAATTATCTCTTTGCTAACCAAAGTAATAAGCTTTGCCTTCCATGATGTTTTCAAAGGCATTCCTGCACTGGGAATCTCCATTGGGTCCCTGGATGAACAGAGCAATTTAGAACAGGTAGCCACAAAGGAGTAACACTAGAGGCTGTATTTTCTGTGGGGCAGAAAACACTTTAAGAGGCTGCTGTTACTGCACTTTGAGAATGAATTACACAATTCCTCAAACTTCTTTACTACTTATCTGATATGGTGTTCCTTCCAGAAAAATCCACCCATATCAAGATCTTTGAAAAAATGCCAATACACAAAAAGCTTACAGCTTAAAAGTATTATACAATGGGACAGCAGTACAGGATCTTGCATATGGCAAGCATAGTGGAAGCCATTTTGCTTCTTAAGCAATATATTTGGAACAAATGAAGGACTGGCTAGCTCAAGAACAAATTGCTAACAACATGGAGAGGAGGACAATCCAGAAAGGAAGAGGAACTATTATAAAGCACACATGACTTTCCTTATAGTACAGCAGCAAAAGGGTTAATGTGTTACATTTGTATCACAGTATGCATTTAGGGACAAGGACGGATAGAAGGAGGATTAAGTTAAAAAAACTTCCACTTAAATGCAGAAGAACAGCAGAACACAATGGAAAAAATACAAAGAACTACAGGGCTGACAAGGTAGAAATACTTCAGAGGAGTACTTTTCATGTGTGCAATTGATGACTGAAAGTTTAGTTCTGTTTATATAAAAGCTACTTAAATATTACAGCCATAAATGAGAACATCAGCTAAAACAAGTATTTCAGTCAATTATACACATGCGAAAACAGATGGCCATAATGGCAAAGTCTGAAACTCTAACTTTCATACACACACAGTGTTTGAAAGCTTTTCTTAACTTCTCATAAACATTTTAGTTATATACCTGCAGACTACAAGTTTTGAAAATCAGATGATAGGAATTCAAAAAGGGATAAGGGAAGTTACTCTTGCATTAACCAAGACATATTTGTTTACTGCTAATGCTGGCCTTTTACAAGCAGTTATAAGAGACTACCATTAAACTTTGTTCAAAATCCCATGAGCCTTCATTTCTCCCCCTAAAGTCTCCTCATCAGAGCAGCAGGGGGTCCCATTAGACACCCTATTTTACTTCCACCTTATAAATAACATTGGCTGTACACCATTTCCATGGAAACCAAGTACAATGAAACACATTTAAATGAATACCTGTTAAATGGATGAATTTATATCTAAAAGTATTTTCTGCTCCAAATAAAACTGACAGGATAATGAGACATTCTTAATTTAATAACTTGACTACCTTGGTCCTAAATTACTAAATACTCTTTTTGTACATTACAAGCTAGTAACAACAAGGTACATTGTTTACTCACCGAGAAGGTCCTTTCCGCTCTGAAGTAGAAGGTCATCTTGTGATCATTGGGTGTTTCTCGCTCCCATTACTTGGAGAGGCAGGACGAAGTTAAAATTGACTTCCTGTCTCGGGGCGAGGAACGCCCACAGATCCAGTTTACTACTAAGAGCTCACGAGAGACAATCAAACAAGTAACAGATTAAACAAAGAGACAGAAAAAACACCTCCTGGGCTGTATGTTGTCTTATCAATGTCATGAACTACTACAAACTTGTAAAGTCTTAAACATAATTGTGTAACAAGGTAGAGAAGTTGGGCTAACTAACAGATAGCCACCCTTGGAAGATGAGGTACATCTCCGGGTGGGCAAGATGACCTTCTACTTCAGAGCGGAAAGGACCTTCTCGGTGAGTAAACAATGTACCTTTCCCGCTCTGAAGGAAGGTCATCTTGTGATCATTGGGATATCCAAGAGCCCTTATTCTGGGTGGGGAGCTGAATCCTCATCTTCCACTACATGCTGAAGAATGCGTCTACCAAATGCCGCCTCTGCGGAAGCTAAGGTGTTTATACGGTAGTGCCTAATGAATGTGGAAGGGTTGGACCAGGTGGCGGCCCTACAAATTTCTTCAATTGATGCCTGTTTGAAGAAGGCGGCTGATGTGGAGGTACTTCGTAAGGAGTGTGCCGTGATGCCCCGAGGCACCGGGGTGCCAGAAGCTAGGTAAGCTTCTTTGATGCAGTCCCTAAGGGTTGAACTGATCGATTGACGAGACATAGGAAGGCCTCTGTTGGGGCCGTTGAGGGAAATGAAGAGAAATTCAGTTTTCCTAAGGGAGGCTGTTCTGGAGATATATACATGTAAGGCCCGTCGCAGATCCAGAGTATGCCAGACTGCTTCCTTGGGGTTGGAAGGGTTAGGACAGAAAGAAGGAAGATTAATGTCCTGTGTTAGATGGAAACGTGATTGGACTTTGGGAGTAAAGGAGGGATCAGTTCGGAGAACCACTCTATCTTTGTGGAAGACACATAAGTCTTTGCGGACGGAGAGGGCTTTCAGTTCCGAGACTCGTCTGGCAGATGTGATAGCTATTAGGAAAAGGGTTTTCATTCTAAGAAATTTTAGAGGAACTTCCCTCAGAGGTTCAAAAGGTTTGGAAGTGAGGGCCGTTAACACTGTATTGAGTCTCCAGGTGGGAAAACGGTGCGTTGCCGGAGGGGTGGACTGTTCTACTCCTTTTATGAAGGCTTTGACTTGAGGATGAGAAGAAATGGGGATTCCATCGATAGAAGGGCAGATTGATGCGATGGCCGCAATCTGTTTACGAAGAGTAGCAGCTCTGAGCTTTTGTTGGACGCCGTCCTGTAAGAATTGGAGTAATTGTGGAAGGGAAGGGGAGGTAGGGTCGGTATGTTTGCGGAGGCACCATCTAGCAAAGGTCTTCCATGTGTAATTGTAGATTCTGTTGGTTGACGGACGTCTAGCCTGTAGAGATAACCTCTTGGGAGAGGCCCAGGGCTAAAAGCCTGTTCCTTTCAATCTCCAGGCGGTTAATTGAAACCATCCTGGGTCCGGATGGTACATGGGGCCCTGTCTGAGAAGAGTGCGAATGGTTGGTATGTGCCATGGAGGTTGAACCGACAGTTCCATCAAGGCTGGAAACCAAGGGCGGCGCGGCCAGTTGGGAGCTATTAGTATGATGTCCGCCTTCTCTTGGCGAATCTTCCGTATTACCTTGGGAAGGATGGGAAGAGGAGGGAAGGCGTAGAGAAGTCCCTTCGGCCATGGGGACAGTAGGGCATCCACTTGCTCCGCTTTCATGTGGAAGAATCTGGAGAAAAAGCGAGGAACCTGACGGTTCTGAGCGGTGGCAAACAGGTCCAGGACTGGTGTTCCGAAAAGCTCCGCTACTTGATGGAAGGTCTGGGGATCCAAGGACCACTCTCCTTCGATGATCGGTTGTCGACTCAGCCAATCTGCCTCGAGGTTGTGGGTCCCCTGAATGTGTTCCGCTTTTAGAGAAAGGAGATGCTTCTCCGCCCAGGTGAGGATGGCGGTGGCTTCTTTGTTCAGTGTTCTGGATCTTGACCCACCCTGCTTGTTTATATGGGCCTTGGAGGCCACGTTGTCCGTTCTGATGAGGACGTGTTGATGGTGTAGTATGGATTGAAATTTTAGAAGGGCCAGATGGATAGCTTTCAGCTCGAGGAGATTGATATGCATCTTGGACTCCGAGGGAGACCAGGTGCCCTGGGTAAAGGTGCCCGCGACGGTCGCTCCCCAGCCCACGAGGCTGGCGTCGGTGAATACCTGTATCGGTGGAGGATGAAGGTAAAATTGGCCGCCTGTAAGATTGTTGGGGTTGGACCACCAATTTAGGCAGATTCTGGCATCGGTGGTCAGGTTGATTTGTTTGTCTATCTTGTGGGCGATGAAGAGCTGAAAGGGCTGAAGGGCGTTCTGCAGAGGTCTGGAGCGGAAGCGGATCCATGGACCCAAGTCGATGCAGGAAATCATCGAACCAAGGAATCTTGCAAGAGTCATGAGACGATGATGAGGTGCTCTGGCCAATGCCCTTGCTGTCAGGGCCAAATTGGATGCCTTGTCCTGTGGAAGAAACACTTTGTTTAGGTTGGAGTCTATAATGGCTCCTAGATGGCGGATGCGTTGAGATGGGACCAAGGAGCTTTTGGATTTATTGATAATGAAACCGTGTTGTTGTAGAGATTCAACTACGCGTTTTGTGTGATCAGAAGCTAGGGCGGCCGATGGCGCACAGATTAAGATGTCATCAAGATACGGGTGTAATTGAATTCCATCTCTTCGAAGCGAGGCTATGATGGTGACTAATATTTTGGAAAAGACACGTGGTGCAGAAGCCAAACCAAAAGGTAAAGCTCTAAACTGGAGGTGCAAGTCCGAGTAATTGAAGCGGAGAAACCTCCTATGAGCAGGATGAATGGGAATGTGAAGATAAGCTTCGGTCAAATCTATTGAAGACATGTGGGCACCAGGACGGAGGGCTTCCAGAATGGACCAGAGGGTTTCCATACGGAATTTTTTCTTCTGGACAAAGCGGTTTAGGTATTTAAGATCAAGGATCGCTCTCCAGTCGCCGTTCCTCTTAGGGACGGTAAAGAATATGGAATATATTCCAGTGGACCTTTCAGGGAGTGGGACCTCCTCAATTGCCCCTATGTGAAGTAGGTGAGATATGGCCCTTAGGGTAATCCTATGTTTGTCTGGTTTTTTATAAACTGGGGAGATTTGGAACTTGTCTCTGGGAAGAGACTTAAATTCTATGAGGTAGCCGGATTGAATGGATTGTAGAACCCAGGAGTCAGCCTGAGAGGTGATCCACTGAGGAAGGAAGGCCTGGAGCCTACCTCCCACGACGGGATCCTTATTGTTTGTTGTTTCTGGGGAACTTGTCAAATTTGTCAAACTTGTCCCCTTTGAAGGCCTGTGAGGGAGGTGGTCTTCCGAATCGGTTAAATCTGCGAAAGGAACCACGCTGGGAGGGCCAGGAGGGACGCCTCTGATCTTGCCTGAACCTTTGGAGGGTATGGGAGGAACGAAAGGTTGTAGGATAATGAGTGGGTCTGGATTCTTTTCGTTGGTTCTTTAGCATGTATCTGTTTTTGTCTTTGGTATCTGCCAACATTTTGTCTAGCCTTTCCCCGAACAATTTGCCTCCCTTGAAGGGGTGAGCCAAAAGTAAGGCCTTGGAACGGTAATCCACTTGCCACGGTCTGAGCCATAGAGCACGGCGTATGGCTGTATTAGAAGCTATTGCTCTGGAGGAAAGGATGAGAGCATCCAGGGAGGCGTCTGCCATGAAGGCAGATGCTTGCAGAACTCTAGATAAGCCCTCGGCTACTCTCTTATCAGCAGAGGGGAGGAGTTTGATTAGCTTCTTGGTCCAAGCATTAGTTGCTCGGGCCATCAGGGCAGTGGTAGTGTTAACCTGTATGGCTAGTGCGGATGTCTCATGTACCTTTCTAGAAAGGAAATCCATCTTTCTATCTAACATATCCTTGATAAATCCTCCTCCATCCTCTGTGAAAAAATCTGATGTTTGGAGCGCAGTTACTGCGGCGTCCACTACGGGGAGCTCTAACAGCTCCATGGCATATGGAGCCAGGTCATATAATTTTTTGGTAGAGCCTGAAAACTGCTTATTGTGTAGGGGTTTATCCCATTCTGCTCTTATAAGATTTTCAAAATGCACAGGGAGAGGAACCTTAACAATATGAGAATCTCCCTGAGGAAAATAATCCTTGCACCCCCTGCGTTTGACCTTGGATTGAGGTTCTTCAGGGGTTTCAGGCTCACTTAGGAGGTCTAGGGCAAATAAGGCCTTAGCCAAGAGAGACTGGTAGTCTTCAAGTTGAAAAAGTCTGGGTTGCTGTTGTTGAGTGGAGGGAAGCTCTTCATCTGAAATGAATTCTCCCTCCTCCAATTCCTCGGGTAAAAATTCCCGGCTGGCCACAGAATCATCATCTCTAATGGTCAGGTCGGGTCTCTTAGACTTAGACTTGAGGGCAGCCTTAGTTAACCATTGTGGTTTGGGTTGGCTGCAGACTGGATCCTCTTGAGAGGATGAAGAGGATTGGGAAGGGGATTGGGAGGAGGATTCCAAGTTATGGGGATCCCCAACCTGGGTGCTAGATTCTCCCTTCTGGGCCGTGAGGACAAGGGCTTGCAGCTTAAGAAAATGATCCTCAAAGGTGCTTTTAATTAAAGATTGAACCCTTTCCTCAGTCAAAGGGGCATTAACAGGGGCCCCACCCTCGGCTGAGGGGGGGGGTACTTTACCCTTTGAAGAGTCTGCCCGCTTGTTGGAGGAGGAGCCGGCAAGGACCTTAGAGGTCGATGCGGCACTCCTTTTAAGATGGCGGCGGCGGGTCGTCCTGTTCCCGCTCTTTTTGTCTTTTTTCTTCCCAGCCGCATCCGGAGCGGCGCCGCCATTGTCGGGCTTGGGGGGGGCTGGAACATCTTCCCCTGAATCGCGAGCCGCGAGTCCGCCAGGGCGGCCGGCGGCAGAAATAACTTTAAGGGCTGCGTCCCTATCATTATCGGAAAGAAGCTCAACTTCTTCCGAACGACCGGCGGAGGCGGCCATCTTGGCCTCTCTCCCACAGCCGGCTCTGCCCTGACGCCGGAGCAATGCAGCCGAAGCCGCTAAGGTCCGGGCGGGCGCTAAAGACAAACGGGGGGGGGGGAACGCAGACAGGGAAAGACAGAAGGAGGGAGGGGGGGGGAACAATTCCAGAGAAGAAAGGAGTAGGAGAAATTCTTTTTTAAATTGCAATGCTAGTCCCAGCAAAGGCTGGGGCGTCCTCTCTCCGTGGAGGCAGGAGAAAAACTGGATCTGTGGGCGTTCCTCGCCCCGAGACAGGAAGTCAATTTTAACTTCGTCCTGCCTCTCCAAGTAATGGGAGCGAGAAACACCCAATGATCACAAGATGACCTTCCTTCAGAGCGGGAAGGTAAGTTCTTACAGGCTGTCCTGTAAGGGACCCCTAGTCCCAAGTGAGGATACCCATTTCACTATGACGTGTAGATAAGATTAGTTATATTTTCCAGACTTTGATTTTTAGTTTCTTATATGCTAACTAACCCCCCCACACACTAATTCTACCAAATCTTTGATGGTATAATTAGCAGAGAAAGTCAGTTTTCAGAAAGCTAGTAGCTTTCATGTGCAAACTTCAAGGTTAGACAAAAGGCTATATTACTATATGTATAATATATATTTGATAAGCACCCTTCAGCAACTAGCTAACTCTAACCAACCAAATAGAAAAAGACAAGTAAACATTTAACTAAACAAAATGATTCACTGGGCCCTTTTGGAGGATATTTTACTCCTGGGATTGTACCTGGGGGCGTAAAAGAAGCAGATCTCAAGTTCACATACTCCCTCCCCTGTTTCTCTCACCAGAGGAGAAATGAACCACATCATGTCTACCTGAATGAAAGTTCCCCTAGTTTGTTCACTTCTCTGCACTATGACAGGAGCAGAGGGTAAAGCATGTGAGCCTAAGGCCTGTTCCCAAACTCTCCCACGTGCAAGTCTGGAAACACCGCATCACGTCACATGAACAAGACTTTTTGTGCTGGGCTTTACAGATTTAACTATTAAATCTTGGTGTTTTCACTAGAAGCGACTTTATCTCTTTTTAAAATGCATTCTGTATAGCATCTCTTATTTTACTTAAGACTATTTATCCATTCAGTGAGGCAAATTAGGAAGGTTAAACAAATTAGGAAGGTTAAACAGAACCTTATACAGTGAGGTTTGCTCCAATATAGTATCATCGTTGTTAGATTGTACCTTTACACCGTGTTGAATCAATTGTGAAGATTGTGTGTTATTATACAATGTGTGAATTGGGGTTGCACGTACATTTCATGGTGCAACATAGACTGTAATATATTGTTCTGCTATTTTGTTAGCATAATGGAACAATTCATAACACTAAAGGATGCAAATGTGACTAGTGTCATTTCTTTTTATGGAAAAACACAAGCCATAGTGGCTGCACATGTTTGATTAACCAATATAGTAGCCAGCAAGCAGAGAACAATCTGAAACCATTCCCTTCCTACTATACATTTGCCACTGCAGGCTGAAACTGAAATCCTCATACAGGTGCGCGTAGAGAAGGAGACTACAGGAAACCCTACATAACGAAACATTACAGCCTTCACCCAGACACGGTAGGAACAGTTCATATTCATCAGTCTGGGTCATCTTGGCATTATAGTTCCTGCACTTCTTGAACAGTACTTTTCGGGGCATTTTGACGCAACAGACCCCACAACCCGCCGTATCAAAGTAGGGGAGCTGAAAGGCAGAGAAAAAAGGGATGGGTAAATCACAATCCTACCCCCTTTCCATTCGACTCAACAAACTCCAGAGACCATGGAGAGAGAGAAAACCCTGCAGCCTCCAAGAACCAATTCCAACACAAAGGGAGCTAGCTCCAACTACTAAGGTTGTGAAAATGGAACTGAGGGAAGGGGTATGTGTGTGCTGGAGCATGTGACGGCTGGGCAGGAAAAGACTCCCCGTGGCTCTGATGCAAAGCGCCCCCTGGTGGTTTTTGTAGCTTACAACTGCTCTGAGGCAGGTCTGCTCATGCGCAGCTGGGACTGAAGATCAAAAATGAACTGACAGTGCACATGCCTTCTCTGCTGTGGCCCCCACCTTATGGAATGGCCTGCCAGTAGAGGTCTGGAAGGCTCCCATTCTCCTGGCTTTCTGCAAACTATGAAAAACTGAACTATTCAAGAGGGCTTTTCTACACAGGCAATAGAGTAAATAATTCACAAAGTTACTTAAATTATTAAGGACTGTGATCTATACTACTGTTTAGCTTGCTGTTACTAGGGTCCTACTATGTAATCTTTGCAACATTTAATGTATTATGTGAAAACTTATGCTTTGCTTCAATTCTGTTTTTAGATTTCTGATTGACTCTACAGCCCTAATCCTACTGCACTGTTTACTGAATACCCCACCCTGTCAATTGTATTGACTCACTCAGTGTAATCTGCCTTGAGTCCAAGTGAGAAAGGTGAACTATAAATGACATAAATAAAAAAGCAAGCCCTCATGGGTCCCCCACTTGTTCATGTTGTTAAGATGACTTTCTTCAACTGCTTCAAAACACAAAAGCACACACAAACAAGATGTTGAATCATACTCCAATTATTAGAAGCTATATGCATAAGAAGGAAAAATGAAAAAAGCAGTCTTGTGGATTCCTTTTTTCAGTAACTGAAAATAGTTTTTTAAACACATCAAATTCTATTCATATATTTTAAAAACTACTTTAAGCATGGGTATCAAGTTAACAGTTTAACACAATTAAATGTATACTTTTGAGATTTTTTTATCAATGAGTTAATCTACTTTATTAATTCTCTTCTAAAAACAGAGAAATTAATATTTCAATAAGTACAAAAGGAACATTGACACTTGAGAGTTCCCTTCTGCTCTGAGAAAGGGAGGGCATCTTGACATGTATGGTTCCCATTTGCCCATCAAGGAGGCAGGACTAAAATTCTTCCACACTTCCTGTCTCCTGGGTACAGTCACCTACTCTCCTCAGTTTGGTAACTCCTGAAGCAGTATCCATACTAAAATACTAAATAAACCATTTCACATTTTAGGAAACAGGAGCAATGTTAGGGCAGGAAACAAGAAGATATTAACATGGACAAACAGCTGGTTAAATAAGGGTGGGATGAGATACCCTCCCTTTCTCAGAGCAGAAGGAACCTTCATGGTAAGTGCCAATGTTCCTTTCTCACTCTGAGAGGAAGGCATCTTGACATCAGGTGGGAAAATCAGTCCACCTGTACCGCTTGCTGTAATACTCTCCTTCCAAAGGCTGCATCAGCTGAGGGAAGGAACTCTAGGATTTGGTGTAACGTAGAGTTGAATGAGTAGGTCTTTCCATTTGTACCATCTGGCATACACCTTCCATGAAGAGTTATTCACTCTTACAGAAACTCTTCTAGAGGCCAGCATGATGCTCATGACCCTTGTAGAATAGCCTAGCATTTCCCTTTTGATTTCCATGCAGTCAAGTGTAGCCATATTGGGTCTGGGTACCACAGTGGCCCTTGCTGAAGAATGTCCAGACAAACTGGAATCTGCCAAGGATCTTCTATTAACTTCACAAATGTTGAAAACTGCATGGCCAGTTGGGGGCTATGCAGATCAGGGTTGTTTTTTCTTGTCTCGGTTTCCTCAGCATCTTTGGTATTAATGGAATAAGCTTGCATCTGTTAATATCCTGGATTAAGTTGGGTTTGATGAGTTCCTTCCCTTGGTCAGACTGGATCATTGGGTACACCATTTGAGGTCCTGTCAAAGAGGTTTTTTTGTTTTTGTTTTTTTTTTGCTGTCAAGTCCATAGGGCTTTTCAAGGCAAGAGACATTCAGAGGTGGTTTGACATTGCCTGCCTCTGTGTTGTAATCCTGGTATTCCTTGGTGATCTCCCATCCAAATACTAGCCAGGGTCAACCCTGCGTAGCTTCTGAGATCTGACGGGATCAGGTTAGCCTGGGCAAAGGAATGTCTGTCATCTGAAAGATGTAGCTGGAAACATCTCAGGAACCCCTGCATAGGATGGGAGAGAAACCTTGCCCTCCCAAGAAACCCAGTCCAGACAAGTGATCATTGGGCCAGAGTCTTTAATGATGATGACCTGAAATGTATCAGTTGTCTTGCCATGCCTGAGATTTTCTGCATCTTCTCCTCTGGCAGGTACAGCCTGTTTACAGGGGAATCTGTTGTGATCCCAGTTGTTCCAACCACTGTAATGAAATTAGATTGCTCTTGGACTAATTGATAAGGAACCTATAGAGGGCTAGGTATTGAGTGGTGGACAGAATGTCCATGTGCACTTGTATTGGGGTTGCAGAGCTGATCAACAGGTCATCCAGGTATGGATGAACATGGATTCCCTGATGACAGAGAAGAGCTGCCAAGGTCACCATTACTTTGCAGAACTCCCTTGGGTAGGGCATTGAACCTGCAGTGTATCTTGTTGTAGGGTGGTCTCGGGAACCTGAGGTGAGCTGGAAAAATGGGAATGTAGAAACAAAGAAAGAGCTGGACGGGACCTTGACGGTCATCTCATGCAATCCTCTACACAACGCAAGAAGTTCACAACTAGGTCCCCCCCCCACCTCCCTCACTGACCCCTGCTCTATGCCCAGAGGAAGGCAAAAAACCTCTAGGATCCCTTGCCAATCTGGCCTAGTGGGAAAATCCTTCCTGACCCCAAAGTGGCAATCATTATTACCCTGGCCATGTAAGAAAGGGCCAGGAGAGCCGAGCACTGATTCATCCCTTCCCTCCCTCTCACGATCTGCCTAAGTTCACAGAATCAGCATTGCTCTCAGATGGCCACCAATTAGCCTCTGCTTTAAAACCTCTAGAGAGCCCACCACCTCCTAAGAAAGCCTGATCCACTGAGGAACCACTCTAGCTGTCAAGAAGTTCTTCCTAATGTTCAGACAAAAACTCTTTTAATTTCAACCTGTTAGTTCTGACCCGACTTTCTGGGGCAACAGAAAATAACTTTGACCATCCTTTATAGGATAGCCCTTCAAATACTTGAAGATAGCTATCATACCACCTCTCAGTCATCTTCTCTCCCAGCTAAAAATACCCAGCTCCTTCAACCTTTCCTGACAGGACTTTGTCTCCAGACCCCTAACCATTTTAGTTGCCCTCTTCAGGACACATTCCAGCTTGTCTACATCCTTCTTAAACTGTGGTGTCCAAACTGAACACAAGACTCCAAGTGAGGTCTAACCAGAACACAGTAAAGCGATACCATCACTTCGTGTGATCTGGACACTATACTTCTGTTGATACAGCCAAAATTGCATTTAGCTACTGTATCACACTGCTGACTCATGTTCAGTGTTTGGTCTACTAAGACTCCTAAGACCTTTTCGCATGTACTACTGACAAGGCAAGCCTCCCCCATCCTATAATTTTACATTTGATTTTTTCTACCTAAATGCAAAACTTTACATTTATCTCTGTTGAAATTCATTTTGTTAGTTTTAGCCCAGTTTTCTAGCCCGTCAAAATCATCCTGTATCTTGATTCTGTATTCTACTGTATTTGCTTCTCCTCCCAATTTAGTATCATCTGCAAATTTAATCAGAATCCCCTCTATTCCTCCATATTATAACGATGTTCAACAACACAGGGCCCAGGACAGATCCCTGAGTTACTCCATTTTTCACTCCTCTCTAAGAGGATAAGGAACCATTAACAAGCACTGTTTGGGTGTGATCTGTCAACCAGTTACAGATCCACCTAACAGTGGAGATATACCTCAGTGAGACCTATGGAAGCCATGAAGTCTTGCGGGAGAAGTACTTCCATGATAGATCTGAGTGTCTCCATTTTGAAGAGTTTGTGGCCCATAATATGCTTTTACTTTAAATCTAGAATCTCCTTCCAGTCCCCATTTCTCTTAGGGACTGTGAAAAAAATGGCTTAAACCCCTGATGATGCTTCGCAGTCAGGAACATGTTCTGTGGCCTCAATCTTTACTAGATGACAAATGGCTTCCATAGTTGGCAAGTGTTTCTTCCTGTGTTTGGATTCTGGAGAAAGAAGAAACCTGTCTGATGGAAAACATTTGACTCCTACTAGACATCCCATTTTTATTATGGCCATTACCCACTAGTCCATGTTGGACCAACTCCACAGGGAGAGGAAATGGGATAATCTTCCTCCCACTTGTGGGGATCTGGCATCATCCTCTCTTTTGTTGTTTCGCTATTATCTCAACCACTCCACCCTCAAAGAGGGTCGAGGAGTAGGCCAAAAGGAGGAATTGAGGTATATAAAGAAATTAGAAGTAGGTATAAAACTCTAGAAATAGTAGTATTAGGTGCCTTCTGCCGAGTTGCAGGGATTTTGCTGAGCAGCTCCTACAAAAGCCTACTCTCTTTAACAAGGCAGGAAGAGAACTGAGGAAAGTGGGCAACTCCGCCCAGGACACAGCAGCCTTTTATGCATGGGTTGTTTTTGTGGCGATCACCCCCACCCCCAACTACGTCAGGGCTTCATTTTCATTATGCACGTCTTTCCCAACCTTTAGAAGTCACTTTGCTCTCTCCTCGTGTTTTCCCCGCATTTTCTGGTTGCTGTTTCTGGCAGCATCCAGAAAACGCGGGGGAAACACAGGGAAATGCGGGAAGAGAGCAAAGTGGGTTCTAAAGATTGAAAAAGACATGCATAATGAAAACACAGCCCCAAGTAGTCAGGGGGTAAGCGCAATGGAAACAACCCATGCATAAAAGGCCAGTAAGTCTGGAAAATGTTTGGCCTGCCACTTTGATGGACAGATGGGAATCACCCGTGTCAACATGCCCTCCCCCTCAGAGTGAGAAATAGCAGTTATTGTATACTTCAAGCTATTTAAGGTGCTGAGTTGCTCAGAGTTCAGGTGAGAACAGCTTACTCCAATAAAGAAGGGTAAGGAAGCGTACATGGTACACTTAATCAAAAAATAACAAATGTGTGGGGCTATCATAGGATTCCCAAAGTTATCTCAAGCTCCAAGCAAGTCAGAACAGCTCATGTATACTATTACACATAACAGATAGTGGGATGAAGTTCCAATTAACAACTTGGGGGGGGGGGTTTACCGCATTATGTATTCCCAGCGATGTATCAAGAGTTTGAAAATGTTATAAAAAACATCGCTTTAAAAGGGTTTTTGGACGCCACAACTAAAAAATGCTTGGAAGACGTCTTCACAGCTAAAGGGGCCAAACAAGGTGCAAACAGTATTTTAACAGTTTCAAACTCTTAATACATCGCTGGGAATACATAATGCAGTAACCCCCTGGGCTACCAGACCAGGCAAGATTAACTTTTTTTCATGCATTTGCTGAAGAGTTAATTCTTTGATGCAAGTAGTTTTGCACTTCCTCCCTTCTGTGTGTTCATTTCCATCCTCTACAGATGCTGCCTAACAGCTATACTGTTACCAGTACCCAACTCTCTTGCTTATTAAATACAAATGAGATTTTGCCAAGCTGTGTTACAACTTTATGACATCCCCCCGCGCAATCAAAAATGAACTGTTACTTCCTTATAGGTGCAGGAACCAGCTGCAACTTTCCCTCCTGCTGTAATATGCAGTTCATATTCTCCATGTGAGAGCAGAATCATATAACAGTCTATGACTATATAAACAGAAAAAGTTATCATTGAGCAGAAGAACAGTGCAGACCTTTCCATCTCAGGCTTTCCTAATCAGAAACTGATTGGGTTATCATCAGTTCAGTAATCTGTCAATAACAGCCTAGTTCTGAAAGCCCACTTTCTCCTTTAAAAAAACCCAAAGTAATCACAAGACTTTTCAGCATAGTTCAGTAGCACTGGAAAGTACAAGGTTAACAAAACTGGTCATTTGATATCTAAGCACCTAACAGTATTTCTATTTAATTGAAGTGTCTTACACAAACACTAACAAAAAAAGTAATTTACTCTTTGGTTGTACTATGGTCTATAATGTACCTTGCAAATTCTGCTTGATGTAGAATTTGGGTTAGCTTCTGGCAAAATACTATCTGCCCTATTTACACTACACAAAATTTACTACAAAGCAATTTAAGAATGCTTTAATGACTCCAAGGCAATATTTCAGGGTTTCTACGATTCCTTGTTTCACCTAGCTTACGGTGTCCTCATGGGGTCTTCTTAAAATTGGTGCAGAAGTGGTATTTGTCCATATGTATTCAATTTTTTTAAACATACTGTCATATTGCTCAAAAACTAATGCCTAGAAACACTTTGAAAGAGTCGAATCATGCTTGGAAACAACCTGAAATAGATGTTCCAATAATGCCATTTAAAATTGGACTCGTGAAGCACAGGTGGTTATTTATGCAGAGGGAATGATGTCTCAGTTGATGTGGTACCCTGGCTTTGAAGGACCTAACATTACACGTTCTGCACCAAAAACACTATGGTCCTAAATGGTTCAAGGGAACTGCACATAATATGTCGCTGAGGGAGACCATGGACAAGTCAACAGTAGTTTTGTGTCACAAAGGATGAACAACTATTTCCCTTATGCTTAATACAACTAAAGCCATTTAAACCTCCTTAGGTTTTGACTTCACTCAATATTTCAGTAGTTGTTCAACACAGAATCAGGGGGGCCCATTTTGGAGTGGAAGAGGATCTTCCACCAGCAGAGTACACTAGCACTACTCAAACTGACTGGTAAAATTCAAGTAATTCCCGAGGTTAGCTGTGTTAGTCTACAGAAGCAAAATAAAACAGAAGTCCAGTAGAAGTCCGGAAAAACTAACCAAGTTAATTCCAGCACCAGCTTTCATAAGTCACGACTCACAAGCATCCGAAGAGGTGAACTCTGACTGACAGAAACTCATTCTGAAATAAATTTTATTAGTCTTTAAGGTGTCACCGAACTTGTTTTATTTTGGTGAAATTCAACCCATGTGGGTTTCCTGATGGCCTAAACAGCACCTCCCCCCGAAACACATCACACTACATCTCAACATCACTGAACCATTACATATGTCAGAGGAATGTTTACTCTTGTGTTCAATTCCATCTATGCAAGTCAACACAGAGAACAAGGATAGTCACCAAGAATATGATCAATTATAGCTACTCCCAAGGGGCAAAACCTGGTTTCAGGTGTGGTCGTCAGGTCTGGCTCCTTCTTGGAAGAAAGAACACTCATGGCTCTCTGCTCCTTAAGAAGCAGAGGGTGGGAAGAGGACAAGTCCTGACCTCAGTCTGCTCTCAGTAAAATTAAAGGTTCTTTGTCATCAGCAGTGTGAGCTGAGAAGACGCTGCAGCTTATGTGAGCAGCAGAAGTAGTCTAAGAGGGAAACAACAAATATTCATCAGATGTCAATTTTTTTCCATACGCTATAGCAAGTCAAAAATTATTTTAAGATTATAGAATCCACATAAACTAGGCCGAACTAATGTGTACCTACTCAAAACCTATAGGCTAAATGAGTACTATCATTTAAGGATTTTTTTTTAAAGTCAATTTTTGGCCCAGTCACCCATATTCAAGGGACAGTTTTATCAAGCCCATTTCCCTACTGTCACTAGTAGAAACTACAGATATGGTGCATTCTGCACTCCCCCCCCCCCCAATGGCCACTTTTAATATTCCCTGTGTCAGGAAGTTCAGATGATGTACACATTATGATGTAGCATATATCAATGGCATTGATATATGCTAAGGACTTTGCTAAAGTTAAGCAAGTAAGGGTCTGCTCAGTTTGGGAACCATATGCATGCTGCTTTAGATCCCTTAATGCAAAGAAGGCAGGATATAAATGCAGCAAATACATACATACAAGTCCTCAGAAATATTAAATTCTTCCAGCTCTAATTTAAGTAAAGCATTATTTTACTGGGATTCAGAATCAGTTTTAGACCTGCAGTGAGATAAGCCATTTAAGCTACAATGGAATTGTAAATTCCTCCCAGTATGCTTTCTAAAGGGGCTAAGATAGGCAGTTTGCTGGCATCACAAAGAGAACCAGCTCCTTGCCAGATGAAGAGGAGCTGCCTTGAATCTCAGTTCTCAATACATTCTATTTTCTAACTCTGACTTCTCTAAACCAGGTAAATTACGATGGACAATAGAACCACATAAAAACAACAGGCAATGGGATCACATAACAGATAGACGTGAACACAGAATGACCAGGGCTACATTATGGGTTATACAGAGCCTATGCACCTACAATTCTATGTTAGGTAATCAAGGATGCAAACAATCCTTCAAAAGTTAAAAGTGTATTTTTAATCCACGTGCAGTCCCCTCTCCCAAGAGGTAAGGGCATAAATGGCTATCCCCATGTAATAGGTAACCAGAGTTGAAGGATTCTGCACTGCCATAAGAAGTTTCCGTTCTCCAAACATGACAAAAAAATACATACACACCAATCCCTACAGAGTATAATTAAAGATCATAATTACATTTTATGCAAGCCAAAACATACTGCACACATGCCAATTGTGTATTTGTTGATGGCACCAAGACTGTAATTAGTTAAATTTGACCTCCTTAGTATAACACAGTTTCTTCTTCATCGAGATAATGTTTTACTGTGTGCTTTATTTTATTCAGCTGTACAACTTGATTTCTCTTTTAAAATCACTTTTAAGAGCCTTAATAGCCAATAGCACATTGCCATAGGAATACCGAACACTTTAGTTACTTCTTAGTGTTTGTATGCTTCTTTGCTGTTCTGAAGTTTTAGCGATTCTACCTGTATTCATAATTAACATACATAGCAAATAACTTGCCATACCCAATTTGATTCAGTGATCTTGTTTTCACAACATTCTTCAGTCAGTAGGAATACAACTCTTAACTCCGCCCTCTATGAAAACTGATAAGTGTATGTTCATGAATTGGATTAAACTATACCATATATTAATAGTGCAGAATACATGTTTCAGAAACAAAGCAGTAAGAATACAGTTGTTATGCAGCCCAATTTTTAAACTTTTTAAACATCTTATACATTGCCTTCCCAAAAACACACCAAACAGGAAAAAAAAAACTCAAAAAGCAATCAAATAACATGCAAGAGGCAGACTAGAGGAAGTGATGGCTTTACCACAGCAACTTCTGTTATTGGCTTTGTGTACACATTTCTAGTTTTAAGTTACAAGGCTCAATCCAGACATAACGTGAAACCATGATGTGGTATGATGTCTAGTCTCTCTGAATGGACAACGCAAATCAGCCAGCAAACCAGAACCTGAACAATACATTGGACTGCAAATCATGGTTTGTGCTAAGAATGATTTGCAATAACGTCTAAATAAACAAACTTTTATTGCCATCACACTACCTCCAAAGGCTGCTGCAATGGGAACTACATTGAACCCTACGAAGCTACATGTGGAGGGGACAGAAAAATGAAAGCAAGAAAGATGTTCTAAATTACTGTTTGCCAGTTACATGTAAGTAAATTCAAACTGCAGTTTGGATTTTAAGTTACCTTCACAGACTATATGGTTAGGTACGATGCATAAACTGAGCCATACGATTGTTTAACCAATTAACACTGAACATATATAGATAACACAATATGAACCTCTCTGCACAATGGCTAGGGAGGGTGGCCAGAGAGCATACAGCTGTTATATTCAGCCAACAGTCAAAATAGATGTGCACTGGAGAGTTCCATGTCTAGAGCTCTCAGTGATTTTTTAAAAAGTTAATTCCTCGGTGAGTGGGGACTAATTCAGATTGTGACCACAAATGCTGCATGTAAGTAATTTAACTTGTTTGTATTTTAATAGACTTAAGAAACAAATATCACATAATAGCTTCTCTTTCAACTACATGCACATTTTACAGTTATCCCACAACTCAGATCATGATCTTCAGCATCCTTTATGCAATAGAGATTTTTTACTTTCTACTCTTCCCTATAAAGAGTTTTACTTCAAACATTTCTATAGCAAGACTTTGTTTATCCAAATGTTGCCTCCATAGAAATACACAGCTGCCAGAAAATAATACATAAAAAGACAGTTCCAATGATATAAACATATCTGCTCAAGGACTAACTTGATCTCTAAGCCATATACTGTACCACAGAGACGTACAAAATTAATGAAATAATTTTCCATACATATGGCCAGTTCACACATGAAGGAAATCCAAGAGGTACTGAAACCCCAAACAATCTGCAAATAAGAATCTAACCAAGTCAGAACTCAACTATGAACTAAACTATGAACTTATACTGAATCAGACTCTTGGTCCATCAAGGTCAGTATTGTCTACTCAGGCGGGCGGTGCCTCTCCAGGGTCTCAGGGAGAGGTCTTTCACATCACCCACTACTTGATCGTTTCAACTGAAGATGCTGAGGATTGAACCAGGGACATTCTCAAACAGATGCTTTAGTGCCAAGCCAAGGCCCCTCCCACCCTTGAATCAAATATGGCTCTTGAATCAAAGAGATTAGCCTGTTTGACCTTCTCTGTTGAAAACAGAAGGTGAAATATAGTCACCTTTCGTTTTCAACAGAAAAGGTCAAAGGGGCTAATGATAATAAGTACAGTACTCAAACAGGTTGAATGCAGACCAACAGATCGTCCCATGTCCCCCAAACCTAGAAAAGCGAGAGGTTCCATTTCTACTTTAGCTGGATGAACATGAGAGGTATACATGAACCATGTATACTTACAAAGTATACATGAACCATGTATACTTACAAAGGACTCTCCCACTCCTAAATTATCCTCATAGATCACAGGCATTTCCAGAACTTAGTTCAAGAAATACTTCTCTGATCAGAGTGACTGTTTGAGAGTATGAAGCGCTACAAGAAACCTGTCAGACAAATCTCTAAGCAATTTAAAAGATCACGCTTATGACCAGTTGGCAATTGTTACAAGGCTCCCAACATTGGGCTATCCTATTGGAACAAAAGGAAAGTAAAACCGAAGCAGAGGTTATGGGTTGGGTTCAATCAGCTTTCTGCTCATGGAAACATAAGGCGGTGCCCCCACTGACTACAAAAAAAAGGCTATGTTGGGGATTCATGGGACTGCATGTACAAAGGCCATGTGGAATGGGAGCTGTAGTAAGGATGGAAATTGGGATGAATGGAAAAGTTGGCTGTATTCAACCCCGTGCGTGTTGCCATGATTCTGTAAGAGTCCAAGGCAAATTAAGCACTAGATCACAAATTTTCTTAGAAGCAGCAGGTCTCTTACCCTTATGAGTATGAAAATAGGCTTGGCCAGTGAATAGCCAATAGCTATCGAAATATTTTTTAAAAAACCTTGTGGGAGGGAGAGTACTCCAAGAGTCAGGGAAACACTTCAGTCTTGCCTTTCCCCATATTTCACAGAAGCCAAATTACGCACTGAGAAAAAAAAGTGACCAAAGTAGGATAGGCTCAGTTTAGTCATTTATGCTTCTAATGAGAGTTGAGACTCGATTTGATCAAGAACCCACTTTTTTTTTTTGGTGGTCCACCGTACATGTAAAACTGTCCCAACACCACACTTCAAAGGATTCGACTTTTGTTCCTGTCAGCCTTTTTCATGGTCCAGCTTTTTCACCCATACTTAGTAATGTGGAATACTATGGGATGAATTATCTCGGTCACCAACTACATGTCCTTACACTTCAGAATCTTTTCTAGCTCCTCCACTGCTGCCCTTCCCAGTCTCCTTTTGATTTCTTGGTTGCAGGCTCCCACTTGGTTGATGAGAGAGACAAGGAATAGAAAATCTTTAACAATTTAAGTTTCTTCATCGTCAACCTTATTGCTGTGCTGTGTAATTCCTTAGTAGTCATTACTTTTGTCTGTGTTTAGCTATGATCCTGCTTTGATGCTTTCTGCTTTAACCTCCATCAGCAGTCATTTCAAGTCTTCACTATTTTCTGCCAGTAATGTGGTGTCATGTACATATCTCAAATTGTTAATGTTCCTTCCACCAATTGCACTCCATCTTCTCCCTGGCTGCTTTTGCCCTGCCCGCACACTGGCCAGAGTTGATCTACCCACCCTCAGCAGGCAGCCTATTACTGCTGCGATTGGGGGCTGGCAGTTTCTCCGTGGCAGGGGACTTATGGCCGACTTATGGCAACCAAGTAAGGTTCTATGTTAGAGACTAACATAGATGGTTTGCCATTGCCTTCCTCTGCACAGCAGCCCTGGTATTCCTTGGTGGTCTCCCATCCAACTACTAGCCAGGGCTGACACTGCTTAGCTTCTGAGATCTGATGAGATCTGGCTAGACTGAATCACCCAGGTCGGGATTGAACAGACAGAGAGATAAAATACATCCTTGTCTGATACCTTCCCCAATTAGAAACCATGCTATTTCCCTATATTCTGTCCTAACAGTAGCCTCCTGTCCACAGAACAGGTTGTGCATCAAAACAATCACATATTGAGGCACACCAATTTGTTTTAAAATCAACCATAGCTTTTCACGATCCACACAATCAAAAGCTTTGCTACAATCTACGAAACAAGCTGATTTTCTTCTGAAATTTTCTCCAACAACCAACATAAATTTGGATTATGATGTCTAGTGCCTCTTCCTTTTCTGAATCCAGCTTGCCCATCTGGCATTTCTTGCTCCATATATGGTAACAGTCTTTGTTGTAAGATTTTGAGCATCATTTTACTCGCATGAGATATTAATGTGATGGTTTGATAGTTGCTGTAGTCTTTGACATTCCTTTTTTGGGTATTGGAATGTAAAGTGACCATTTCCAGTCTGTGGGCCATTGTTTTATTTTCTATATTTGTTGGCATAGCCTTGTTAATATTTTGATAGTCTTCATTTCTGTGACTTGGAATAGCTCTATTGACTTCCCATCTGTTCCTGGTGATTTGTTTCTACCAATGGTGTTCAGTGCTGCTTTCACTTCACTTCCTAAAACTCTAGTTTCTCCATCAAAAGTTTCTGTTTTGAAGGAATCTGTCATTCTTTCATCTCTTCTGTATACTGATCCCATTTTTATTTTATACTGTTAAATTAATGAATTTCCATGTTGATCTTTCAGCACGCCTAACCACGCTTTTAAATTTGATTCCTGGATCTTGTGCAACAGATCTCTCGTTCTTCCTTTTTTTGTTTGTTCTGTATTTCTTTACACTGGTTATTATAATAGTTCTCTTTGCCTCTCCATGTCAGTCGCTGGAACACTGCATTTGGACCTGATTTTATTTGTTACCTTTTACTTTTGCTTCTTGTCTATCTTTAGCAATTTTAAGAGTTTCATCAGCCAGCAATCAAGGCTTTTAATGGGGGGGGGGGGCTACAGGAATAGTCTTTACACATTCTTCCTTGAGAATATCTATGGTTTCAACCCATAGTTCTTCTGGTTCATGTTCACTTGAACATAGTAATGCAAATTTGCTCTTTATGTGGTCTTTAAACTCTTAATTCTATGAATTCTATAAGTCACTCTCCTGCTTCATTTTGTGCTCCTAGTCCAAATCTTCCATCAGTATTTGATTCTGCTTTGCTTCCTACTTTGGTGCTCAATTCACCTATGATTATCAGCGCATCTTGTTTAGGTGTGTGATCAATTTCTTCCTGGACACGTGCATAAAATCTTTCAATTTCTTCCTCTTCAGCATCTGTAGCTGGGGTGTAAACTTGAATGATGGTTATATTGATAGGCTTTCCATGAAGTCTGATTGATATTTGGTCAGACTTTGCATTATAGCCCAACTGCTTGCGCTACATCTCACCTCACTATTAGATCAACTCTGTTTACCAAGTGTTTTATTTGAGAAATGAAAACACAGAAGAATTTTCTCACTGAGCATGTCCTAATCCCATCTATTCTAGTTTACTCACTCCCTGGATTGCAATGTTTAAATGTTTCATTTCTCATTATACTATTTCAAGCTTACTTTGATTCATACTTCCCACATTCCATGTTCCCATTATATGCATCAAACAGCTTTGGACTTTGTGTGTTATTACGAATAGCGCTACTCGTAGTTGTCCTCCACTCTTCCCCAATAGCTGATTCAGTACCATCCAACCTGGGGGTTCCGTCTTCCAGCACTAGATCTCTTTTTATTTTGGATTGTCTCATCATTGGGTTTTCAAGTAAGAGAATATCAGAACTGGTTTACCATTGTTTTCCTCCGTGCAGTACTAACCAGGGTTAGCTGAAGTGGAACTGCTGTTGTCTACGAAAGATCCTCCACCAGTGTCAGCTTCCACTATTAAATATGGATGTCGTATATAAAATAAACTGTCCTTGGTACAGTTGCAAATTGTGCCTCTAAAACCAGAGCAGTAGGAAGCATCTTGACACCTGTTGCCGTTTTTCCTACTGAGCATGAGTGCCTGTCTCAGGGTAGCCAGTATAAAAAGGGGCAGAACCTTCCCCCTCACCTCATTAAAAAAAACAAACCAGAGGGTCCCAGAACACAGCTCTAAAGAATGTTCAAGGTAAGTGACTAATATTCAGTTATAATGGTACTTATTTGTATTTTAGTGTCAGCATCTGGGGGTTCCAGCATGAGTTGATGAGACTGAGCCTTCCAGGGTTCACTTTTTCCCCCGACAGGTTGATTGGCAAGCCTCAGAAAGCAAAAGGGGGAGGGGGATCTCAACCAGTTCCCTCTTTCCTGCTCACTCCAGCACACTCCCCAATCTCTTCTGGGCTGTGGCCTAGCTCTCCCGCCTAGGCCTGGCCCCATCCCAGCTTTTAAAGCCCCTCCTTGAGGTGGAGCCTCCCAGGTTTGCTCACTGTCCCTTCTTGGGAGACAGGGCCCACCTGACTGGTACACTCCTGGGCTCATGAGAAGCCAGCTAACTGCACCTGCAGCTTCCCTCCACCGCCTCCCATGCACCTCTAAAGGGCCAAGCTTCAGGCCAGCCTCAGCCTAGGAAGGGCAAGGCAACACACCTCTCAGGTGCCACAGTCTGCCCTCCCAGAAGTTTCCCACTTCCTCCTCTTTCCCAACCACTTTCCCTGCCTTCTGCGTGCTGAGCAGCTGCATTTGACTCCTTGCCACTGCCAGCACTGACCCTGTTCGCCCTCCCATGTCCTGCAGCAGTGCCAGGTTTGATCGCCTCTCCACCATCCCCTGCTCTGCTGAGTTCCCCAGGGGCTCCCCAAGCTTGGGGCTGCTCCTGCGGTGGTAAGTACAAGGATGGGGAGGCAAAGCCACCCCCAGATACTTAGCTTAGAATTTTAAAAAATGTTCTAGAAACAGGCCTAGGGAAACACCAACATTGCACAGAAAGAGAGTAAGATTTCTCAGTATTGCGGGGGGGGGGGTATTTTTGAAAGATAAACAATAGTGTATTTCACATGAATGCTCCCATATCAAGCATTTCCTTTAAAAGGAGAGTAACCTGAAGCAAAGCATCATGTATAGATGACCTACAGAAGTTGAAACCACCAATTCTTATGCAAGTGGGCAAAAATGGTTTAAAGCTGCATGGTCTTGAGCTCTTTTCTACTGACAGTATCACAATGCTGTACCTATACTCTTCCTCAAATAGGCTTTAATTTGCCAGAGGCAAGAAAATACTTGTTTACAGTCTGCACTTGATGGAGATATCTTAACAGCAACCTTACACAAACTGTGGAGTTCATGGAAAGGTGCTTTCAGTCCTTCAAGAAGATTAATCACTTAGTTCTTTTTGACAGTTAGGCCATTTATGCACAGCTGTTTCCTCAAGGTCACCCCACTGACTACTTCGGGGCTTTGTTTTGATTATGCTTGGATTTTCTTACCGTCAGAGGTCGCCCCACTCTCCCTGTGCATTTCTGCCTATTTTGCCCACGTTTTTTGTATTTGTGTTTAGCCAGCATCCAGAAAACATGGGGAAAATGTGCTGGAAGAGCGAGGCAACCTCTGATGGTCAGAAAATGCAAGCATAATCAAAGCAAAGCCCAGAAATAGTTGGTGGGGTGACTGCGAGGAAACAGCCATGCATAAATGGCCTTTGTGTCTCTCTCATCCATATGGCTACAGAGCTCATAGAAGTAGACTGAGGTGTGCTTCATGTCCATCTACATCATACATGGAATTCCTTGCAAAATGTGTAAGTTTTACTGGATCAAGAAAATACTGGCACTCAGGATTTAAAGCACTAAGTCATTCAAAACATTTGAGTTGTCTACAAACATTTTAAAGTTCACTAACTGTGTGCTCAACCATATAAAGAAGAACTTTGGGTCAGATCCATCAGAGTGAGTAGAAGGAGCTCATATAAATTTGACCTGCAGCCAACCACACATCATGAAGATAAGGACACTTATGTTTTCTTCAAAAGGGGTAAAATTTCTGCCAAGAGGGTGGCAGTTTCTGCTGATTCCCCCTACCTTTGCAGACTTCCACTTTGCTTATGTTGGCCACCAGGAACATTTTAGAGGAGGAGTGACAGGGGACTTGGTGAAAATTGATGCTCTCTTTGAAATGCCTTTAAATTTTTGGAACTGCATTGTTGGACCCAGGCCAATGAATTATCTTTTCTTTGGTTGCCATTCTGATGGGAATTTTATTCTATAAGAATCTGAACAACCAAAATTTTGCTGAAAATCTCCTGAGCCCTCCGATTTTGCAATTTAATCAAAGAATTAACCAATAAGCTTGCCACAAACAAGCAAAAAACTGATTTCGGCAAGTAATCTCACTAAAAAGATCCAAGAACAAGACAGAAAGCCAAAATACAATTTAGAATTCGATAAGTTTCACCACTTTTCAAAATTCAATTCATTACTGATTATATTCAGAAACAATTATAGAAATGTTGATTTAACAGCTTAGCAAGATGCAATCTGATGTACCCCCACAAGGGTCTGACAAATTTTTCATTTCAATAGTTCTGTTTCTCCTTGCAATTCAGTGAAACTTGAATACACAAATGAGTGTGATACAAATACATACAGTTGTTGAAGCAGATTAAAGAAATTTACAACAACAACAATTAAGTTCAACCTTTGGTTGAAACCAACAGGCTATTTGGGCTGCCTCTTTCAGAAATAGTGCCTGCACTCCATCACAGGTTTATGCTATCACTGTTTGACATTTATATCACAAACATGCTCAAGTGTTCTTTGTGTAGCTATCTAATTTAAGAAGCTTCAAGTGAATGAAATGGACAGAAGCCAGTAAAACATTAAAACTACACTACCATTATAGCAATAACAGGACTACTGAAATTTGTTTGTTTACATATGTCTTTAGTTTCATCTGCAATTAATGCAACAGGACCAGCTTGAACAGAATGATGTGAATAGTTTGCATTGTAAGGCAAATTATCTGTTTTACACACTTCACTCTTTTAAAAGTTTGCTTTGCAACTGTTCAAAAACATTTCCTTTGTTATGTGTTTCACTTTCCTAATGTCCACGCTGCATATTTTTTTGTTCAACAATGAACAAAAAACTTGCCTATATCCTACCACCTGGGCATGAGAAGAGTGATTTTCCAGTGTTCCTCACTGTTCCTAGAGCCCTTATGGTCTGCAGAAAGATAATTCTTGAGGTCAAAGGACCCATGCAGAAAACTAGCTATGCAAAATGGGCATCAACTGTAGAAGGGTGTGAAGCTGCTCCATCAATGAAGCTCTGTTGATTTCTCCATCAAATACCATATATACTCGCGTATAAGCCGAGTTTTTCAGCCCAAAAAAAGGGCTGAAAAAACCCAACCCGGCTTAAACGCGGGTCAATATGGTAGGGGGGAGGGGGGGAGGGAGGGGGAACTTACCACCACCACTTACCGCTCCCAGGCCGCTGGCCCGCGTGCCTTCCCTGCGGCCTGGGAGCGGCCAGCAGGGCCTTCCTGCGCGCAGGCAGGGCCCCACCCCCACCGCTGACCCGCGCGCCTTCCCTGCGGCCTGGGAGCGGCCAGCGGGGCCTTCCTGCCAGCAGGCAGGGCCCCGCCGCCGGCCCGCGCGCCTTCCCTGCGGCCTGGGAGTGGTCAGCGGGGCCTTCCTGCGTGCAGGCAGGGCCCCACCGCTGGCCCGCGCGCCTTCCCTGCGGCCTGGAGCGGCCAGCGGGGCCTTCCTGCGCGGAGGCAGGGCCCCGCCGCCGCCCCCACCACCGCCTCAAGCTGATCGCCTCCTGCCTCTCCCGGTGAGTAGGGGGTTCAGGGGCTCTTCCCTCTCCCCCCCAGGGTGGCGCTGGGGTCGGGGTGGGTCTGGAGGGCCCGGGAGGGGTTGGCGCTGGGGTCGGGGTGGGACTGGAGGGCCCGAGCGGCAGGGCGACCCGGGGCAGGGGCGTTGTATAAGCTGACCCTCAGCTTATACGTGGGTGCTTAATTTTCCCCCATTTTTGGGGTGAAATTAGGCACCTCGGCTTATACGCGGGTCGGCTTATACACAAGTATATACGGTAGTTATCTTGTGTGAGTCTTACAACCCCAGGATGATCTTCCTAGGAGTCAGAAAGGGCTGCATGAATAGAAACAGAAAAGTGTCTTTTGTTAATGGGATGGTAAGATACAAGCGAATTTTTAAAGGTCTATATAATTTCTATAGTCTAAGTTTTGTGAAATTTAAAAGAGAAAGTGCCAAAGCAGGACTACAGCTGAACATCAAGAAAACAAAAGTAATGACTACAGAAGAATTACACAATGAGGAATGACAATGAGGAAATTGACATTGTTGAAGACTTCCTATTCTTTGGCTTCACTATCAACCAGAAGGGAGACTGCAGCCAAGAAATCAGAAAGAGATTGAGACTAGGAAGGGCAGCCATGAAGGAGCTAGAAAATATTTTGAAGTGTAAGGATGTGTCACTGGCCACCAAGACTAGATTAATTCATTCCATCGTATTCCCTATTACTATGTATGGGTGTGAAATATGGACAGTGAAGAAAGCTGATAGGAAGAAAATAGATTCCTTTGAAATGTGGTGATGGAGGAGAGTGTTACGGATACTGTGGACTGCCAAAAAAACAAATCAGTGGGTTATAGATCAAATCAAGCCTGAACTGACCCTAGAAGCTAAAATGACTAAACTGAGGCTGTCGTATTTTGGTCACATCATGAGACGACAAGAGTCACTGGAAAAGACAGTCATGCTAGGAAAAGTTGAGGGCAGCAGGAAAAGAGGAAGACCCAACAAGAGATGGACTGACTCAATAAAGGAAGCCACGGCCCTCAATTTGCAAGATCTGAGCAGGCTGTCAAAGATAGGACATTTTGGAGGACTTTCATTCATAGGGTCGCCATGAGTTGGAAGCGACTTGATGGCACTTAACACACACACACACACACACACACAGATAGTTTAATTGCATGTTCATTTAAAAAATTATAATATATGACAAATACGTAATTCTACAATATTTCATTCCATCTTTAAAAGAATGCAAAAGATCCATGTCTTTGCACAATAATGGAACAATAATTATGGAACAACCTCCCCAAGGAGGTGCACCTGGCCCCCTCGCTCACTTTCAATCTTCAGGAGGCAGCTGAAGACAGATTTGGGACTGCCTCTGATTACAGCAGTCCAGAATTGTGATTTTAAATTTTGGGGTTAAGTTTTTTTATGTAACCAATTTATTAATTTTAAGCCACCTTGGGCTCCATAAGGAAGAAAGGCGGCTAATAAATGTTTTAAATAAATAAATAATGCAAACTACTAAATGCTCACCAGTACTTTGAACTGCACTCTGAAATCAGTGCTACTTTTTCAGCACATCATATACCCCAACTTCACACATGCTAATAAACATGTGATCATATCCTGAACCAAATGAAGTTTTCAAGCTGTCTTCAAAGGGCGCTCCATGTAAGAACATATTATAGTAGACTAATACTGAAGTTTATTAAAGGCATGTATAACAATTGCCTGATTATATCACATCTTTTTATGTTGTATGTAATGCAAACATAAGAGTGTGTGTGTAATATAATGGAATTATGTGCTTGAGTACATAATTCTATTACTGTGAAGCCCTTTCTACTAGATGACACCAATTTACTTATGAAGCCTGGAGAATTGAGTGGTCCTAACAGTACAGAAGTTAGCCATCCTTCTAGGAATAAACTATCAGTTCTGCAAGCATTTACAAGAGACACATTAAACATAAAGAGTTCTTCCAAACAAAGAAGAAACTTTTCAATAGCTTTTTAATTCCAAGCAGCAGAGTCAGAAAACAGACCTTAAAATGAATGTACCTATCTACCCAACGCAACTATAGAATTGGATAATTATGGTAGTCCTTAATTCTTGAATGCCTAACCTTGAAAAAACTGAAATACAAACACCAATATTAGAGGTTGAATTTGATTCATTTAAACATACTCCCGTGACTGTTAATGGGCTTCAATCAAGATAGTTATTTATTTATTTGAAGTCCACCTTTCTCATGGAGACTCAAGATGGAACACAATTGACAGAATGGGATATCCGTAGTGTGGATCTATATGGCCGTATCAGCCATGTCATGGTAGGGGGCCATCCTCCAGGCTAGATTGAGCTGGAAGATAGTGTTTTTTGCAGCTGCATTAACAGCAATGCCGGATCCAGTATAAACCCTAGGCTCTTAACCAAGTCACAAGGGTCAGCTGAACCCCATCAAAAATGGAAAGCACAGTGTCCTTCAGGATCTCTGCCTTTCCCACCTGCCTCACTTCCATCTTGTCTGGGTTCAATTTCAGTTTGTTCAGTTTCAGCCATTTAGTCACACCAGTAAAGCATTGGCTCAAGACCCCTACCACATCACCAGGGGATTTGGCTAGAGAGATATAATACTGGGTGTCGTCAGCATACGGATGACATCCAATTCCAAAGCTATGAATGATTTCTCCTCCAGGCTTTACATAGAGGCTGAACAACAAGGGAGATAAGATGGCGCCCTGTGGAACCCCACAAGACAGCTCCCACACTGAAGGTCGCTGTTCTCCAACAGCAATTCTGAGTCCAATCCATGAAGAACAATTTAAACCAGCCCAGGATACATACTTTCCTACCTACTTCTGCTTCCAAACACCTCAGTGTACAGTTTAAGAATTGTATAGAAATATCCTCATACAAAGCACTGGAAGGGACCTTATATGCCATTTAATATTCCTTGCTCAAGGCAGGAAATCCAAAGCTAGATCATCTGCAATAGATGGCTACCCTGTCGTATTCAAGAACTGCAACAAATCCTATGGAATATTCTTTTTTGAATTGAATGAAATGCTTTTTTGTTTTTACTGAAAGTGTGTAGCATGAAGATTCAGGTGTACTGTATATACATTTATTAACTAACTTTGGCCATATTTAGTATGCTACAAGCAAGGACTTGCAAGGAACTTGTTGGCAGGGGGCATTCCATTCCCCCTACTTTTCCTTCCTCTCCTCTCTCACCCCCATCTTCACTGCTCTACCTGCACAGTCCCTCCAATTACCTCTACCACCCACCCCATTGTCAGTGCTCTGCCTACCTTCTCCCCCAAACTTCTGCACTTTGCCCAGCTGCTTGACCCCCATCCAAGGGGAGGGAGGGCCAGCCTCTTTCTGTGTCTCTGGCTGCAGCTAGGATTGTCCTGGTGATGGTGAGAACCACAGTGGGCCAGGGGACCATGACAGTGATGGCAAGAGCCATGGCAGCGAGAGCAGCACTAGGCCCGGGGGCATTGTCATCAAAGCCAGGTAAAGTTGTGTTGGCCTCATCATGTGCCTATGGCCCTTCTCACAGCAGCTCCAACAGAGAAGTGTTATCTGCACATGTGCAGACAATGATCCTCTGTTTTGGGGGATTTAAACCCTCCTTACTTTCCCCCCTGCCCGGGATAGCCCATGCTAGCCTGATCTCATCAGATCTCAGAAGCTAAGCAGGGTCAGTCCTGGCTAGTACTTGAATGGGAGACCATCAAGGAATATCAGGGTCACTATGAAGAGGAAGGCAATGGCAAACCACCTCTGTTAGTCTCTTGCCTTAAAAACCCTACTGTGACTTGACAGCATTTTGCGCGCGCAGACACACAAACACACACACTATCCCCCCTGGATTTTTAGATTTTTTTGCAAACCTGTCCCTCCCAAGTCTGCAGGAAAAACTTCCTGCTCTCCATCGGGCCCTGATCTGCAGATTTAATAATCCACAGATCGGGGTACAGTTGGCTGTTAACTACATAATAATGTATGCACACCACTAAACAGGTTTTTAAAATCAATACTAACAAGTTTAACTAGATAGCCAAATATGCTGTTATTTCTATTATGACTATATGAAACCAGTTCAGTCCCAATACACTCTTGTTTGCTACCAACAAATTGTTTTCTACTTTCAGCCTCTCAGATGGCAACAACACATGCTAAGGTAGCATAGAGTATAGCAGTTTGCAGCTCTCTCTAATATATGGGAAGAACTGATATACTTTAAATACTATAAATTGTCAAGTAGTACAATTTTATGGTAAGTTATGTGATATATTTTGATATAGAAATAATGTTAGATGGTTAAGTATTATCTGCATTTCAATTCTTCCCAAAAATTCCATTTCCCCCCAAATTACTTCAAAATCTCCAGAAGTTTTACCTTTCTAGTTGAGCAGTGTGTACTATGCTCACCATCCATAACATGGATTACTTAAACACATAAAAATATCTGTAAATTTATAATAAAATAAAAATAAAACAGGTTATAGCGATTAATGATAAGTTCTACAAGTAATTGCTTTCAACTGGCTAGTCCCCTGAGCCTGAACATAAGGAAATTTTGCATTTAATATGCTGTAAGAATTTCCAAACTGCCTAGCTGATAGCTCTTTAAGCAGTTTGCTCAGAACTTCATAGCTACATCTATTTTAAAAATACAGCCAAGTTATTTTATTTTCAGACTGCTATATGTTTTAGCCCATTAGAACACCATGCTTCAAAAAAACAGTAGTTCACTTTTATCTAAGCCAGCTGTTTATGTTAAATGAAGAATATGACTCGTAGCTGCAATGGTCCACGTTTTCAAGGCAAGAGTCCAGATGCATCAGTGTCTACTTCCATACCAATTTTACTTGTCTATCAACATCTTATAAACTGAACAAGTTCACTAGGGCTGGAACACTATTTGAAATTGCTATATACCTAGGCAGTTAAGCACCTTTTCCTATTATTAATTAAATTAAATGCTAGCATTAACATATGTTACTCAAAACTTCCTAACGAACAGAAACATTAACTTCTACTAACTCCAAAGGGTACAGCATAGGAAGACTATGTGTGCCCCCCAAGTAGACAACTGCTACAGCATTTTTGAACTTCAAAATTTTTGTTAACCTCATGAATTGTTAGATAGAATATTTCCAAGTAATTTCTGCAAGATGAGAGAATCCACAGCTTGGAAACTTTAGTTTCATTTTTAAGTTGTTTGTAGCATTATGCAGAGTAACAATTTTTCTTAAAACTAATCTCAGTAGCCATCTCTGCTAAAGGGAAAATTATCAAAAGGCAATTTAAAAAAGCACCAACACATTGCTTCTCTAATTTCACCATTTCATATATGAAAAGCAGACTTGGATTTCCAAACATATATAATAACTGTCACGAATACACAAGAGTTTACCATAAATCACATTCATATCAATGATACAAAAGGGTTCACAATTTGCAGATGAAGCTATACATTACATGGAGTTCTCCAATTCAAGAGCAACTTCACAATGGCTCTTGATGCAGAACAAGTTGCCTTCACCATTAACAGACAATCCTCCCTGGAAGAAGCCTCTCAGCTTATTTGAATTTTAACTATCTCACAGCTCATTCCTGAGCTTCCGGCGAGTGGGGATGGCGTGGCAGAGGCGGCGCCATGGCGCATCCTAAGCAGTTCCCTGCCCGCCAAAAACTTGAAAAAAGCCTTTTTGCTGCTTTTTTCTTTTTAAATGGGGTTTTTCACCCCATTGAGAAGAGTGATGCTGCACCTGCTAAAAAGCAGGCGCAGCAACGCCATTCTCGCCGCCGGTGTGCTGGGCTGAAAAAGCACAGGGAGCTGCCTACAGGCAGCTCTGCCCCTGGCACGCCCCAGAAACACACTCAGGGACGCTGGCACAACCCTTGGAACGCCGGCGCAGGCCTTCATGCTGGTGGGATGCCATTAGAAGGCCCCGTCAGCGTCTCGGGGTGGTGCTGCAATGGCAGCACTGGGAGACCAGCGTTTGGGCCTCCCCGCCAGCATTGGGGCTACTTATGGTGGGGCTAGTAGCCCAGAAGCCGGCGTGGCGACCCCCAATGCCAGCGCAGCCCCTTCTTGGCCTCCTGAGGACTTTCGTCCTCAGAAGTCAGGAATGCGCTGTCAGTGCAGTCTTGCCTGGGTTGCTATAATATCCAACAATCATTGTTGAGAGATTCGTGCAACCTTTGGCCTAATAATGTCAACATCAATAACACATAGGAATCTGGGTTTTGTGTAATAAAAAAAGGCACGTAGCATTACTGAAAGTTCTAGAAGTGTTTGCTGAATTCTGGTCCATCAGATGAAAGGGAAGTTCCCCTTGGCTAGCCATTTTTATGTTTCCACCAAAGGAAGTAACATGTTTGCTACATACTCCCAGCAAATTCATTTGAAATAACCATTTCATGGCTAATGAAGAATCTATATTGGAAAGTATGACAGTTGTCTCAACACTCTGTCAGAGTGGCATCATCAGTATTTGTACAACCGTTTAGCAAAAAAGAGAAAAAAGAAACAAGGTTCCATAAAGTTTTGGGATATGAAAGGCACACAATGCAATACTGTTAAAACCATCAGAAAGACATTCTATTGCACTTCCCTCTGTAGGCAGCAGAAGTATTGATGAAGCCTGCAGATGCAGCAACAGTACTGTCCATAAAAAGCCAAGACAGCTGTTGCCATGGCTACTATAAGTCAGTTTATCAGAAAAAAATATTACGATTGCTCAGAAGTTTGGGTTTAAAAGGTACTAGACTTGGATTGCTAATTGACTGAGGAGATCAACTATTATTTTGCATGCAAGTACATTGCTGTAGAGTAGCACATGGTTAACAATACTTGGATACACAGCAGGAGGTGAAGAGGAAAAAAGAAATCAATGCTTTTCTGCTAGTGCTCCTTCTTTTCAAGTACTGACAGTTTGTGTTCTGTATGTAGCCAAAACAAAACAACAGATACCCACCATGGCTTAGATGTCACAGCTTTTTCCTAGGCCTACTGACAAAGTCCAAAAAGTGCTATCGGAGTGTTAAGCTTCAACATATTAGGCACCATCCTCTTCAGTGCTCCATTTTAGCATTTATGCATTTAATAGTTCCACATGGTTTTCTTGTTTAATCAACAGATATTTTAAAGACCCATTCCAAATGCATGGAGAGTACAGCTATTTAAAGCAAGAAAAAGCAACAAGATATTAAACACATGTCATTACTAAATTTTTAATCACTGAAGGATGACAGCAAGGAAGCATAAAATTTGGTGTTGGGAGGTGTAATATTTTTGCTCTTTTTTTCAGCTACCCCTTATATGGAACACATGTAAAGGCACCTCTCTGTAGTATTCTGAGGTGACATATTATTATGCTGCCACCTTGTCTTCCTTAGCATTCCCCGCTTATTTTCACTGCTACCAAAGGCTCTTGCCTTAGAATTCTTATTTGGACCTAAAGAACAGGATGGATTAGTTATAATTAGTAGAATGACAGAACAGTCAGTATGTGGGGGTGGCTCAGAGGCAAAAGGGGATCCTTGCTCTAAATAAAAGTTGTTCTCTTTTAAACACAAACAGAGTTTATTTAGAAGTATAACAGTTTCTATATAATGTAATAAGTGTAATGGTTTCAGATAGGGGTACAGTTATTCTTGTTTCTCTAAAGTTCCTTAAATATGCCCAGCCACAAAGACTTATTTTCTTCACTTGCCACTTAGAACTGAACACAGATTTTTCTCATATGCTACAATGCCTCATTCAATCTCTACCCTCCACACAAAACCCCACTAACTGTCCCTCACACAAAGCTTCACAGAACCAACCAGTCAACTCCACCCCCTAGGGTACAGCCACCATCCAATCATAACACACTTCAATAACCCATCCAGCATCACCTTTCTTACTTTAAAAAGGTAAAGGTAGTCCCCTGTGCAAGCATAAGGTCATTACTGACCCATGGGGTGAAGTCACATCCCGACGTTTACTAGGCCGACTATGTTTACGGGGTGATTTGTCATTGCCTTCCCCTGGACTTTACTCCTACAGCAAGCTGGGTGCTCATTTTACCGACCTCGGAAGGATGGGAGGTTAAGTCAACCTTGAGCCGGCTACCTGAAACTAACTTCTGTTGGGATCGAACTCAAGTTGTGAGCAGAGCTTTTGACTGCAGTACAGCAGGTTACCACTCTGCGCCACGGGGCTCTTCCTTTTTTATTCTACGGGCCTACATTTTAAATCACAGCAATATACATATAAAACTCCACATTAAATTCTAGAAGTAAAACACACAAAATGTTTACGTAGTGAACATATAACTGGAGGGGAAGTCAGCAGTTGCCTAAACCTGAAGCAAGTTTGGTACTACTCTGGGTCAATAAAGTAACAGTGCCAACTGTATTTCAATTTTGCTGAAAATAATGTAACATTGAATCCTAAATTTGATATACTGTTGAAAACAGTGTTTGAATATCTGAAAACAGAACAAAAAAGTAAAGTAACTGTATTCCATACATCGGGTACCTTTTCTCATACAGGCAAGCAGACATTTTTAACTGAGAGTCTCAGCTTTCATTTAAACATGAGATGGATGCAAAGTTTAAATAAAGCAGCAGGCCTGGATCAGAATGTAGATGTCAGTAATACAGACAATGAGTTATTAAATGGCATCTCTAATTCAACTTTCTACTCCTGGAATTGCCATATGGCCTTATTTCAGAGGCCTAGGAGACTTGAGCAGATAAAGCTGTGCCATAAGAGCTTGAAGTCTCTTTTCGGTTTGATTCATTCATTGCTGCACTTATCTCTTTCTCAAAAGAACCACTGTCTCATTCCACACCAAACTGACATTAAACACAGTTGAAGAAACACCTTCCAAATGTGAACCAACATCCTTATTCAGTTACTGATCCATATTTCCAAAGCTACCTGCCCATGCACCAAGATATACGCTTGCAACCATAGCAGCTATATGTGTGGCCTACAACATGCTGTACTCAAATATGTTCAGCTGAGAGGAAAGATATGGCAACATCCTTTACTTGCAACCAATACACACAGCTATATCCCAACATGTACTTTTGAATCAGAGTATACCACCCCAAGTTCTGAGCTACAACTTTGGCCTCATAAATGTAGATACTACTCAGAACTGAAGTAATCACCCTCACTCACACCACATACACACAAAATAGGTTTTGCACAGTCACTCTGGCTCCTCGTCCAAAATATTATGTAGTTTTGCAAATAAAAGTGCAAGTCCATCATCTAGCACTATTCTGCACTGCACATACTAGGGAAAGAAATGTATATGGTCAAGGCATATCCACAATAAGAGATAAGGGACCAAATCTGCCCTACAAGATTCCCTTGGAACTATGTAAAGCAACCGCCACCTTATTTTCAAAGTAGTGTTATGAAGTTCAGTACTTTATGTCCGAACATGTTAAATGCTCTGTATATCAAAAATGGGTAAAACTATATACACCCTTAAAGTTCAATAATCACTTTTTAATTTTTAAATATTTATTTTAAACATTTCGATGCTACCTTTCCACCTAGCTCGGGGCCCCCAAGGCTATGAACATTTCAAACATTAAAACATTTAAAAATACAAAAATGTATATAAGGTATTTAAAAAAAACACACACATGATGACACACAGATAGGAAGGAGGGCTAATAAGAATTAGTAAGAAAAGGCAAAACAAAAAAGTCTTTAAGCACCAGTGGAAGACAAAGATAGAGGGAGATACTGAAGGCGATAAAGTTTTAAAATGGCGCCCATACTTTAAAACCATCAGCAGAATTCTTCTCTAGAAGTTAATTGCCACAGTTTGCCCAATTGCAATGCAATAACAAGCATACACAATGGCACAATGTAGCTTCATTTTAATTTACAGGTTTTCAGGTATTCTCTTTAAAATATTAACTTTAATCCCCTTCATATTAATTCTAACCTTTTCCCCTAGAACTGTACAATGAAGTATCCCTAAAAACTTAAAACCATCAAGTAATTCCAGTGGTAAGGAAATTTCTATGATAGTAAAGCAGCTTGTCCCATTCTTGTTTTTCATGACAGGGAGTACAAAAATTTCAAGGGAACTCTTAGTAGTTACTACAACTGTTGTTCCACTGCACACTCAACTGAAACAATACAACAGTACAACTTAGTATTGGTACACAGAACCTACCGGTAAGTGTGACAAAGTGCAATCCTAGGCAGAGTTCCTCCAGTTTAAGACAAACAAGTTCATAAGACTATAGTTTAAAGTCCTGTACATACTTCCCTTGAAGCCAACACAAAAGAACACAAAGGTCCTTATGTTCAAGAAAACATGCATAGGATTGCTCTTCAAATTCTACAGTACTTTTAAAGTACACATATATATTCTACACAACAGGAACAATAACTCCTTTATTAATGTTCCACTTATTTAAATGGGCAAGTTCAGCATGTGCTCACATCTCTCCCACTGAAATAAAAGGAAATTAGAACATGATTAAATTTACTTTAAAGTGGAATTGCCAACAGGCCTGGAGAAAAGTGTCCTGTTCTAGTAACAGAGGTTTAATGTGTGAAAATCAGCTTTATACAACATGGAGATAAACAACATGGAGATAAACATTATCACTTGGTAAATAATATCCTATTAAAAAGGTAAAGGTAAAGGTCCCCTGTGCAAGCACTGGGTCATTCCTGACCCATGGGGAGACGTCACATCCCAATGTTTTCTAGGCAGACTTTGTTCGTGGGGTGGTTTGCCAGTGCCTTCCCCAGTCATCTTCCCTTTACCCCCAGCAAGTGTGTACTCATTTGACCGACCTTGGAAGGATGGAAGGCTGAGTCAACCTTGAGCAGGCTACCTGAAACCGACTTCTGTCGGGATCGAACTCAGGTCGTGAGCAGAGCTTTTGACTGCAGTACTGCAGCTTAACACTCTGCGCCACTGGGCTCCCTATTAGTATCCTATTAGGCATCTATTAAAGGGATGGAACTTTTTTCCTCCAGGCAGTTGGCAACGCTATGGATCAGAATCCAAATACTTTCCCTCAAATTCAAAAACTTTGAATTATATGGAAAATTCACTCCAAGAGGGAACACGTTCACTGCTAGAAAATCATTAGGAAGCTTAACAGCACTATTGAACTTGAAACAATATACATATTGGTTATAAGTGCTTATAAAGAGGGCAAGTGACATACTTGAAGAGAGAAACGGGTCAATCCCTTCATTTGATCAATCTTTCCAATATAATCTAGAAAATATTTCTCAGCACTACCACTAATATTTGTGCTTATGATGCAAAAGCATTCCTCCATGCACACTTAATCTTACTGATAGGACACAGCTTAAATAAAGGAGAGAGAAAAGAGTCTGCCATGTAAGGAAGCTTACCATTTGTTGATACTCAGCTTTGCAGACCAGAGTATACAAGTGGTGAAATGCACTAGACCTCCAGCTGATGATGCTCATTTACTAAAACAAGTAACTCTCCTAACATCTGGTACGTATGCCAGGCAGCATAAGGGTGGACTTTGCCCTTTATTTCTCCATAAACTCTCCAATAACCAGTTATTTAAATTTACAGAAGTTACTATACCAACCAACAAGAACAAAACTGCATATTAAAAAAATGGAAAATGACTAGTTTCTCAAAGCACAACACAAATATGTGTTTCTCACTCCTAACAGTTAATGCATTTACTGTTATGCAATAGAACTGAATCTTAAACATGAAAGTTTCTAATTTCAGAAAACTGGAGCTAAGTTAATAAAATCTTATACTGAGATAAGACATTTAAGTATAACGTATTTATTTTTGATATTCATTTTAGATATTCAAGTGACACCATTGCCTTGAAATATTACTCAAAGGTCTACCCACAATCCTTCTGAAACGTAATAAATGGGGCTTACTCCCAGAAAACTCAGTGTTCTACGCACTACAAAAACCTAGAGCTCTAAGTTGTTCATTCTAAGAACCTGTTCATCAAGAAACACAATAATGGTGATCTTCCTTTTTTAACAGAATGCCTATTAAATATCAGTATACTTAATAAGAAGTTGAAAATAGAAAGTTAAGAAGTTTTTTTAAGCCATTAAACATAATGCAGAAAGTTGTTTAAAAGTATGTTAAAAAGCATGTACTGTCAAGTACATTATGTTAAATAGCATGTATTACTGTCAAGGTTCAGGATCAGCAAGGTTGTCTAAAGTAACCTCACATTTTCAATGAGATTATAAAGTGGTTTATAACACTGACCTTCAGCTTCCCCCACCCCAAATATGTTATATTCAAATGAATTCAGCCTCATTTCTTCATTTTACCTTGCATGTGATACAAGGAAAACTTAATCATTCCCTGGTTCTGCAGGGAACTAAAGAATGTCAGATTTTGGTGAATGCTACATGGAAATACAAGAAATTAAGTTGCCCACAAAGTGAAACTAAACACCTAAGTATCGCAAAACAAATGATACATTTGCTTGCTTACATGTTTTATTTAACAAACCAGAGTCCCTAATATTCAACTGTTGCTGTAAAACCTTTTGACTTCAGAGTAGTTTATTTTCAAGTAATACTGTAACCCTAAACAATGCTGTTAGAAAGTCCTATTGAACTCAGTGGAACTGACTTCAATGTAAACATGCTTTAGTAAACATGCTATAGTATGTGTTAAAAGTCTTGGCCTATGATATTTTGTTAACAACATAGATTTTGGTATTCTAAGAGCAGAGGGTTCGCAATCCCTTTTTCATAGTTTCTGCCCTTTACTTTTTTGTTTTTGTTTGGCCAAGGTTCTATATTATGCAGTGATGAACAGCTCCTCCTCAAACATAACAGTCTTGCTGTGATTGACACAATCAAGTGTACTTGATTATGAGCCCAATATTAATCAGTGATAAAGTTTTGTCAACACTACTATTTCAAAAGTGACCTACCTCAAACTAGAGACCTATTACCCATAACTTTCATAATATACCTACAACTTCCATTATACCCCTATTTGAAACATATTTTAAGAACCCGGTAAATAAAACTAAATGCATTGTCAAGTACATGGGCCTCAACACAGGGAATTTAAAAAATTGATAACTTTAAAAATAAGTTTACAAATCACACAGAGGCGAAGTTCATCACATACAATATACAACATGGAAAAATATAGCCCTATGGCGTAACCATGTTTAATGGAGAGTATGTCCCACTGGTTGTATTAGGACTTATTCCAAAGCAGGTCTGAATATCCGAATTTGTTGTCTAAAATCAAGACTATTACAGATTGTAACTTTAACGCAATGGCATTCTCGCACAACAAAACAATCACCTTGCTACCTTCCCCCACTCCAATCTCTAAAAAGCACTCCCTGTAAATGTATATTTGTATCCCAACCAATGCAAACCACATTCTGCGACAGCTGAGTGAACCGTGTTGATCCAATCCACAACAATAAAAAGTCTAACAGTGCAGTCCTGAAAGCATCAACCATACTGCAAACACGGTCAAGGAGAAAAAGAATCCCATCCGTAGCAAGGCTCAGAATAACAAAGAAGCAAACAGCGAGAAAAGTAACGAGATCCGCATGCACAACAGGACTATACTAAATGGCATCCCACATACAATCCCACTCCTCCTACATAACACACAGAGAAATTGTGGGGTGGGGGGGGAGATGCATCTCCAGTCACTGCAAACATGTGCCAGAGTAGGAGTGTGAAATCCCAAAGGTGTCCTTGCACCGAGCTTTATATCTGTGCAGAAAGGGCTGCCCCAGGGTGAGAGGGGCAACCGAGACTTCAGAATAACAAGTTGCTGAAGAAACGGAATTTTTCCCAGCACTACTCGGGCCACCAAGACAAATTAAAGGCAAAGGGAAGAAGGGGGAGGGAGAAGGGGGGGGGGGAAACCGCCGCCGCAGCAGCTTTACTACGAATCCTCAATCATCAAAGCAGCATCATTTCCAAGATAATAAAACTTCCCCAGCAGCATTACAGGGGAAAAATCAACCCAACAGGGGGGGGAAAATGGCCTGGGGGAAAAAAATAATAACCCCGAGGAAAACCAGATGGGAGAAATCTTTCTCTCCTCCCCTCTTCAAATGTGTCATCTCTTCTCCCCCATCCAATGTGTCACTGACCCCCCCCCTCCCTCCTCCTCTCAGAAACTTACTTCAATCCTTACAGGTGACAAGAGAAAGAACAAGCCCCCTTCCCCGCATCCCTGGGCGATACAGATCAGGGTGGGGAGCCTTAAACTGAAGTTGTTGCTCCTTGTCTCCAAGTTGGCTCAGGAGTCTTACATGGTGGACTGCGCCCTCCCCCTCCCCCCACATCCTTCTATTTTTTAAAAAAAAAAAGCCATCCCCAATAAACTCCCTAAAACAGAATGGGAGGGGGGCGGACTAACCCTACTCAAAGGGGGGGGGGAGAGAGAAGAGAGAGAGAGAAAAGAGAGAACAGAAAGAGAAAACAGGGAGGAGGAGGAGGAGGAGAGAATCCAAAAGGTGGGATACTACACCCTGCTGGTGGTGGTGATGTTGCTGCTGATGTCTGGCTGGGGTCCCCCTGGCAGGACCTCTCTTTGAGGGGAAAGGGCTCCTCTTCATAGGGAGAAGGTGGTGCAGCTGCTCCTCTGGGCCTCCCTGTCCCCCTCTTCTTGGCTCCTCTCTCCTCCTCCTCCTCTCACTTTCTTTAATCTAAGCTGGGAGTGGAAGATGGTTGGTTGGTTGCTCCCTTTTCCTCCTCCTCCTCCTCCTCTTCTCTCTCCTCTGAGGGGGTCCTTTTCCTCCCCCTGTCCCCGGGGGGCCTCCTCCTGCAGCCGGAGGAGGGGACGGGCAGGAAGAAAGGAACGAGGCAGGAGAGGCGCAGGAGGAGAGAAACTGTGACACAAAAACAAGCCGAGAAGCTGAACTCTTCTTCAATCCCATTCACCCGGCCCGGCCGCAGCACCCGCACGCCTGGATCACTCCGCCACCGGCCTCCCTTCGCCGCGCTAGGCCTGGCCTGCCGGAGGCGCGCGCTCCCGACCCGCTCGCCGCGCGGCCCCGACACAACTCCTCTCGCGCACACTGCTACTCCGGCCGCTCTTCGGAGAGGAGGAGGAGACTGGGGAGGGGACAAAAGCTAAGAGCGAGGCGGGTTCCCCCCCCCCACCCCCGACCAGGCTCCCCACCCTCTCTCCCTGTGAATGAGGAGGGAGGGGTGGCCGGCCTCCTCGGGAAGAGGAGGGGGCGCCTCAAGGCTTCTCCTGAGGGACTACTTGACGTGTCGGTGCGGCGAATTTATTTCCCTTTGCCTAAGGAACGGGCTGTGCTGCGGCCCCCATTGCCTAGGGAAAAAACCCGGATGTAAAGTGAGTGAAACTAAAGTAGAGTGAAGTAGGGCAGCAAACTCTAGTAGAGCAGCAGTAGCGGTGGCGGGGGAGGGATCATGCACCAGGGCAGGCAGTGGCGACAGCGATAGGAGACCAGAAGCGCCTGCATCTTCTTTTTCTTTCCCCCCCCTTTCCCAATGCGAGAGGTTCTGCGCAGGAAGCGGATACACCGAGGAATGAGGAGAAGCACGGCCAAGCATCCTCAGTCGCTCACCCCCCCCTCCCCACCCCGCCCCAAGTGCAAGGGATTCTGCACAGGAAGCTAGTGCACCAGGGCAATCGCCCCCCCCCCACCAAAGCACACAGTAGTCCGATAAACATGCAGCCCTTCTCACCTCCCCCCCTCCCCATTTGCAAAAGATTCTGCACAGGAAGTTGATGCACCAAGGGCAGAAGTCGAAGCATGAATGATCACCCCAATGCAAGGGGCTTTGCACAGGAAGTTGAATGCACCAAAGCAGCAGCCACACAAGCATCCTTCGCCTAACGTACGGGATTTTGCACAGGAAGCGGACATACCAGAGGAGGGAAAGGGGTGTGAGGAAAGCACAAGAATCAGCATCATCCCAAAGCGAGGAGCTTTGCACAGGAAGTTGATGCAACAGGGCAGCAAGCGGGTGAGGAGGGGGGGAGGAACCAAAATAACTATACATACCATCCTCACAAATGAGAAGAGCTTTCTTAGGCGGCGGGACTTCAGTCCGAAACCTACATAGTGGAAAATGTCAACACCACTAACATTAATGGAACTTACTACAGGGCAAATGTGCTTGGTAGAAATTAAACCAGGGGGCGGGATCGTCAACGTCATCTCAAACCAATGTGAGGTAGTTGGCTGAGGTGCCAAAGCGAAATAGAAGGGACGGATCATAACAGTCTCAGCCCCAACTACAGCTGTTGTCGTTCGATCCAGAATTAAAGTCTATACTTTATGCGGCTATAAGGCAAAATCTAGTGTCTTTCCTTTTATCAATATTCTTTTCCTTCCTGATGCCATTAAAATACCGGGGGCTGGATTTATTTAAAATGTTCTATTTAGTCATTCTGTTTTTGTTCATGGACTCCATGAAGAATGGAAAACCCGCCCCTCAAGTGTCTCTAGATGCATGCCATTTTAAAAAAAATATTGAAAGTTTAAACTTGAAGGTATAACTTCTATGCAAAGTGTGATGTGGTAAAGTTGTTCCAAAATTTGCATATTATAGATAACGGCATAAAAATATAGACAGCTTTTCTTGTAGTTTACTATTTAATTTTAAACAGGCTGTGTGGTAGGTAGCTAATTCTGAATTACATGCTAAGAGACCCATTTTAGTTAAATGGTAATTCGGTAAAAAGAAATCAGTGGGCTTTAAGATGGTTGCTACTAAAATCCTATTCCATTGTTTTTAGTGGGACATACATATGGTTAATTTTTTCATATTAACTTGTTTTATGATTTAAGAGTGTTGAGAAACTTAGTAGGACTGGCCATAGCACAAAGTTTTCAACAATTTATAATTTACAATAAATTTATGTTGTAAATAAGGATGTGTATATATATATATATGATCTCCAGATATATGTGTGTATATATCTGATCTCCACTATATGTAACTGATCTCCAGACAATAGAGATCAGTTAATCTGGAGAAAATGGCTGCTTTGGAAGGTGGACTTGATGGCATTATACTCCATTGAAGTCCTTCCCTTCCCTGAACCCCACCCTCCTCAGGCTCCACCCCCAAAATCTCCAGATATTTCCAAACCTGGAGCTGGCAACCCTAATGATAAAGGCACTAAGGAAGAAGAGTCACAGATCAAGAACTCAAAAAAGTGATAACCTGGCAGCATTAGCATCATCTTAAGAAAACATCTCTGGGTACCAGGGCACATTTATTATTTGTGGAAAGGATTGTCTAGGACATCTAAGAGAGTAGCTGAGTTTGTTGCAGCAAAAATAACAGAGCCTTTTGGCAGCTCAAAGACTTACAGATTTACAGTGCTATCCTAAGCAGACTTATACTTCTGTAACCCCATTGACTTCAAATGATTTAGAAGGATGGCATGGTCAACGTTGCAGCCTACTCCAGAAGCATCTGAATCTGATCTTTCTTTACCTGCATGCATCTAAACTTGTTAAGACTTTTAAGTGCCCTAAGACTTGTTGGTGTGTATAACGAGCCTTCAAATGCTGGCAAAAAGAATCTTGTGGCACCTTAAAGACAACCTTCTCTGTGTGTGGCATAGGTTTTGTGAATCAGAGGTAACTTCATGAGCTGTTTGAAGAGTGACATTCAGTAGGCAGAGATGCAAACACACACACACAAAGATTCAAGCAACAGAAGAGTGGGGCAGTGGTGACATGTGTTTGCACCAAGGTGGCAGAAGACCCAGTTTCTCAATATATGGGTGTGTTACATTACAGAGTACAGATTTTTTTTAAATCCAGTCAGAAGAGTAAATGAAACAGAATGGATAAATCCTCTCCCACCTGTAAAAGAAGTAAGGTGAGCCTGAATAGTGTACATAAATTAAGGAGATAATAGTGTACATATTAAGGATGTAATAGCGTACATAAATAATAAGTGTACATAAATGAATAGTGTACATAAATTAAGGAGATGAATTTTCTTTAGTGAGCTAAACCAAATCTACATATGAAGCTCAGCAGCTTTCTGGTGGAGTCTCCCTTAAAATGTTGGGTACTTGAGGTTATGTATTGTCACAATTTGTGACACTGTTTGAATTATTCTATTCTAGTTTGTAGACAAATATGCCAATAGGCAGGATCCAAAGAGACCCAATGAGGCAATGGCAAGTATAGGATGAAGACAACAGAGGTCCAGTAATTGCTAAACTAGTCACAAAGATCCATCGCGCCTTAATTTCTTAAATAAGATATTATCTCAGTACTCAATTCCAGATGACCTTTTAGGGCTATCAGCAGATTTTTCCCAACAAATTAGATGCCCTGATGGACAGAACACAGATTCTGAAATCAGGAACTGCTCCTTAGTTTAAACTTTTCAAAACTGACCATCTTAGAACTACTTATTTAGTCAATATACCAAACCCCAAGCTTAGAGCAGCCTTTACATCCCTGCGGTTTCAAACAATGCCAACGGCTGTTCTGTCCGGGCGTTATTGCCGAATTCCAAAAGACCAGCGTTTTTGCATCTGTGGAACATCTGCTCTAGAAAATTTATACCACTACTTATTTGAATGCCCTCTATATCTGGAACCCAGGGCTAAATTTCTTGCCGGGTTGGTTTCTGGCCTAAACACCTGTCCTAGAGCCGAGAAACTAGTATTTTTGTTAAAAGATACAAAAGCTCTGGCAGCTAAGAAAATAAGGGTCACTATGGCTGCTAAGGGAGTAGATCCTTCAAGTTGATTTTAATGGTCACTAGGTCCCATTGGCCAATTGGGACACCACCACAATTTTTAGCTATTATTTTGTTGTTTTGTATGCATTGTTTTAGCAAAGTTTTATTATGTATATTTATTATTAATCCAGTATGTTATTAATCTAATATTTTATTATGTATTTGTGGTATCCTTGATATGTTTGTAATGGCCTATGGCTAAATGCAAATAAAACCATTCAATTCATTCAATTCAACTAGTCACAGCATTTTGGGAAGCAACCATAAATTCTGAGCTCGAATATTTGACAAATTCTACTCTTCAGAAGAAAGAGTAACATTGTATATACTCTAGTATCTCAGTAGCAAAGCCTGATCTTTGTTTTTGTAAATTTATTGTGGCCACGTAATCACTGTAGATGACCCAAGGAGCAAAATTGAACATATTACTAAGTTGTGAAACAAGAGCTATAATGCAGTCATGATGAATTAGGGATGGTAGGGATTTGATGAAAATACTAAAGTTATAATTATAGAATTTCTGTTAATGTTTAAAAAGGCAGGTCTATGAAAAGATTGCTTTTGCAATGTTAATAACTTATATATTACAACTGACTATCCTGTGAATGCAGAGGTAGCACTCGCTCTTAAAACTACTAGTTACCCAACATGGTATATGCCTTGTGTCTTGCTTGCTATTTAGGTGGTAGATCATCATTGCTGTAACTAGTAGTAGATTGACAACCCCCTCTTTGGATAAAGAAAGCCATACCACAGGCCCTGCACAGACAAGGTGTAGTTCCTCACATATTTGAGGAACTCATCAGGCATGCAGAAAAAATGTTACTGTAAATTAACCAAAAGAGAGAAGCTTAAAAAAAGGACAGGTGGTAACAAAATTAACACTCCAGAAGGGACAGAATGTTGGTAGCAGCGAAGTGTTCGTTAAAAGAAACAGTGGAAGGAGAAATCAGTTTCCTGGAAAGGGAGAATTTCCAACTTTTCTCTTTTCTCTCAGTTCTTCAAGGAACTTCTTCTTCCCTCCAAAAGAAAACTCCACGGTTTAGTGCTAAGGTTGCTGATAGGCAACCTGTTCCTTTAATGGGGACTTACCTCCATATCATAAAATGTTTCAGTCACCCATTTCCACACTTTTTTTTTTTTGCCATCTTGTCGCAGCTGACTTATGGTGACCCTACAGGGTTTTCAAGGCAAGAGACATTCAGAGGTGGTTGGCCATTGCCTACCAGCTCATTCCTGAGCTTTCGGCGTGCAGGGACGGCGTGGCAGAGGTGCTGCCACGGCACCTCCTAAGCAGTTCCCCACCTGCCAAAACCTTGGAAAAAGCCTTTGTGTCTTTCTTCTTTTTAATGGGGCTTTTCGCTCCATTGAGAAGAGCGATGCTGCGCCTGCTAAAAAGCAGGCACAGGAATGCCGTTCTCGCCTCCAGCATGCTGGGCTGAAAGGGCACAGGGAGCTGCATACAGGCAGCTCCCGCCCCCCGGCACACCCCGGGAACACCCCCGGGGACACTGGCACACACACACCCCAGAACACCGGCATGGGCCTTTACACCAGCAGAAGGCCCCGTCGGCATCCCAGGTTGGCACTGCCATGGCAGTGCCAGGGGACAGGCATCCGGGCCTCCCCACCAGCGTTGGGGCCACTTATGGCAGCGTAAGTAGCCAGGACACCTTATTGGCCTCCTGAGGACATTTGTCCTCAGAAGTTAGGAATGTGCTGTACCTCTGCGTAGCACCCCTGATAATCCTAGGTGGTTTCCAAATACTAACCAAGGCCGACCCTCGGTTAGCTTCCGAGATCTGACAAGATTGAGCTAGCCTGGGCTATCCAGTTCGGGGCTTCCACACATTAAGCTGCCATTAAAGAGACAGGGCATTTTTCTCCAGGTCTATTTGCAAAACTAGTTCCTGTCATGAAGGCAGCAAAAAGAATCTCCCATAAACAAGTTGAAGGTTTCTTCATAATCAGTGGCTCCCTAGACATGCATTTTAAAAAAGGGAGACCAATGCTCAAAAATGACCTGAAGATGACTGAGCATGCTCTAGCAGGCACAAACACTTGGAGAAGCCAAGCAGTTAAAGGAGAAAAATAAATAAATAAAGGGTAATAGGGACATTGGTATACACAAGCTGGTTGGGGGTGGGGTTCCAAATAATTTATTTTCTTCGTGATTCCTCTTGGCCTCAATCTATTCCCTGTAAAAGAAACATCATGGCCAAGTGCTATCATGAAAGCCCCTAAAGTTGTCATCATGCAGACAAAGTTGGGGTGCTGCATGCTCAGTGTATTCAGAAAAAATATATTTAAAAATAACACACACACACAAACACACACACACACACACACACACACAAAATCAGCCTAGTGACAACTGAGCACGCTCATTGCCCTTAGAAAGCTGACAAAAGTCTTGAGTTAGTTAAAGGGGAAAAATAAAGAGGTGAGGAAATGGATTTGTTCAAGCCACTAAACGCTTACAAAATCCTGTGTTGGAGTTGGGAGAGAAGGGAAATTCTCCATCATTTGTCATGATTTCTCACAGTCTCCCAGACTGTTAATTACGGTAATTAAAGGGTTTTGTCACTGACACTCAGGGCCTCAGAACAGGGACCCTTCACCCATATTGTAACTGGGTTCCCTCCCAGGTTCTTCCTCAGCCTCTCTGCCCATCATCTGTTTGGCTATACAGTTCTCCTTGTGCTCCCTCATACATCTGTGCCCCAATTGTTCTATTGCTGGATTGCCACTAGGAGTCTCCAGATGCTGTTGCCTTTCTACGCTTGCCTGGGTGTTCCAAGGATTGTCCTGAACCACAGCTGTCCTTATTCCGGCCGGCTCTCCCCAAGCCATTCCACCCAGCTTCTGAGGCTTCCAGCCCAGGTGTTCCAATCACCCTGTTCCCTGAAACCTTCCTTGGCTCCTGCCATGTCTCCTTAGGAGGAGGTGTGTGTGCTACCCCTTCCACAACCATCTTGCCCTTTCCTGGGTTGACATTGCTTTCTTCTGGCCTGCATCACCCCTCTGTTGCCTCCTCGGCATTCCTCCCTCTTGCTTCTGACCCACAGCTGCCTTTAACGTTGCAGGTGGCCAGAATGAAGCCCGCCCTTCCAGCAGCATCCTAATGTTCCCCCCCAATCCAGCCATGTTTATTTCCAGCTGAGTCAGCTGTGTGCCCCAACACCACCCAGTAGGGATTCCAGCATCCAGATGGGACCTGGGGAGCCCCCAGAATTATAGCTCATCTCTAGACTACAGAGAGCAGTTCCTCTGGAGAAAATGGATGCTTCAGAGGGTGGACTGCATGGCATTGTACCCCAGTAAGGTCCCTGCCCTCCCCAGACTCTATCCCCAAATCTCCAGGAGTTTCCTAACCTGGATCTAGCAACCCTACCCCCATCCCCCACCAGAGGCCAGGGGTTACCTGACAATCCTACCATCCAGTCCCCATGGGGTCATTCAGCTGGCCACAGGTTTCTTGCAAATATTTTTTCTGTTTTCTATTATAATTTTATTCTGACCATTGAAAATTTTAAAATAATCGCTCAAGACGCATTGTTACAATTTATCTCCCTTTCAATAAAATAAAATAAAATATGTATTTTTTACAATTGTCTATCCATCTGGTACCATATCTTTTCCAACTGTCTATAAAAGCGATCTCTTCACCATTTTGAAGCAGTCGTGTATTGGGAAATAATCTACACTTGCAGATATAAACATTTCTTACTGTGTTGATCTTGCTGCAGTTAATCCAAGTGGGTTTTGTTTGGGATGGAATTTTCTAAGGCCACAACTTCAAAACCCTACATGGATTTAACTCATTCATTTCAAGGGTATTTTTCTAAAATAAATAGCTCAAAGATTACAGTACAAGGTCATTATCTTAGAAATGCAATTTTAAACACGCATGCTTGCAAGTAAGTCGCGTTGAACTCAGTGGAATCTACTCCCAAGGAAACATCTGTAGGGTCAGGCAGCATGCTCACATAATCCAAAATAAGAAAACTAAGGCTGCAGAGTAAGATAATTAGGCAGCAATTCCCACTGGTAACCAGTAAGGCTGCAATCCTAAGCACACTTGGAAATGTATCATTGATTTCAATTCTAGAGGCCACTGTAGCCTAAATCACAGAGTCTTATGGCTTCTTAAGACTAGTGAAGATATTGTGGCATAAGCTTCATGATCTGGAGACCACTTAGTCTGACGATGCTTGCATCTGTGAAAATATAGTTAGGATGGGGCTGCAGGTGTCTTTCTGTTTGCTGCATATGGAGTTCTACTTATGCAAAAACCCCTCACAACTTTAAGAGCTGTTTGGCATATTTAATGTCCACAGCCATCAGCACATATTGTGACAGTGAAGACTCTTTGAAGATCAGGCTATTAGAACTTTGCTATATTTGCCATATACGTTTATTTCTAGGCTGTTTCCCAACACATTGTTGCCAGTCATATGGTCCTTTGTTGTACAATGTGGCCCTCATTTCAGGCTGTCTTATAATGTATTTGTTCAGGGCAGGGGCAATGGGCAGTTGGCTATTCTAAGCACCTGCGATGAAAATAAAAGCCACATGCCAGGATGGGTCTGGGAACTGATTTTGCCCTGGAAAACATGGGCACAGAGAGCTGAAAAGCAGCCGTTTGGTTTGTTGCCCAGCAGAGTTAGTTGTTTAAAATGCACAGAAGCAGTTTTTGGAGTTTATAACCCTGATGTTGCTTTGGGACTAGCATTGCTAGCGTGTGCACTTGTTTCTGTGCTGCTGTGATACTTTTGCAGCCAGTATATTTGTACATAAATAGAGGCCGTAGACATCTTCAGTGAGCTCTCCAAAAATTGCCAACTTACCAGAGAAAAACCTATTTAGCCTGTTGTTGTGACTTTAACAGCAGCAGCTTGATCTGCAGGTTAAAAAATGTCACAACATGGAGATAAACCACATCAGCTCATGTCTGCAGATCAAGCTGCTGTCAGAGATATACAGGCCAAGCTGAAACATTGGAACCTCTCTCTCTCTCTCTCTCTCTCTCTCTCTGCCATTAAGTCACAGCTGACTTATGGTGACCCTGGAGGGTTTTCAAGAGACTTTCAGAAGTGTTTTGCCATTGCCTGCCTCCATGTTCCCGGTATTCCTTGGAGGTCTCCCATCCAAATACTTTCCAGGGTCAAGGCTGAGAGTGTGTGACTGGCCAGGTCACCCAGCGAGTTTCCATGGCAGAGTGGGGATTTGAACCTGGGTTTCCCAGACCCTAGTTCGATACCTTAACCACTACACCATGCTGGCTACCTCACATTCACGGCAAAAGCAGCCTCCTAACAATATGGGCCCCATCAAGATATCAAGAGCGCACCACCTTCTAGGCATTCCTCCACTTAAAGTGGGTCACTTGGTCTCTATAGAGGCTCCCACCTTGTAGAATGGGCTCCCTGATGAGGTGAGTGGGGTACTGGCTTTACAAGTTTTTAGGATGCACTGAAAGGTCACTTTTTTTGCAAGGACTTTTAATGGGGTTTAAGCTTCTGGAATTTTCTTGGAAACAGAGTTAAAGGGATTTTGTTGTATTTTGTAAGTTTTTAATGATTGAGCCATAAGGGTGATCTTCTCAATTTCTCACCACTGTGGAAATTCCCTCTCCTGAAGACCTATGCAAGCCCACTGAGTTCCACGCCCCTTAAACATTCTTACTGTCAGCCCAATTCTATGCAAACCTGGCCACACTGCATTATGACCTTGTTGTGGTGGAGATATAGAAACTTATCTGAATTGTATCACCTATAATGTCTTCATCTTGGCTATATATTTTCATCTATCTGCTCCATTTGATTAGGCTAAAAGGCTATGAAAGATCAGCACTGAACCAGCCTAAAATCTATCCCCTTAATGTTACCTTGTCTTCCTCCAAGGAGCTCAGGGTGGAATACATAGTTCTCCCCAGCTTCATTTTTCCCTCCCAACAGCACCTCCATCCAAAACAATCTGTTTTGTTTTTCATGTTTGGGTGCTTTCCATCATTAGCACCAGCAGGCAACTTGTTTTGCTTTGATTCTTCTGATTTCTCCTTTCCAATCAGATCCTTGTGGGGATCAGGAGAACTCTCCTAGCCAGTCAACATTGGAGAAAAGCCCCAGAAAAGGAATTATTAAGGCTCACAGCTGCTGCCCTGAGCTGCGTAACATTTTCTGAAGAATGTGAGACCCCTACCTATCAAGAACTCTTGAACTCTCCCTAGAAGCTATCATACTTTGGTCACATTAAGAGAAAACAAGAGTCACTGGAAAAGACAATAGTGCTAGGAAAAGCTGAATGTAGCAGGAAAAGAGGAAGACCCAACATGAGATGGATTGACTCAATAAAGGAAGTGATGGCCCTCAGTTTGCAAGACCTGAGCAAGGCTGTTAACAATAGGACATTTTGGAGTTCATTAATTCATAGGGTCATCATAAGTTGGAAGCGACTTGATGACACTTAACAGACACACACAGCCCAGCATGAAGACATGTTTCATAGCAATTGGATGATTGATTCAACAAATGCAATCATGCATACATATGTTCTCTTTTTTTTAAAAAAATTGAACTGTTTCAAAGATTGCAGTGATGGGATGGGAAGGGTGGTGCAAATTTGGTGCCTCTGTTTTTAAAAACAGCTACATCAAACCCTCAAATAGGTTCCCCCATAGAAAATAAAAGTCCTAAAATTCTAGACACCCCCCCAAACACGGATTTGGATTGCAGACTGGTACTGTCCTACTCAAACATCAGGAACAAATTGTAAAGGTGTCATCCCCAAATTCCAGATCCAAAATTATAATGAAAATTGTATTGGCGCCCACCTAACCTGGTACCCTGCCAGCATCAGGGTTTTAGAACTGGGCTGCAAGAACTGTATTCTGTATTGTGCTTGTGCTTTCTATATAAAATAAAAAAACAATGTATTACTTAGTGTGTGGTTTTGTGTTTTTTTATGTGCTTGTGTGACAAACCATACTGTATCAAAGTTTAAATGTCTCTTTTTACTAGGAAAGTCAGTTTTGCCATTAATTCTGTCTCCAATTTAATCTGATTGTACTGTGGATTATTAAATACAACATAAACTTTAGTTGCCTTCTTTCTCTGAATTTTGTTTTCATCTTTACTCTTTAAAAAAAGCTAAGACATATACTGGGGCTACAAATCTATGCAGTTTTTTGTGAGTAGGCACCACTGGATGCACTTTTAATGCTCCAAACAATAGCAAAGACACATTTTTAAAATATGTAGATCTTATTTCAAGATCAAAAGAAATGTATAATAATAGTTCACTTTAAATTATAAAATAAACACAATACATTTTGAACTGCTTGCATATAAGATATTTTTTTGTATTACATGTCAGAAAACACAGGGAGCTGCAGTCAGCCCTGGCTGTCAGATTAGTATACCTGCATGATATGTATGTTTCCAAAAGTGTTTGTCTTATTTGTCCATTGTGGAACTTGTTGCAGCCTTGGCTTTTGATCACTATGGGTCAATCTATCCATGATCCATGTATTTAATTGTGTATTTAATGTTTTGTATTCTGCTTTTCTCCATAAAGGGATCCAAAGTTCCTCTGTCATAGACAGAACACTATTTACAGGGATACTAAGGTCACTCATTCATGGGAGTTTTACCTGAAATTCGTTGCTTGCTGGACCCACACTTTCTTCTCGCGAAGCTATGCACCAGCAGCCTCCAAGCTCAAAACAAGAAGCTTGTGAGCCCTCGCCCCTTGAAATGCCACTTTGTAGTTGGCTGTAGAGCTTAAAAGTCACCCTCCCCACCAAAGAAACCCAAGTGCCAGGTCAAAAAGCATTTTAAAAACCAAAACCAAAATGGAGCTCCCTAAAAGGAATGGGAGGGGGAGAAACCCAACCCTGGTTTCTAAATGCCTCTCTTCTGCTCAGAAAGAACTCCCAGGAAGCAGGAAACATGTGAATCCCTGCCTCTTGACACGCTTTGTAATTGGCTCTAGTTCTTTCTGTGAGAGAAATGTCCCTCCCCCAAGCTTCCTTGTCCTGAACCTTTAACTGCAGACATTAGCAGGCAGTAAAAGTTATCTCCATATTTCTATGCCTCAAACAGCTGTCAAAGGCACAAGAGCAGGGCAGGCTTGTTACTTTCTGATCACTTGACAACCTTAGCCATGACTTACTGCAGCATACTGAGCAGTGCTTTAACCACTGACATTTCACCAAATATGAATGTGTTCCCATTATCAAATAATAACTTTCATATAGTAAAGATCAATACTATTGACTGCATTCACACATTAAATTGTTTTTAAATTATTCAAATTCCGTTGAGTAAATTGAATTGATAATATGGGTATGTCTGTAAGGGGGCATTATTTTTAAACTGCCTGGTGTTTCTTTTTTAACTTTTTGCATTTTAAACTGTATTTTTCCCCCCTAGCAAATTTATATTTATCCACTCATGAATTAAGGATTAGTACAAATTATCCTAGAATACTCACTCACGTTGATTGACTAAACATTCTGATACCACCTGCAAAATAATAAATGGTGTCTCCCACAGTGGGGCTGCTAACATCTAAGGCAGGAGACGGCCAGTTTCACACAGAGATAATTGCAACAAGAGGTCAAGCAGAGTCTCGTTTCATAGCATTTCCCCCAAAAAATCATTCCGCTATTCGATATTCCTGTAGCAGAGGCCATGCCCATGTAGTTCATGGATCCTCCTCACAACACAAGCTAGGCCTGTCATCTTTTTTCCTTGAGTGGCCTTCAGCCTCTAGTGGGACAGGCTGATTCAACAGATGTAGTTTTCCCTACCGTTGTATTGACCTGCCAGGGGAAAGCTGCCCCTGTGGTATTTCTGTCCAGTTTCCAGTAGCTAGAGACACAAAGCCCCTGTCAGGAAAAAGGAACAACGGTAACAACACAAATTCATTCAGTCTACAGAATTCTTTGCCAGGGTGCTGTTCCTGAAGAGATGTTAAAAGTTGCTGGGCTTCTTTATTCTGGCATAGTATCATTTCCTCACTCCAGCAAGCGCTGGACGAAACAGATATACAGGCCACCATATAAACTGATGAAAAGGTTCAGGCATAAACTTTGATGAAACAGGATGTGTAGCACCTTCCACCTCTGAAAACACATTTCTTCATGTTCTTACCATTTCATTTGCTACATGAAGGAAGATATTGAAGGCTCCCCCAGCAGACTGTAATGATTTTGAAGAAGCATGAGAGAAATTGCCTTAAGGAAGTTGCTGTCAAATTTTTTGAAGTGGGTTACGCAACTACACATACTGTACTTTTGGGGGGCCACTTTACTTTCTCCATCCACAACATAAAAGCTGAAGAATCCCATATCAATTAACACTGGACATTTTTTCATTTGTTGTAGATACAAATATATAGCATTACCAAGCAACAAGTGTACTTCACAGCCATTTTGTGTAGTGAACGAAGGCACCCAGTTTGCTGTTGTGCCTCTTCTCCCGGCTCACACTGTTCCTTTCCCCTGATTTTGCAACCCATCTCAATGCAGTTGGAGATCCACGGCCTTAAGGCATTTTAGGCCCATCTTCAGGTTTTTATAGTGACTCCTTATTGATGTATCCCATCAAAATCTTATAAAGATACACATATTTACACATTGGGTGTGCAGCTTACTACCTCTGGTATCAAGAGATGCAAGAAAGAAATAAGTTTCAGAAGGTACCCATGTTGGTCTGCCATAGAACAGTTAGATTTGAGTCCAGTAGCACCTTAGAGACCAACAAGATTTTTGGGGTATAAGCATGCGAGAGTGAAAGCTCCCTTATTGAATACTTATTCTAATCAATCAGGACCATTCAGCTCTCTTGCTTCCCTCCCACTCACCCCCCAGTTTCTAGGCTAAAATTGCTTTCATGTGAATATTCCTTTGCCTTTCTTTTTAAGAGTGCACACTTTCTACCATTCCTCAGCCATAAGTGTTCTTTTCAGTCCCCAACCCCTCTGTTCCAAGCTATAGAATAATGAGTGGTGGAGGCTAAACTGGTGAACTGGATTTGTTTCCCCACTCCTACACATGAAGCCAGCTGGGTGACCTTGGGCTAGTCACACTCTCCCAGCCCCACCTACCTCACAGGGTGTCTGTTGTGGGGAGAGGAAGGAAAGGTGATTGTAAGTCGGTTTGATTCGTCCTTAAGTGGTGGACAAAGTTGGCATATAAAAACCAACTCTTCTTCTTCTTCTTCTTCTTCTTCTTCTCACTTCTCTGAGTGGTGAGAAGTTCCCAGAGGCACTTGGACATGACCAGAGTCATGAGCCCTTGGGCTTGAGCCAAATGGTTTACAGCCTGGGCCTTTGGAAGAACCAGCCACTGATTCCAGGAATGGCCCAAGATTCAGATTGTTTTGTTGTTGCTTTTGTTGGCTGGCTTGTTTATATTTAATTTTTCATGGTTATAAGCTGCTTTATGTATTATTTATTTATTTACGACATTTATACCCCACCTTTCTGCCCACATCAGGTCTACCATGGCTGCTATCAGATTTAAAACATACATAATTTATTTTATTTTAGTTACTTCATTTATACCCTGCCTTTCTCCCAGGACAAGGACCCAAAGTGGCTCACATCTTTCTCCTCGCCTCCATTTTAATTGGCTGAGAGGGTGCGATTGGCCCAAAGTCACCCACCGAGCTTCCACAGCAGAGTCGGGATTCAAACCTGGGTCTCCTTGATCCTAGTCCAGCACTCTTAGAACACCTTAAAAACTATTAATACCAAACAGAACAATTAAAACCAAAGCTAAAATATACATGTAAAAAGAAAAACGACAAAACACAGGGCAGGAAGGAAGGATCACTGAGGGAATGCCAGATGAAACAAAAAAGTTTTCACCCACCGGCAGAAGATGGCAGCAGAAGGGGTTTGGTGCCATGACCAAGAAAGCTGTCTCCTGGGTTGCCACCCACCTAATATCAGAAGGCAGGTCCTCAGAAGATGACCACACTGCCTGGGTAGGTTCGTAAGGGAATAGGCAGTCTTTCAGGTATGCTGAAGGTCCAGTCAGCATTCTGGCCACACCATTCCATAGTAATTACCGTATAGCTTCTGGATACTCTTCAAGGGTAGCACCGCGTAGAGTACATTGGAGTAATCAAATCTTGATGTTGCCAGGGCATACATCACAGTGGCAAGATCTTTTTTGCCTAGGAAAGTTTGCAGCTGCTCACCAGCCACAGATGCTCCTAGCCACTACCAACACCTGCTTATCCAACAGGAGGCCGTGATCCAGCAATACCCCCAAACTATGAACCTGCTCTTTTAGGGGGAATGCAACCTCATCCAGAACAGGAGACACCTTACTTCCTGGGACAGGCCTTCCTCCCACGAGTAGCATCTCTGTTTTGTTGGAATTAAGGAACTTACCTCCTGTCTGTCACATTTTATCCCACCCTTCCTCCAAAACGCTAAGGTCAGTGTACATCTCCCCTCCTTCCTTTTAGTCAAATAATAACTTTGGGTGGCGGGTTAAACTTAGAGAAAGTGAGTGGGCCAAGATCACTAAGTGAGCTTTGTGGCAAGAGGGAATATGAACCTGAGTCTCCCCAGTCTTATTCCAGTGCTCTATCCTCTACATCAAGGGTGTCAAACTCATTTTGTTACAAGGAACAGATATGACATAAATGTCACTTGGTCAGGCCACTAGCCCAGATCGTGAGCACGAGGGTCACTGCAACAATTTGCTGCAACTCCAAACCGATGACAGCATTCAAGAAGCTCCGAGTCTGCACAGTGGTGGCCTTCAGCATGGCTGACTGGGTAGGCACTGCTGATGCAGAATCTCAGGTTGCTGCCTTGCTTGGGTGACATATATCTCAGGGTCATCATGGGCAAACCGTGCACCATTTTTCAATCAACTATATCACAGTGTATGTGCTGTTTTTGCACTTACACAGTTGGCTGCATTCATCATTCTGACGCATCCTCAGAACTGACAGGATCAAACTACAGTTCCCACAGGACAGTGCAAAACACATGAATCCAATTTATACAGATAAACAGAACAAGCCTGGGAGTCAGGCAGGGAGGCACGAGTGGGACAAGCCACACAGCTTCACCCACCAAAGCAGGACTGAGATCATGAAGGAAGCCACCTCTTTTGTAAGTTGAAATTTTGTTCCTGATTGATGCATTTGGTGAGCAGAAGGGAAGGGGAACATCCTTGGCAAAGTATTTGCAGCTAGAGCCTGGCAAACATCGAGGCAGCAAAGAGGCCAGATAAGAACAAAGAGACAAGCCACAGAAGTCCTAACCACCCACCCACCACCCACAAAACTGTAACAATTATTTATTTGCAAATGATTTTTAACATATGTCAAAGAAAATGGGTGAGGTCAAGAATGGAGAAAGGGGCATGAGAACATGCATATGCTGAATGCTTTCAATCCTATTTCAGATGCTGGAGTACCAACCAAACATTTGTTCAAGGTTGTTTATTTTTTTGTTTTCGTTTACAGTGTTTATAATCCACCTTTCTCAAAGGACACTCAAGGCAGATCACAAGGTATTTAAAACCAGAAGACAGCAATAATTTTTCTTTCAGTTTTGGAACAATTTATGATCTGAACAGAGGGTTGGCTGAGCATCCCTGAAAGGCACGTTGGTGAACAGTGTGGAAAACTTGAAGGAAAGACAGACAGAAGGGGGAAAAGAAAAAAAAAGCAGAAACTTTTGTTAACAATTTAAATGTGCCCAGAAAGTTCTTTCTGTCACAACAATATAATTTATTAAAATATTTATATCATGTCTTCCAGTTGAAGAACCCAGAAGGTAGACCAGAAAAGCCAATTAAAAACTCCAGCACAAGTTAAAAGCAATAAAAACAGAAAAAGTGAACATGACAGCGGATGAACAGGGTTGGTTTAGCATGGGAAGTTGAGTCTTAATCAGAAGAGAAGGACAACCTGTCTCCAAGCTCTATCTTGGCAGACCTTCCCTGTGAGTTCGGTGTCTCGGGGCCTCCCCAAAGGGATACCGAGTCAGCACTGCCCCCCCCCCCAAGCCAGCAGGGCCCTCAAGCCAGGAGGTTCCAGCATGGAGAGGGCTCCATACCCTCACCATGTTGTAGATGGCAGGAATCTGTGGAGCAGGTCCTCTAAAGAAGATTTTATTGTGCGATAGATCCTTTAGATTAGGGGTGTCAAACATAAGACCCATTGGCCCCTTGACAGCTCTTATCCGGCCCGTGAGACATCCGAGGCAGCCACCTCCCCTCCACCAGTCCTGGTCTGGGCTGGCGAGGCATAGCCCGGCCCGACCAAATGACATTTATGTCATATCTGGCCCTTGTAATGATTGAGTTTGACACCCTGCTTTAGATATTCTAGACACAGACCATTTAACTTTTAAAGGCAAAAACTAAACTGGGCCCAGAAACAATCTCATGAAGCTCATGAACTTGCTATGCCCTACATTCCACCTAGCAGTATGCTCTATTAATATCTTTGGCAACCAAACTCTGAACCAGCTGAGGACACTCTTCAAAGGCAGCCCCGTGCATAACATGTTACAATAGTCTAGTAAAGACAGCACAAAGGGCATAAATTGTCATATAAGGGACACATCTGGTAAAGCACCCTAAGATGGTAACTTTTGCCACCTGAAAATCCAGATGCAGTTGTGGATACCCAAGGGAAAATGCAACCCCACCTAGCCAGATTGTACAGTTATTCTTGGATCAACCCATTTAGCAATGCTTGCTTCTTGTCTGGATTCACCATCAGTGTGTTAGCCTCCATTCTAGCTCATCACAGATCGTGGGCACCTGTTCCATGCCTCAAACCCCCCCCCCCAATAATTTAATGAAAGGTAGAGGAGACGTAGAGTTCAGTGTCACCAATACACATCCTAAATCTCTAGAAAATTTCACCAGTAGTTTCATGTAGCAAGGAAGACAATATGGGACCCTGTGGCCACTGTAACCATAAAAGCATAGAGCAGAGCAGCACTTTCCAAGCAGCACATTCTGGAATCTCCCCTCTGCAAAGGGCTGAACCCCACCTAGTCTAATTTCAGAAAGGCAATTCTGAAGGACACTTCTGTGGAAGGACTGGGGCTTCTCGCCGTTGCCCCCCCAGTCCCCCCTTCTCGCACCCCCCCTCAGGAAAGGGGCTTCCTCGGCCTCAGACCACTCCGTTGAGGATTCTGTGCTCCCTTCCTCGCCGGAGTCCGCCAGCGTTCTGGGCTTAGCTTCAGTCCAGCCGCAGCTTCCTCATTGGCCTCCGCCCCTCACCTATTTAGGGTCTGCCTCCACCCTGGAGCCCGCCCCCGAGCCCATAAGAGTCCCGCCTCCGAGCCCGCCTCCTGGGTGTTCCCTTCGTTGGCTGTCGGCCGGCCACGCCCTCTCCCGGCTCGCGCCCAGCCGCCGCTCAGCTGTCTTCCGAGCGGGCCCCGCCCCTCCGGCTCCCTGGCTCGCCCGCCACCATCTCCATGGTTCCCCGGCTCCGCCCGCTCGCATCCGCCGGTCTCTCCCCGAGTCCGTCGGCCTGCAGGGACAGGAGGGGGATCAGGTAAGCTCGCGTTGCTTTCCCCGACTTGCCTCCCTCCCTCGGGCCCACTAACTCCCTCCCCGACGCCCCTCCTGCTGCCGGCGTCGGAGGTGCCGCCCTCAGAGGGGGGCCAGACGGCTGCCTCAAGTCCCGCGACTCCCGTCTGGAGTCCCGTCGCGGGACACAGCTCCCCCCTTCCGGGGTCCCTGTTGGAGGCGACAATCGAGTCATCGAAGGCCCGAGATAGGTAGTCGGCAAGGATGTTCTGTGTGCCCGGACGATGCTGAATCGTGAAGCGAAATGGCAACAATGCCACATACCAATGTAGGACCCGCGCATTGTGGTCCTTCATCCTACTGAGCCACTGGAGGGGAGCATGGTCGGTCACCAAGGAAAAAGGGTTATCAGTCAGGTAGTAGCGAAGGGCCCCGACAGCCCAGTAAATGGCGAGAGCTTCGCGTTCTACGGTGGCATAGCGCCGTTCCGTCGGCTGCAACTTCCTACTGAGGTATAAGACCGGGTGTTCCTGCCCCTCATGCCTTTGCAACAAGGCTGCTCCTAAACCTGTCGCGGAAGCATCGGTGTGAACGATGAAGGGCCGCTCGAAGTCGGGGTTTCACAAGACTGGCTGTTGAGACAAGGCCTGTTGCAAATCTCGGAAGGCCCGTAACCGTTGGGCTGACCACTGTATCCGTTGGGGCTGTGTCTTCTGAAGGCAGTCCGTGAGGGAGGCTGCTCTACTGGCAAAGTGGGGAATAAATCGACTGTAATAGCCGACGATGCCGAGGAACCTCCGTAATTGCCGTTTTGTGTGCGGGACCGGGATGGTTTCCAAAGACGCCACCTTATCCGGCAGAGGCTTCAACATCCCCTGTCCGACGACGTACCCTAAATTTCTCAATTCGCGAAACCCGATGCGGCTCTTGGATGGGTTAACGTTTAGCCCCGCCTTGGCCAATGCCTGCAAGACAATCGTCAAGTGCTGCAGATGGTCTTCCCATGTGGGGCTGAATATCACGATGTCGTCGATATAGGCCAAGGGGTATTGGTGACAACGTGCCAAGACCCTATCTACCAAGCGTTGGAACGTATCGGCCGCCCCATGCAAGCCGAATGGCATGACCTTGAATTGATACAGGCCCGAAGGGGTGGCGAACGCTGTCTTCTCCTGGTCCTCCGCCCGCATGGGGATTTGCCAGTACCCTTTGGTAAGATCTAGGGCTGACACATACTGGGCCGTACACAGTTGGTCTATCAGGAGGTCTGCCCGGGGTATAGGGTAGGCATCAAACTGGGCCGTTTTGTTAACCTCCCGGTAGTCGATGCAAAACCTGATACTGCCGTCCGGTTTTGGGACCAACACGATGGGGCTGCGCCAGGCGCTGTAAGAGGGTTCAATGACTCCCATATTCAACATTTTCGTCACCTCGCCTTCGACCGCTTGCCATCGTTTTCGGGGTATGGGCCTCCAGGGGGCCCTCACCACCGTCCCCTTGGGGGTTCGTATCATGTGCTCCACCACTGAGGTACGGCCCGGGACAAGAGAAAATACGGCGGCTTGCCGCTGTAACATTTCCAGGGCTTGTACCCATTGCGTTTTGGTTAAGCCGTCGTCTATTTGGGGCAGACGATCTCCCTTCCTGTCGTTCCCCCAGGGCAAGTCGCCCTCTGGCAGCTCCAATACATCCCCTTCCAACCCACAGTAGTCGGCATTGTCATGTCGGGGTACCCACTCTCGGAGGTCGTTGATGTGTATTTGTTTCCGCTGCCGCCGGGTAGGCCCACATTGGACCTCATATGTACAAGGGCCCAGTACTTTTGTGATCTCGAAAGGACCCCACCAAGGCTTCCCCGTCGCGGGCCCGAACACCCTACTCTGGACCAGCACTTGGGTCCCTATTTGGAATTCACGGGTTCGTGTGTTACGGTCGTAGGCCCTCTTCTGAGTCTGTTGTGCCTCGGCCAGGTTCTGGGCTGCTGCTTCTTGGGCCACCTGAAGTCGCTCCTGCAATTGCCGCACGTATTCTGGGGTGTCTTGCCCTTCCTCGGTTGTCCCTTGCCCTGCCCACTGCCCTTCCATGACAGCCAGTATTCCCCGAGGGTTCCGTCCATACAATAATTCAAACGGGGAGAATCCTGTGGAAGCCTGCGACGTTTCTCACACGGCGAACAAGACCAGGTCAAGAAAGAGATCCCACTGCTGCGGCCTTTCCCCTGCTAATTTCCGCAACATACCCTTGAGGGTTTGATTAAACCGTTCCACCAGCCCATCCGTTTGAGGGTGGGCCACTGACGTGAAAATTTGACGAATTCCCAGGACCTTACATAACTGCCGCGTGAGGGATCCCGTAAACGAGGCGCCCCGATCTGTCAGGATCTCTCTGGGCAATCCCACCCTTGAAAAAAGGTTAATTAGCGCTCTGCACACCCCAGAGGCTTGCATTGTCCTTAAGGGCACCGCTTCCGGGAATCGGGTAGCGTAATCGACTATAACGAGCACGAAGCGGAAACCTCGGGCCGTCCGGGCCAGGGGCCCCACGAAATCCATCCCGATGCGGTCAAAGGGGGTCTGGATGACCGGCAACGGTTGGAGAGGAGCTCTAGCGGGGGCTTGCCGCGTCCACTGCTGGCACCGAGGGCAGGAGCGGCAGAAGGCCTTGACATCCCGGGATATGGAGGGCCAGAAAAATTGTGCTGTGATCCTTATAAGAGTGTTTTTGACCCCTTGGTGTCCGGCCCAAGAGTGGTCATGCCCTAAGCGTAAAACCTCTCCCCAGTACCCCTGCGGCACCAACAATTGGCCTATTTCCCCACCGGCGGTCTGCACCATACGGTACCAGTTCCCATTTTTCACCTCAATATGGGGCCACCTCCCCGCCCGCTGTGGGTCTCGGATTTGTCCCTCACTCACTGCAACCATGTTCCGTAGGGCGGCCAGTGTCGGATCCTGATTCTGGGCCTGTCGAAACAGGGGACATCCCCCTTTTTCCACGTCATGGACCGGAACCGCTGCTGGTAGGTCTCCTCGTAGATGGCGTACCGCTCTAACACTGAAGCTTTTAACCGGTCGTAGTTGGCGCTGTCTGTTTTGGACATGGCTCTCAGTGCGGCCTGTGCTGGGCCCGTAAGGTGAGGCCCTATAATGAAGGCCCAGCGTTCCTTGGGCCAACCGGATGCCTCTGCGGTCCTCTCGAAAGCGTCCAGATAACCATCTATGTCGTTGTCAGGCCCTAGCTTTGCCAGGGGTATGGGCGGCATCCGGCTGGGGAGTCCTTCCGTGCCGCCACTTCCTCCAGAGCCCCTCCCTACTTCTAGGATCTTATACATGTCCCTCATCAGGGCTGCCTGGGCTTCTTGTTGTTGCAGGGACAGCTCTCTGATGAGACGTAGTTGGGCATCCTGTTGTTGGCCCATCAACTCCTGCATCAGGCGACCCTGTTGTTCAGCCAGCCATTTCCCCACTTGCCCTACGTCCGCTGGGGTGCCCCCGCTGGGGTCGGGTGGGTCCATCATCGTGGCAGTAGCCTTCGTTTGTAGCAGGAGGCGGGGCGGCTGAAGGAGCGGTCAGTTGCTTTTCCAGCCGGGCGGTGCCGGGATCCGCGGTAAGGGTGGGGCTACTGTCGCTGGCCCCACCTTACTGCCCGCATTCTCCACCACTGTGGAAGGACTGGGGCTTCTCGCCGTTGCCCCCCCAGTCCCCCCTTCTCGCACCCCCCTCAGGAAAGGGGCTTCCTCGGCCTCAGACCACTCCGTTGAGGATTCTGTGCTCCCTTCCTCGCCGGAGTCCGCCAGCGTTCTGGGCTTAGCTTCAGTCCAGCCGCAGCTTCCTCATTGGCCTCCGCCCCTCACCTATTTAGGGTCTGCCTCCACCCTGGAGCCCGCCCCCGAGCCCATAAGAGTCCCGCCTCCGAGCCCGCCTCCTGGGTGTTCCCTTCCTTGGCTGTTGGCCGGCCCCGCCCTCTCCCGGCTTGCGCCCGGCCGCCACTCAGCTGTCTTCCAGGCGGGCCCCGCCCCGCTAGCTCCCTGGCTCGCCCGCCTCCATCTCCATGGTTCCCCGGCTCCGCCCGCTCGCATCCGCCGGTCTCTCCCCGAGTCCGTCGGCCTGCAGGGACAGGAGGGGGATCAGGTAAGCTCGCGTTGCTTTCCCCGACTTGCCTCCCTCCCTCTGGCCCACTAACTCCCTCCCCGACGCCCCTCCTGCTGCCGGCGTCGGAGGTGCCGCCCTCAGAGGGGGGCCAGACGGCTGTCTCAAGTCCCGCGACTCCCGTCTGGAGTCCCGTCACGGGACAACTTCAATCATTAGTATCAAAAGTTATTAAGATACAAGGAAACCAACATGTTTTGAATAGCACTTAAATGTCATTTCTACCCCAGGCAAGAAGACAGGGGAAAGTCGAAGGGAGAGATGGGCTCAAGGGTAGAGAGAGGTCATGGTAAGCAGCTGCAAAGGTTTGCTAGTTTGGCTTTTAGAGGCAGATTTTGAGGTCAGACAATATGAAACCTGCTCTGGAATCCAATGGGGAGAGGAGGACAAATTCTATGCCTGGAATAGGCTCCCTACTATGTCACACTATTGTGAGCTGCCAAGAACTGTTTGATTTTGGTGCCTGCCAAAAAGTTTATCACCACATTTCAAAGTGAACGAGGTCTCCACACAAGTCTGTAATGGTCTGCTGCAACGGAGAGTTCAACAGGCCCTTCCAGAATGTACGGAGTCCGCTGTGTTTTGCATGACAATCAACAACAACAAAATTCCATAGGGCAGAGCACTTTGCGGAGTTCAGATATTTGCAATATATGAGCCACCGATTACAAATCAATAATATAAGCAAGAAGGAAAAGTTTGCCAACCTTCAGATAAGGCAATTAGTCCTCAAGCTAAGTCTTCCTTAAAGCTTTGCCGCATAAGTAGTTTACTGTGAAATAATCTCATATTTGTTTCTTTTTTTGCTGCATATGTTTCCTTTGAGATTGCACTTCTTCAAGGGACATCGCATCTTTTCAAAGACTTCAAGCACAGTATTTGGTACCTGGGGAAATGCAGTTCTTTCTTCCCTGATTCAAGTGCTTTCGTTGCAGTTGCTGTGTGGCCTGTTAGAAATGTCACAAGACCCTAGGATACAGTCGCTGACATAATTAATGATGGGCTATAAGGATACACCCATCTATTCAATGCCTTCAATATTTTGTAATTTTAAATTACTATTTTTAGTACTTTAGCAATATGGGTTTCTCCTCTCCTGTTTTGTGTCATACCACAGACGGGGTCCCTAGACTAAGTCTCACAAAAAAGCAGTTGAAATAGTGAACCTGCCTATGGACTGTACCATTCCAGACTTCAAGAGGGAGCTCACATGATGGAATGCTCTACCATGGGGGGGTGGGGAATCCTACACATAGAAAAGTAATGTGGCAGAGAGAAGGCTGCAACCATTCTTTCAAAAACTAGCTTTCCTTATCCATGCTATTTTTATAGATTCAATTATTGGAGCCCCCACATCTGGTCTAAAGTGGAGAAGTCCAGACACCACTTTATCACATTGTCTGCTGATTATGAAAACTAGTCCTCTGAGGAATCCAGATTTGCTTGCCTGTTGATTTATTTAAGAACATTTATAAACCTGACTTTTCTCCAAATGGTTCTCCAAGATAGGTCATTGGGAGTCTCCTTTGGGGATCATGGAGGAATCTGAGATGAATATTCTGAAGGCTGCCTTGAGGAAAGAGACTTGATTTCTGACTCTGCCCTTGACTCTTTATGTGAGGGACCAGAATTTGCACCTCCTGTACCCCTAGTACTTGGTGAGGGAATCAGTGTTGTTTAGTAGTTATAGCTTTGAGCCAGTAGCAGGGAATCCCACACTGGCATTCCCACTCAGCCACAAAGCTCACTGGGTGAAACTGGGACAATTACCCACTTAGATCCAGCAAAGGATTTCCATGAATGAGAGGGGTGATTATTACTAATTCTCCCTCATGCTGCAGACCTCCAACTGACCCCTTTCTGTCCTTTGGGTCCCCCATCCTCCATGAGTACCATTTTGGGGGCCATTTTGGATTGAAGCAACAGTGGGTGAGGAAGGACTGCTCCACTAGAGAAATCTCACCGGTTGAAGAGATCACCACTGGATTGAAGCCTCTCTCTCTCTCTCATGCGAACCTACTTCACAGAGTTGTTGTGGGAATAAAATAGGGAGAAGGACCATGTACACTACTCTGAGCTCCTCGGCAGAAAGAGCTGTAACAAACAGATATGCAACAAACCATCCAGCATGGTGTAGTGGTTAAGAGTGGTGGTTTGGAGTGGTGGACTCTGACCTGGAGAACCGGGTTCGATTCCCCACTCCTCCACATGAGTGGCGGACGCTAATCTGATGGACCAGGTTGTTTTCCCCACTCCTACACATGAAGCCAGCTGGGTGACCTTGGGCTAGTCTCAGTTCTATTAAGAGCTCTCTTCTTCCAAGACTTCTCAGTAAATTCCCTACTGAAAATATAGAAGATACACTTGAAAGACACCCAGTAATGCCAGAGTGCATAGCTCCAAGCCAGGGCTCTTTAGATTCCTGCTAGCTCACACATAAGGAATTGTCTGGGGCACTCAACAGGTCTCCTTCACAATAAATAAGTTCTGTTGAGCTCTGTGGCGACAGTTAAATCAGCATCTATCAGGCTTAGGAGCTGTCCCAGGTCCTACAGAATTTGACCTCGCTATCTGGGGATCTGACGTTTGTTGCTTAGTACCTAATGCCTGCCGCCATCCAGTGCCAGATGACTCCCATCTCCAGATGACTCTCAGCTCTGGCCTCGCTCAGTGCTGCATGGGCTGCTAGCCCAGCAGGCACTGGGGAATGTGAAGCACACACTGAGTCAGGTTTTTAAGAGGTTGGACAACAGTGGCTATTTCCTCTGTAGCAGGGATTATACTCTTCCTCAGACAAGATGCATTCATGTTATTTATTTAAAACATTCCTATGTTGCCATTCCACCTAAATAGGGTCCCCATGGCAAACATCAACCATTAAAACATTTCAATATGAGAAACATTTAAAACACACACATATGTGTGTGTGTGTGTGTGTTAAGTGCCGTCAAGTTGCTTCCGACTCATGGCAAGCCTATGAATCAATGTCCTTCAAAATATCCTATCTTTAACAGTCTTGCAAATTGAGGGCTGTGGCGTCCTTTATAGAGTCAATCCATCTCTTGTTGGGTCTTCCTCTTTTCCTGCTGCCCTCAACTTTTCCTAGCATGATTGTCCTTTCCAGTGTGTCTTGTCTTCTCATAATGTGATCAAAGTACGATAGCCTCAGTTAGTCATTTTAGCTTCTAGGGTCAGTTAGGGCTTGATTTGACCTATAACCCACAGTCCACAGTATCCGTAACACTCTCTTCCAACACCACATTTTAAAGGAATCTACTTTCTTCCTATCAGCTTTCTTCATTGTCCAGCTTTTACACCCATACATAGTAATAGGGTATGTGATGGCATGAATACAATACAATAGTTTGACAAAATCATATAAACACACATAACACCAAAAACCAGGGAGGAGGCCTATATGTATGGGAGTATGAAAAAAACTGAATCTGCCTTATACTGAGTCAGACCACTGAGCCATTGTCAGACTCCCCTAGTGCTGAGATGGAATGCTGGGACAAAGTCCAGGGCTGCAATGCCCTCCAGTATCCCTTTCTCCAGCCATGTTGGAGGAGGAGGAGAAGTCTAGAGCTGGGGTGGTGGTATTCATTTCATTCTTTCCCCCAAATGCCTCTCCCAGAATACCTTGGCAGTGGGCTGGCCTAATAAAGGATTATCTAGGGGTGGGTGTCACCCAATGCCCTCTCTTTAGGATGAGTGAAGGGAATCTTTGCCAATGGCTGCCTTGCCTCCTTTCTCCTGCCCTGCCCTCCCCTAAGGTTTTAAGAGGCTGTTCTGCCTGCCTTTACAGGCCCCAAGAGGACCCAGCTTCTGGTAGTCTTCTCATCTGGCCTGTTCCCGGGTGTTATCCATTGACTGAGCCCCAGCTCCCTTCTGAGGCATGTACTGGGCCTGCCAGGCTCTGAGGCTACTGCTGGTGGATTTCTGGGTGTGGCCTCATCTTAGCTTCCTTCCCCACAGCCTCTGGTTGAGCTGGCAGCCTCAGTGGTAATTGGCAAGACCGTTCCCTTCTTTTGGAGCAGGTGAGTGGTGGAATAGGACTACCACCCCAAGACATCCATCTAGCTGAGTACTATCTACTTTCTGGCAGAAGCTCTCCCAAAAGACTTGGGCAGGAGTTGTTCACAGCCCTGTTACTTGATACACTTTTAACTGGACCTCCTGTGAAATTAAGTTCACATAATACAGATAAGTAAGGTAAAGGTCCCCTGTGCAAGCACCGGGTCATTCCTGACCCATGGGGTGACGTCACATCCCGTCATTTCCTAGGCAGACTTTGTTTACGGGGTGGTTTGCCAGTGCCTTCTCCAGTCATCTTCCCCTTACCCCCAGCAAGCTGGGTACTCATTTTACTGATCTCGGAAGGATGGAAGGCTGAGTCAACCTTGAGCCGACTACCTGAAACCAACTTCCATTGGGATCGAACTCAGGTCACGAGCAGAGCTTGGACTGCAGTACTGCAGCTTACCACTCTGCGCCACAGGGCTCCTTGATAATGCAGATAGGATGGTAAATTTTATTTTCTTTAAAAAACACACTGTTTAATTCCTCCAACAGGATCAGCTTATGTGGTAATTCAGCAGGATGCTGCGGCCACTAAGGGAGAAAGGAATTGGGGGGTTTTATTGGAGGGCATCTGCACATGGCAACAGAAACAATGGCAAGTTCCATTTTCCAATAAGATCTGCCCTTGTGGGTCTGGCAGTATAGGTACAATGTTTTTTTCATTGTCTGTTATTTGAGGGCGATAGACAGAGACTGGTGGAGTCATTTGATAATGGAAAGAAGGCGTTCACCCTTCCTGAATTTTTTAAAATACCAAATAAATTGGAGATGGTAAAGATTGCAATATATATATATATATAAATATATAATATATAAATATAGATATTGGCTGTCTGTTTTAAAGGATAAGGAGAATATATTAAATATTTTGGCCTTTGTGCTTCAGTGTGGTCCTGCTTAAGACCTATTGGTCATTCGAGCAGAATCATTAAAGAAACACTAGTACTGTTGCAGCAGAGCATTGCAGATGCACAGCTACTAAGTGGTAAACAAAGCACAGGCAAGTGATGTGATCAGTAGTAGCATCCACCTCAGATACTATTATCCACCCAGTAGCTAAAAACCTGTACATTGCAGCCCCAGTGCCTTTTCTCTCTCCCTTATGATTCCCTCCAAATCCCCTTCCCCCTTGAGCAGTGCTCAATGACAGTAGCTTTAGCCTTCCAAGTGAACATCCACATGAGTCTCTATGGAAAATAAATATTATTTTGTTTCTTTTTTTCCTTGGAACTTTGCCTTTATAAGGAAAACTGCTGGGGGGGGGGAACCTTGTCTTTGTACTTCAAAAGGAGGTTCATTGTCAGAATTGGCACATGATTGAAGAACCTCCACATAGGAAAGGTCATTGGGTTGACTATAGGTTGAGATACTATAAGTAGCAAACCCCTTAAAAGTCTGAGGATGAGAGGATGGGGTTTCTAGAAATAAAAAAATAAAGAAAAAAGGGAATGTCCATGTGAGGGGTCCTCCTTCCCTTTTGAACCCTCACAAATTTTTCTGCTGTTACCAATAACTGTGAGGGTTTTTAGTATTTCTTAAACCACACACCTTGTCACCTTTGTTTGCATGAGGAGAAAGCTTCCCTTTCCTCCCCCCAGGTGAAATTGAGAGGCTTAGAGGCTGTAACTGATTATATAGTAATTAATATAAATTGAAGTTTATTTACAGAGAGGTAGTTAGATTGTCTTCAAGAGAGGCACAACGCTTAGTTTGTTACGAGCAGTTCAAATCTTAAATGGTTACAGGCACAGCACTTAGTTCTCAGTACAGTTTCTTCAGGTTATTCAGTAAAATACTCAGATGTTGTTCAATATATTCATATACTCAATATAAGTGTAGACTCAATTTACCCTAGCACACAGAATACCTTTTTTTTCTTCCTTTTATCCCTTAGAAGCTCCTTGATCAATTGATCTTGAGCAGCATATATCTAGTGTTGGAGGGATATAAGGATTGAAACAAATCTTGCCACTGACAATGTAGCCTTGGGGTCCCTATCGCTTAGTAAAACACAGAGAATACCAGAGAGTGGAGGTTTATCCACAACCTTTCACACTCCTCAGATTTGCCCATTTCCTGTGGAAAACAAATCTTTCTCTCCAAACCAGGAGAGTCTCTCTGTTTCAGGAGCCACCTCCCACTTAGTGACTGAAGAAAGGGTTATCTCTCTACCACAATCTTCCCCTTGTCACCACTCAGGTTTGGTTTATACACGCTAGGTAATATATGAACACACAGGTTCTTAGAATCTCTACACACAACTACATAGTTCAGGAGCTCAGAGCTAAAGGATCAAGAACTTCTCTCTCCCTCCAAGAAGACTCCTGTTGGCTCACCAGACTCCTCCCATTGCCTTCTGGCATTGACTGACAGAACTCCTTAGTCTCAGTGCTTACATTTAACCCTGTATCCATCACATCCATCTTGGCCTCCATGTTGTAGTCCTTTATGGGTATGTTTGGAGGGAGGGAAGGCAGCATGGTATAGCCCAATCTCATCAGATATTGGAAGCTAAGCAGGGTCAGCCTTGGTTAGTATTTGGATGGGAGACCACCAAGGAATACCAGGATTGCTATGGAGAGGAATCCACTGGCAAACCACCTCTGTTAGTCATTTGTCTTGAAAACCCTATAAGGGGGCACGATAAGTCGGCTGCAACTTGACAGCACTTTACACACAGACATGGGTATGTTTCCACTTCATCTGATATATGTCTGAAAATACCAAAGATAGCTTCTGAAGTCTACAACTTATTCTGTCATTTTCCAGTTAGTGCTTCACTTTCTGGTTTCACAGTATCAGTGTTTTTATCCATCAAGAAGGGCCTCGCTTTGCAGGGCTGTTCCTTGATCTGGACCAACTTCACATAATGCCCCTTTATTCTGCCCTTCCTTCTTCACTTGAGTTCCTTTCTACCATGCCTGAGCCTGGACAAACTGGGGATATTCATTGGTGGGATGGCATGAAATGGGTTTACAATAAGTTTTAATGTATTCTTATATCTGTTGTTTTAATGTCTGTCTTATAAAATAGTTTTTACATTGCTGTTACCTGACGGATCCTGCGATGCTAAAGAGAAAGGTGGGCTTATAAATATGATAAATAAGTAAATAAATGAGAATAAAAACAGCTGACTTTGTATATATCTACCTATTAGGCATTCCTCACATGTAGATGACCAATTTCTCTCCTTTTATTTGGAAAGAGTTGTTCTAATCTTACAAAAACCTCTTCTGTGTTGTTGTTGTTGTTGTTTGCCATCCCCTAGGGACGTCTTCCAATCCCCTCCATTTTTCACACAATAGCATTGTAAGCAGAAGCATGGAGCAGTCTCTGCACATAGTCAAAATTATTTTTATAAGAGAATGGACCACCTCTATAAATAACTGAAGATCTACACATTGATATTGACGGTGAAGGAATAAACTCAGCACAATCTAAAGGACTGTAACAGAAGGGAACTGTGATTCCTGTACTTTAAAATTATGATTGCTACTTTGTTATGATACATGGTGCAGTAACCCAAGTTCAAATCCCCACTGTGCCAAGATGACTTTAATGGACTTAGCAGAGTGTACCTCTGGTTAGGATTGCACTGTAAGAGCTTTGCTTTAGGTGGTCATTGGTTCATATTTTGTTCCTCCCATCTGTAATATGGGCATAATTTTTCAATTAAAACATTTTTACCTCAGCTTTCTCCCCTGGAAAGGTAATAATGCTGGCCTACTTTGCACAGCTGTTGTCAGGATTGTGCAGAGTATTATTGGTGCTTGTAGGCTGCCATAGAATTTCAAATCTCTTTCAAAAAGGGGGGGGGGAATCAGGAATAGGCGGATTAGCCCATCATCTCCATCCTCTGCAGCTTGGTTAACTTACCCAAGGAGGACTGAGTAAGATTATGATTAAACTCAGCAAGTATCAGTTGATTGCATCATTAGAATGACACAAAGTAAATGGTGGTGTCGCAAAGTAAGAAAATGTTAAAACATGTACTCTTTACATTTCAGTGTGTGCGAATAATACATGCCTGGTCAACATGCTAATTAGACTCTTTAATTTGAGTCTTCCCACATCATGCTGAGGTGTTTTGCAGAAGTGCACAGATATTTATTTCAGTGTTGCAAGCCCGAAGTGTTCAATAATCATGAGTCAGAGCTCTGTGAAATTGTCCAAATCTTGAAAGAATGCATTTGAGTAAATGAGGCTTGTTAGCATTTATCCAAAAAGTCCCCTGTATGTTCCTGCCTTTCCATTTTCCTTCACTGTTGGCCGTGCACACACATGTTCCTGAAATCAGGGCACCATGAACAGGGACTGAATTGTGTGTCTGTTCCATTGCTGCAGCTGAAAGGGAAGCTAGCAGTGGTGGAGGTGGAAGGTGTGAACAGCAGGTCCAAATCATATAGAAAAGCAGTCAAAGAGAATAGCTGTGGTGGAGAGGTCAAAGGTCCTGGCCAGCCTGCAGGACAGAAGACCCATTTGTCCAGTAAGCAGGCTGTCTTCACAGATCTGCAGACAATGCCACCACCTCTCAGTCAGTTCAGTCTTAAACACAGGGAAGAGGAAGGAGTCAACTAACCAGAGTTACCAGCCATGTTCACTTGCCTGAACTTGCAAACTAGATATTAATGACTATGTAAATTACAGCCCACTCCTAAGTGTAAGGAATTGTCCCAAGCCAATGTGCGTAGGAGTGGGGCATTCAGTACTGTCTGTCCTTTGCAGTCAAAGGCCTTACCTTTTTGTAATTAGCCTTCCACACTAGGGCAAAGGGTGGGGATGATCATGGAAGAGGGGTATTCATGGCTACTAGTAAAAATGGATACTAGTCATGATGCATACCTATTCTCTCCAGGATCAGAGGAGCATGCTGACTATATTGGGTGCTGTGGAACACAGGCAGGATGGTGCTGCTGCAGTTGTCTTGTTTTGTAGGCTTCCTAGAGGCACCTGGTTGGCCACTGTGTGAACAGACTGCTGTACTTGATGGGCCTTGGTCTGATCCAGCATGGCTTTTCTTATGTTCTTATGACCTCACCCTCGTTCATTGGACTTGTGTATCTCGAGCTGTGAGGAAGCTGAGAGCAACATCTCACCCTCTTGTTTTCAAGATCAAGAGCTTCTCTCGGTGGATCAACTCACAGAACACAGACATACAACCAAGCACGTTTATCGTTAAACAAATAAGTAAATTGTAGAATTCACGGCCAATGGACATAGTGATGGCCAGGAGTGTTGATGGCTTTAAAAGGGGGTTAGACAGATTCATGGAGGAGAGGTCTATCAATAGCTACTAGTCATAGCATGTTAAGAGAACCTCCATATACAGAGGCAGCAAATCTCTGAATACAATTGCTGGGAGCCAGCATTAGGAGAAGGCATTGGCTTCTATGCCCTGATCAGGGCAACTGGTTGGCTGCTGTGCTAAACAGTACGCTGGACTGGTCTGATCCCACTGGTCTGTTGTTATAATACAGATGTTACAGTCTCTCCAAGAATACACAAATAGTCAATAAAGTGATCTCAGTCCCAATTTGCTATGTTCCAATGGCTGGCACCTAGTTAGTTTTATTTTGCATGGACTTGATGGTTGAAATCACTATTAGAATAGACAAATCAACATTTCTAAATTGAAGGACACTCTAGAGAAACTGAGTGTTCTTTCTATGTGAGTCTAGTGTGGCTATTTGGAATCCTCTGATGAAGAGTGGCATTTTGAAATAAAGAACATATTTTATGCAGAGGAGTAACAATTGTTGACCTATGAGCAGAACTAATCATTTTGACCCACAGTAGCCTTGTCACATTTTATTCCAGGTGTGAAAAAATGTTTGCCCACTGTATCACTACAAAGGAAAAGGAAATTGCCTTCAAACTTTGTTAGGACTTTCCTAAAGCTTCATTTATATTGTATTGTACTCTTGGTGGAAAGCTTCTGGTATAGATTTGCTCTGTTGGTGTACTGACATGGAATATTCACAAACATTCCGGTTACTCAAAAAACAACAAATGTTTGCAATCTAGAGTCGGGGGGGGGGATTCTCAATTGGGATGGGACTGACACTTCATACAAATCAGTGAGCCCAGGTTAATTTTATGGGGGGAGCTGATGATTGGGAAGAGAGAATCTCAGATGGTAGCAAAACTAAGGAACAATGAGATGCTAAAAGTTGGGAGGCAATAGAACCTGAAAAGGAGTGGTGAAAGAGAATGGTGTGAAGATGTTCTGAATGAATGAATGAAATAAGGGGCTCTGCAGAAGTTGTCTCACACTTAAGTCAGGAGGTGTTGCATGCTAGAGGGCAGAGAGGCTGGCCAAGAGACTGTGGCTAACAGATGCAGGACAAAGTAGGCAAGGAAATGAAAAACAAGAACATGAAGAAACTATTAGTGGTGGGAACATAAAGACAAGAAGAGCTGAGGAAAAAATGAGGTTAGTGTAAAAACCTTTCACTGGTCAAGAAGGAAATTCAAAGACAGGAAATTTGGAAGGATGGGGACTGCTGGCCAGGGAGCAAAGGGGCAATAAAGTAGCTGTGTTAAGAATCTAGACCCTGAAAAGAAATGCTGTGCATTTAAAAGCTGTGCAAAAGGGGGATTCTGTCAGTTGTGGCATCTCCTGCCACTCAGCAGTGTGGGTTTCACACATGAATTTGAACAGCCAATTTTTTTAGTGCAAAGCTCATTGTCCTGTGTGATGTCCTCATCATGGCCAGAAGCTTGTGCTTAGCTTCCCTGAAACCCCTTGCTTCTATTCTTTCTCAGTTTTGTTAGATCCTGACTACCCAGAAGGAGTTTGGGTCACATTGCAAAAATGGTTATCTCACCCCACCCCCGCCCCAATAATTTCTGAAGAAACAGAGTGGTGAAAACTAAGGATGCAGAAATTGCCCATCCCTGATTCATCCTGGCTGTAGTGTGTTGTTTTTATTCTATGGCTCTGCCTGCCATTTTAAAAGAAATGAGCCCTTAGATATACAACTCTTGTGTTCTCTCGATATCCCTTTCCAATCATGATCTTCTGATTATGAGACACTGGTCACATCCCTACAGTTCTCTCCATGTCTCAAGGGGCATCACCAGAAAGGTTGTGAAGTTATATACTGATAACATTTTTTTTCTATCCAAATTTGTGAAACTTTTAAAGACAGTAGATATATGAATCACTGTTGCAAAATGTAATACATGACTCAGTGATGACTTTTCTCCTAGAATGGTTTGTCTCTATTCCTGACTTCTCTGTGTTCCTTTTTGTGTTCACTACATGACTAGATTTCAAGAAGAGTTTTCTCTCTGCCTGTGAACTATAGCAGGCAAATTGTATGCTTGTGGCCTTTCCAAATCATGGAATGTTTTTTCCATGTAGAAAATACAGTGTAAATCCAGTTGTTCCCCCACAACAGCAGATCTGCACTTTCCCAGAACTCAAAACAGAGACCATTACATTTTGGGGGAAATGACAGGCTCCTCATAGTAACTGTAAGAACACTGTGAGTTATGTTCATGTGTCATGGGTACCAATTGACTTTAGCTTGTGATGTCACTAGTGACACAATTGCCGCCCCTCCTGTGTCTACATTATTTGCATTCCTAAAAGTTTTATTTGATAATTCGTAAACCAATTCATGGAATTGTAGAACTGATTATTGCCGTACCCTGGATTTGCCTACTCCTTTATATCTAGCCTTTTCAAAACACACACGCACAAGCAATGATATCATCTTCCCCGTACAACAACACAATTGCTTACTCTCTGTCTCTTAGTTCTGCATGCTTCCTCTCTCCCACTAGAGGTCATAGAGCAAATGACTTAACATTTTCACCATGGAGAGAAAAGCAGCTTAGGGGAGCAAGTTTTAGCAGAAGAATCATAATGCGGAGAGGATTAAGAAACCCCTCTCCCTCTCCGCACTGGTCTTTTGCTGCAGATGGAAGGTTCCATGGCTACATATTGTAAAGAAAATATCACGGAAAAGCAACATTAGATTGTAACCTAATATTTTGAGATTAACATGTCCTCTATAAGATGCCTTATACTGAATCAGACCCTTGGTCAATCAAAGTCAGTATTGTCTACTCAGACTGGCAGCGGCTGTCCAGGGTCTCAGGTAGAGGGCTTTCACATCACCTACTTGCCTAGTCCCTTTAACTGAAGATGCCAGGGAATGAACCTGGGAACCTCTGCATGCCGAGCAGATGCAGCCCCTCCCCAAGCATAGTACTACCATGTTACACACAGAGAGACACACACAATCCAAATTTAGTGGTTTGAATTATAGGTTTTAGAATTATTCTTTTTTTCTGACGATAAGAGAAGAATGGTTGGGACAAAGGACAAAAGCAGAGACTAATAGTGTAATGCTAAGTACAGTTCTTCCCTTCTATGGACTTTAGTGGACTTAGCAGGTGTGATGTTGCTTAGGATGGCACTAGCAATGTACTGTGGCAGAAGCACACAACTGTGGGACCTGAAGCCATCAGCCAGACAACCTTTAATCACGAAACATGTTGGAGAAACTGAAAGTGTATATTCTTTGCACCATGAAGGCCAAAAACATGTTCTCTCTTAAAGGGAGATGCTCAGGTTCTAAAGACCATTCCAGGCCTCTATGACCCAGAAGAATCCTAGACACTCATGCTGTATCTTCTTATGCTGCATCTCCCTTGTCCTATGACTTGTGAGCAACGTTTGCTTCAGCTGCAATTCATTCTTTCAAATGTTGTTGCCTGGGTTGCTTCATACATTTCATTTTTCAATACAGAAAACTGTTTTCACAGTTTGTGTATCTACAGCACAGCACAAAGCAAACTCTCCACTACAGAATACCTGTTTTTCCTTATACAGAAGAAACGAGCAAGAGTCCAGTAGCACCTAAAAGACTAATGAAATTTCTGGCAGGGTATGAGCTTTCGTGAGTCACAGCTCACTTCTTCAGATACAGTCTCAGTGCAGTCCTTGTTATCTGAGCAGTTGTGTAGAAAAATATAGAAGTATCACCTAAATTCTTCAGATGTCTATATGGCTTCACTAGTTTTCTTAAACCTGTATCATGACATCTTGAGAGGACTGGCTCTGTGTAGTGGGCCACAAAGGAGTTGTCTACTTCTGCAGATAAGGTAGTTGAGAGCCCAATGCTAAACATCCTCTTTGCCACAACAGATATGAGACCTTGTGTCAATACACCTTTAAAAAAAGAGAGAGAGAGCACATATATGGAGCAGATGACTGGTCTTCTCCCTGTCAGGAAAATCCCTGCCAACAAGTACTTAGACTAAGAACTAAGACTAAGATTGGCCGTCCAGTGATGTACATGTATACAATTGTTCGGTTGCCTGAAACATGTTCAAAATGAACAAATGGTTGTCTTCACAGAATTCTATGAGTAGTTCTCCTGCTTCATTTCATGCTCCTAGCCCCAAATCTGCCAACAATATTTGATTCTGCTTTGTTTCCTACTTTTGCATTCCAGCCACCTATGATTATCAGCACATCTTGTTTAGGTGTGTGATCAATTTCTTCCTGAACACTTGCATAAAAGCTTTTAATTTCTTCCTAGTCAGCATCTGTAGTGGGGGCATAAACTTGAATGATGGTTATATTGATAATACCTTTACCATCTTTACATTGGACATGTTACAGGCATTTATGGTACCTAAATGCCTGTAACATAACACGTTCATGCAAGAACATCAAGGGGTTTGGGTCAGCTCCCTTTGCCTGTTCAATAGTAATGTTATGCTTTCTCACAGCACAGTAATATAGCACAGGAATGAATCATTAGTCACAACATTTGTGCTTTGTGGTTGCTACAATGGCCAGTTCAGACATGTCTATGTATTATTTGATCTCTTGTTGCTTGACTATTTAATACTTGATGTCTTGCAGCTGAATGTCTGACCTTCCTCTGTTTGAAAGTATTATATTGGAAGTGATATGAATCTGTTTTCTGTGGTGTTTAACCTATGATTGCTCCTTCACATATATAAGTAATCATGATGTTTCAGCCTCTATTTGACTTAACTGAACATATCACATTTTCTAGCAGCAGAATAGCACCCAAATCAATGTTAAAAAATTTTTAATCATAAAACTAACAATAACAATTAAATTCAAGTGAATAGTTGTTTTAGTGGCTGAAACAAAAACAGTGCATTCCTGAAGGGGGGGCAAATGGTCTTATGAGGCTGCAGGACCCCTATGCCAGTGTCTGTGTCGCTTGGGCCATGCAAACTGGCATGGATGCTGGTGTAGGGGCACTTATGCTGGACCCCCTGGAATGCAGCAGCAGCATGGCCTCCTGACACCAGCGCTGCCTCTCACCGATGTTCTCTCGGTGCAAGTCCCCCATGCCAGCATGCCGGGAGACATTCCCAAGGCGTTCTGGGGGGTGGAACCGCCATTAGGCAGCTTCCTGACCCCTTTTAGCCTGGGAACGCCCCCTAATGCAATGGCATTGCTGCACTGTGCTTCCCAGATATCCTGGCCATCTGGATCCATGTCATGGTAACACAGACTGGCAACTCTAACGCACTTTACCTACAGTAGGTCTCCCTTCAGAATCAACTTAATTAGTTCAGTTAATTCAGATGTTTCAGTAGAGGGAATGTGACTGTGGACCATACTATTAATATGTGTTATATGTTGCCATGTATTTTTTTAACTTGGTCTCGCTGCATTATATTTCTACCTATGTAATATCATTTATTGCATTGTTTACAAAGTCATGTTTAATACTTACGCCTTGTTGCAGATTTCTGCAATCCAATCCTATTGCATTGTTTATCAGATGTCTCCTTATCCTGTTGATTGTACTTACTAACAGGGCAATCCTGATAGGGTGCTGAAGGAGCTCTGGGAGCTGATCAGCTGCCATGCCAACGTATCCCTATGATATGCCAGTGAAACCCAAAGATATGCCAGTGAAGCCACCCCGTGCTAACCACACTGTTGCCAAGCGCTGGTGCAGCGATGCTGGACCCCCTGCCGGAGCGCTCCACCGGCGCAAACCTCTACACCAGTTGTTGAGGGAGTGGGCAAGAATTAATAAGCACACTGAGCTGCCTCAGTCCAAGAATGCCCCCCCCACCCAGCAAAATCATAGAGCTACACCCACAAGCACTGCAGCATACCCCGTAAGTGCCCACTGAGTCTGAAAAAAACAACTCCTGACCAGCCACCACTACCTTGCTGCCCTAAGGACCACAAGAGGCTGACTGGCACCAGAGCCCACACCCATTGGCCTCCAAATGAACCCCTGCCCCCCCCCCCCAACATGGCCAATGCTGACTCCTAGAGGTCAATACGAACTTCAGTCCATGCACAGGCAGGCCAGTCATGTGGCACTGGCCCATGTCCATCAGCTCTGTGACCACAGGACTTAGGCATCTCACACCATGTGGGGGCTCAAACACACACTGGGGGAATGAGGGTACCATACAACTCACTGACAGGATGGTGTGTGTGAGGGGGGGGAACCAGTTGCACAGGACCATTAGTCCACTGCAGACCTGATTCCCCCCATGGAGAGAGTACCCAAGGACACACTCCAGGCCTTTTCTGCAGGTTTGCTGGCCCAGAGGAGCAAAGGAAGCAGCCCACCACCCAACAGCAGAACCTTGACTAGGAGTCATGGCATGGATGCCCCAGCATGGAGCAAGGTCAGCTCAAAGCCCCCCCCCCCATCCACACATCCCATTTGTTCCCAATTTGTCTGTTGGCCCACATGTGGCACAGGTAGGCTCCTCCAACTGATGTGTTGCCCCCCCCCACACACACACAGCTATTTTGTCCTCTGCTAGTGTCATGGAGCATCTTCTTGCCTTCCCCCCTTCAATATGGGCCATGGAAGCTCAGTTGGTCATCCTCCAGACCTTGGGCATCAAGGACTCTGCATGGTACATGTGCGTGGCCAAGGTGTCGCAGTGAGGAGATTCCATGTCCTCGGATGGGGGTGGGAGTTGTGGGTGATGGGGAACCTGGTGAGATGTTGCAGTGCCCTGGGCTGGTCCCAGGTGCTGTCCCTGGTGGAGCTGTGGTCTTGAGGTTGCTGACCAGCCTCAGGCATGAGACATGCAGCCTGCTCAGAACATCCCCCAACCTTGAGAACCAGCGTGGTGTAGTGTTTAAGAGCGATGGTTTGGAGCAGTGGACTCTGATCTGGAGAACCAGGTTTGATTCCCCACTCCTCCACATGAGTGGCAGATGCTAATCAGGTGAACTGGATTTGTTCCCCACTCCTACACATGAAGCCAGTTGGGGACCTTGGGCTATTCACAGTTCTCTCAGCCCCACCTACCTCACAGGGAGGGAAAGGGGAGGTGATTGTAAGCTGGTTTGATTCTTCCTTAAGTGGTAGAGAAAGTCGGCATATAAAAACCAACTCTTCTTCTTTTCATCCATATGGGCAGCCACTGACAGGAAGAAGCTGGGGACCAGGCACAAGTGGAGGGATGCTATGCTCCAGGATCAGTAGTGTTTGGATGGCCTTGCAGCAGTTCAGGGGTCAGCTACTGGCCACCTTGAGTGGTTTGTGCTTGTCCCCGAGGACACAGACAGGCAGCAGGCGGGCACCAAGGGGCTGTTCATGGACATGTCAGCAGTGCTTTGTGGGCTTGTAGCAGGTCTCACACCTGTGGCCCCCACCTCCCTCTCCATCGACGATGGCAGCTGGGGACCCCAGAGGCAGCCCCTGAGGCCAGAGTTGCCAATGTGCCTGTGTTGCACCCCCACCATTGATCACCAGGCACCCATGGCTGGCCCCCTTGTGGCCCTGGGACGGCACTTAGTGGGCTGGGCCCAGACAGGCCTGGGGGTGCAGGCATGCCTTGGGTGACAGCAGTGTGCAGAGTGATAGGGGCCCCTTTCCCCTCCCCATGTTGCTGTTGCTGTTCTGTTTGGTGGAGGTGTGTCCTTAAAGGGTTTGTGTGGAGGCTGCGAGCATGGCCTTGCAGGGCCACTGTGGCACCAGCGGCTGGGTACCTCTGCCACGGAGGCCCTTGGGATCAAGCCGCTTCATTATGTAATATGCTTCAAGTCTCAGAAAGGCAGACTATAAACAATGTAAATAATAAATACAAGAATTACCAAAGTAATTTATAGAACCCAGAGCATAAATATGAGGTTCAAACTATATGTTAAACATAAATGCATGTATTAAAAAAACCTGCAGGTTATTTTTTAAGGCATAGTACTTTCAGGAAGGCACAGTTTTCAGCAAAGAAGAGGAAATGCTTAACCTTGTTCCTGCTCATCACTTTTCCATTTCAACTTCCCCCAAGCCATTTTATCCTCATACAGGGTTCCAGCTATGTGTTTGCTGAAAATATCTGGAAGGGAAAAAATGGATAGGGGTGTGGGGGCGGGGAGGGAAGACTTGTGTTGTGTCAGAAAGGTAGTTGGGAAAGGGGTTTAAAGAAAAAACGTTTGTATGCACCATGGACTTTGTCCCTCAAATCGGTGGCATAATAGAAGGATACTACATGCCTGTAATCAGATTTTCCAGATGCTCAACTTTCTACTGCTATTTCCACATCCACAAGATGTATTTTTAACTCCTGGCACTACAATGAGGCAGAAAACAAACTAAATCCCATCCCCCCCCCCCATATACATAGTGCAAAGCAGTGTATCCCAGCCAGGAGTTCAATAGTCAAATGCTGCTCAAGCTGATGGGCATCCAGGTGAAAGTGTAAAATAAGATAATTTGTACTCCAAGTATAGTGTGTGTAGAGGATAGATGAAGATAGTTGAACAAGAAATGAATGGGAAAAGTAGGCAGTAAAATGTGGAGAAAATATTTACAGTAGAATCAAAATAGGGATGGCAAGTATAGCCAAGTGTAGCAATACTTGATACTGTTTATAATTTTATAATTTAGAGTTTTGGTTAACTAGAAGATTGGTCTAGTTAAAGAGCAAGATGCTTATACGGTATATGTAATTTAGAGTAGTTCATCATTAAGATAAATCCACTGTGTGACTTAAACGAGCGTTCTCTGATTATTTACTGGTTCACTTATAATTATTTACCGATTTCCTTGGAAGGAGGTCTAGACTGTATGTATGTGTATGTGTTTGTAATGTTTAAATTTTCAATATATATATATTTAAAAAGATGTATTTTTAACTCCTGGCACTACAGTGAGGCAGAAAACAAACTAACCACCCCCCATATACATGGTACAAAGCAGTGTTTCCCAGCCAGGAGTTCAGTAGTCAAATGCTGCTCAAGCTGGTGGGCATCCAGGTGAGGACCTACGGCAGAGGCCCTCGCAACATTTTGCCATCCCTACATCTATAGCTGCTGTCAGTGGTAAGGGTCTGGCTTGGAGCGTTCCAGAGCTTTGAGAGGCTGCATACAGCAGGAACATGCTGTGCTGAGAAGGCTGTTGAGAAGACTCAAACCAAAACACAAAGAGGAGATTGTCTTCCATGAACTGTAAGCCAGAAGGTGAAAAATGCCAGCAACAGTAATAATTGGAAATAATGGTTTCAATTGGGGTATGAAGTTGGGGGGTGATCACATTTATTTTATAGGATCCATTAATATAATATACAAAAACCTGATACCCAGGTTGCAAAATGAAATCTGTATTACAAAGTCACAAAATGTCCATATGACAACCCCTGGTTAATCTGCCAAATACCAGCTAGATCTGGAAATCCACAAAATGCAACAAAGACCAATCTCTGTAATGGCTGATGGATAGTTAATCAATGGGGCAATTTGCACAAAATCTTCATCCTGAGCCAAATTAAAGTGAACCTGAGTTTATATAAATCTTCTACAATTTGGTGTATGATTAAACAATGCAATTACAATCCTGCAATTTCTCTATGCTGGTTATCACCAGGAGCTCTTCAGGTAATGTAAGAACATAAGAAGAGCCTGTTGGATCAGACCAGTGATCCATCTAGTCCAGCATCCTGTCTCTTTTTCCCTCTCAGGCCTTTTATACATGGGAAGTTTGTGTTCGGTTTGCCACTCTCTAGATGCACAGTTTTCTCAACTGAATTCTAAAAACTCTAGGCATGGGGTCTTTTTGCCCTGAAGAAATTCCAGGAGCACCTTGTGATTAATTATGCATCCCCAGTGAAAATGCAGAGCTTCTGAGTCTTTCCCCCTGACAACACTGCTTTGTAATTGGCTGGAGTGTATTTTTAAAAAATACATCACCAGCCCCTGCCAGCCCCACAGTGGGATTCTTTCATTTGAAATGAACCGAGTGGCCATTTTACAGCCAAAGCAGAGAAAGGTCTAGATAAATACACACACCCAACCAATTTGTTTCTGGCTATCACAGTACAAGGGTCATAAGAAAATAAAAACACTTGCATGGTCATTTCCATTTAATCGTTCCATCGGTAATCACTCACACACACACACACACACACACACACAGGCTTTCAGGCCTGATAGAGGACACACATAAAGGGGGTGGGAATCAGCCAGGCTCTACTCAATCCCTGAGGTCTGAAAACCCTCACTGTGAAAGTGACTGGGGGGTGGGGGGCAGGAAGAAATCAGCCTGTGTTCAATCCCCAAAGTCTGAAAACTCTTGCTGTGAAACTGACCAAGGGGGGATTTTTTTAAACTGAGCCAAGTAGCCATTTAACAACCAAAGCAGAGAATCACACCCAAACTCGGGACACAAGCCTGTTTATTTTCTGTGAGTTCTATTTTAGCAATAAAACACTAAATATATAAATAGAAATGAAGAGCAGCTGAGGGAAAGACCCAGTGCTCCCTCGACCCCCCCCCAATTCGGGCAATTTACCACCGAGTTATCCAAATGGGGGGGGGGAGAGGGAGTGCTGGTCTTTCCTTCAACTGCTCTTCTCTTCATTTTTATTTATATGTTTAGTGTTTTATTGCTAAAATGGAAATTGCAAACAACAATAACAATAACAAAAAAAAAAGGCTTGTGTCCTGAGTTTGGGTGTGATTTTCTGCTTTGGTTGTTAAATGGCTACTTAGCTCAGTTAAAATTATAATTTGGGGGATGGAATTTATCAATCACACTTCTGTAGTTGTTGCTGACTCCTACTCCTGTTTGAGTTTCGGAAGGTGGGGGTAGAGGCAAGCCTTTATGTATTCCTAGTGTAAAACAGAAGTATTTAGGAGGCCATTTTCATAAAGGGAGTATAGCTGTCATTCATGAAAAAAACTGAGTTTTGTTGCATTGCTTATTTTATATACTGTGCCATTTTACTGAATCATTTTCTAATTTTTAAATCTAGATTTATTGCATTTTATTGAATGTTTTAATTTTTAGTTGGCGTAGTCTGGAACCTATGGGCTTAAATGCATCATTTGGTTTATCTCGCTACTTATAAGTAAAAAACTATTTTGCATCACAATTATGTAACCCTAATTACACCATCCTTATGTTAAATAATCCCACCTGTACCAAGTAGAAACCATGAAACCTTAAAACACAGATGATGAATCAGTAATTAAGGTGCTAAGAAGGACGTTGCTGCATGAGAGATGCTATAGAAGCATACCATATAACCTCAGGTACTATAGTTAACAATTTGATCTATTTACATAAGAATTTATTTTGTTTAATGATCATCTTATTAAGATCATTTTTTACAGATAGCAATGTTTTGAAAGAATTACAGAGCAGCAATTGCCCTATTAACACGCCCTACCATGTTTTCAATAAGGTAAAAAACCTTTTACCATTCCATTTATTTAAAAAAATACTTATAGAATAAATTTACTTAAAACATATTTTATTAGGAATAGATGATAATTCACTGATGAAGTAATCCAACAAAACAAGTGCAACCTGGGAACTTGTCTTGACCTGATGATCTCACTACCTGAAGTTGATTTTACCTGGTGATTTCACTACTTGAAATTAACAGCAGACACAGACTTCCATTTTATAATAGAATATTTAGAATAATACAGACTTTAAGCTGGAAAAGAAACTATAGCAATTTGACCTTCTGAACTCTACCTGATTAATTAACTACCTGATGAATTTAGCAAATAAGATTTCAATTTGATTAGAAATTCCAAGCCAATAAGAGAATATATCATTTTGAATTTGTATACTATTAGGATTTACTTTGTATTTTGCATTTTCTTTTGTATAACTAACAAAAAGATGTTTGATAGATTTAAAGAAATATATAAGTTGTATCTATATTAACAAACTGTGTTAAACATTGGAAGCCTTTATACTGAATAAATCAATGGTTATTTTTTAATAGTGTATACTTGTGTTAAACATTGGAAATCTATATACTGTATAAACCAACAGTGATTTATGTTTTGAATATATATGCATAAATATTTTATTATAGGTATTACTATTTTGTTTTTTACCTTAAAAAGAGATTAGACAGATTCATGGAGGATAGGGCTATCAGTGGCCATAGTAACTAAAGAGAACCTCCACATTCAGAGGCAGTAAACTTGTAGATAACATCAGGGGAAGGCCTCAGCCTTTGTGCCCTGTTGTTGGGCCTCCAGAATAATTGGTTGGCCACTGTGTGAGACAGGATGCTGGACTAGCTGGACCACTGGTCTGATCCAGCAGGGTTCTTCTTATGCTCTTGAGTATGAGGTGGACTGTCATTTTTGCTTCAAAGGAAAAACGATTATTTATTGTGGCAAAGGTGACATTGTTCCATGTTTATGAGATAATTTTCTTAACATTGTCCTTCAGTGTGGAGACCAGACTTCCTTCTCACATCCATTTTAAACATATGTCTATCTTCTTTAGATATCTGAAACAAAGGAACAGTTTTGAAATATGTATGTTTGTGTGTGTATATATTTAACTACCTGGTACTTGTTTGTGTAACACCATGGAGGACATGTAAAAGGTACATTTTTCAATGTTCTGGAAAGATTTCAGTTCCCACCCACTAGGTGTCTGGAAACTTACATTCAAGGTTCAGTTGACATTTAATTTGAAACTGTGTATAATATGGTGTGCCAATCCCAGAGATGTTTAGGATAGTCTTTTTCAAATGCTAATTTATTTGAGTTCTGCCAAGAAGCTCTGAGTGGCATATGTGGGATTTTCCCATCCACAACAACTTTGTAAGGCCAGGCTGACCATGGCATCATGGTTTAATACAGATTTGGTCCTGTTAATCATGGTACCATTCTGATGCTTGATCTGTTAGTCCATGCTAGCTCTCAATGCCACTTTCTAACCCTGTCCACCAGGCAGAAGGACATTTATGGCATATAAACTATCCGTATCTGCAGGGCTAAAAGAAGAAATTGGGAATGATTAAGGATGTGCAATTTTCATTTCCCAATATTTGTTAATTTGTTCATTTACGTCTTTATTTTTCCCCATTATTTAATAGGAAAAAACACCCTGTTTTGGGCTTTGATTTACATCTGATTCAACAAGATAACAGCTCATGCTTCCTCTAATAACCACACAAACCTCCTTAGAAAGAATAGTGTGCCAGCGTGGTGCAGTGGTTAAGAGTGGTGGACTCTGTTCTGGAGAACCGGGTTTGATTCCCCATTCCTCCATATGAGTGGTGGACTCTAATCTGATGAACCAGGATGGTTTCCCCACTCCTACACATGAAGCCAGCTGAGTGACCTTGGGCTAGTTACAGTTCTCTTAGAGCTCTCTCATCCTCACCTACCTTGCAAGGTGTCTGTTGTGGGGAGAGGAAGGGAAGGAGATTGTAAGGCGGTTTGATTCTCCTTAAAAGGTAGAGAAAATCAGCATATAAAAACCAACTCTTCTTCTTCTTCATATACAGTCCCAACTTAACTTCTATGTCAAAGACAAATTTCACAAAAGGTGCTCCTCTCCCACTGTTGGTATATACTGCAAAAGACAGGCATATAGCTTTAGATGTGCTTAAATCAGTTTTTTTAATCTATTGATGGCCATGCAGGAAAGTGGATTTATAAATGTACCTCAGTCTTCCTGCATTTTAAAACACCAGTTCATTCTATCTGAATTGGATTGTTAGTTCTCATCTACCATTCTTTCCCCATACAGTTGTACTTTCTACCCCCCGACACACATTTTAACTCATCCTCACTGTACAGAAGCACCATGTTTGACACTACTAACTGGCAGAGCCTGGTCCTCTTATCTGATTCCTCCACCTTTTGAATGACTGTTGGCATCTGTGGCATAGCCATTTCCTTCCCGTTTTCTTCTTCCCCTTGCTCTCTGGTTAAACCAACCAAGTTGTAGAAAATCATTGTCAGTTTAATTGAAAGAGTGTAGCTTGTGCAATCTGGATGACAGATATTGATACGCTGTATACAAGGTATGTGTGTATACTTGTCCTGGGTCTTTGATAGAAGGCTACTCTTCTTTTACAGCTTCTGGCTGAATAGTTAGGACTGAGCATTTTCGTGTTCTTGCTTGCTGCAGTTTTGCATTCCGTCTGTTACGTTGTGGAACTGTTTCTAATCTGTGTAAAATGGGACAAAGAAGTTATTTGTTGTAACAATTGCACTAGGTATCAGTCAGCAATGTTTGCTTCTTTGGGATTGCTTTGCTGCAAGATATCTGCTGTGATGGGCACAGATTAATATACATTGTGCAATGCATGGAAATCCAAACAGGTAGAGAGTGGGGGGAGGAAGGAGCACTCTGTCTTTTTGATCTGTCCTCTCACTGCGGAAATCACAACTGTAGGAACACGCACAAGGAACAAGGAAGTCTTGGGATTGGTGGTACCCTCAGACATCTGCAACCAGTGATTCTTCAAACTTCTGTGGGTCGAAGCCATCCAAGTGGTTTTCTTTTTTTAAAATGTAAATATGGTAGTGATCTTTCCATGCTAAATAATTCCAGATGGTGTAACAAAGTATTTGGAGCCAGAGCATTTTCCAGGACTCCTCAGTTAAAGTCTGAAGTTCTATCAGCTGATGCTTCAGATGCTTCTTCACAGGGAAATTTGCCATCATCCCAAACTCCCATGATTCATGCAAATTTTGCAAACTATGACTGCACTGTGTTGGTAATTCAGAGTGAACACATGAGTGCATCAGGAAATCTGGGTGATGATTCAGTAGAGGTGATTCTGAGACACTACAGAATCAGTCCTGAAGCATGATGTTAGGGATTACTGTGCCATTTCCATTGTTTCTGGTGTTGTTTCTCAGATGATGTTATGCTTCAGATAAAGTGCGAGCAACGAGAAATGTAGAGTGTTACCCAGAAGGAAAAACATATACGTAAGCATAGCATGGATAATGTGCCAGCAGTAACTTTGCATTAAAAAGCTCATGTCAGAGAGAAGCTTTGTATCCAACTCAGGAAATGGTGCTACCGCTCCATTTAGTAGCCTTTCTCTACCAAGAGGTCAATTGGGAGTACTGTTTAGTTTTAAGTGCTACAATTCAAGATCGCAAATTGTAAACAGTTCAGAAGATGGCGCTGAAGAGATCTAGTAGACAAGTCACATGCAGAAAAGTGGAAGACACTGCATAGGGTTGGGTTAGGCCTTTAGTCTTTAACTGCTGGGTTAAGACCCATAACTGGATCACAGTCTGATCTAACGTACAGGGCACCAGTGGCACAATGTTTCATTATTAACTTTTCTAAAATCAACACAATGTATGTTTTGCCAAACATGGTAAAACAATAAGAAGTGATTCTCACTGCATGTGAGAGCTACATTTCAACTCCTGCCAGTGTCCGGGAACTGACATTAAAAGCCACACCATGGCATGAGGCATGTACTTACGGCCTCCTTGGCTGAAGATTCAACAAGGATAGGTGTCTGGTCAGGAAGCCTTAAAGGTAAACTGTGAGTCAGTGGGCAGTGGTAGCTTGACCAACTGTAGTGGGGCAAGCCCTCAAGGGCCTGAAAAGAAAGCCCTGGTAGGATGCTGAGAGACTCCTTAATTTGTACCTGCCTACTTGTATGAGGGTCCATAAAGCTTCCCTTCTTCACTCTAATTCCATGGAATTTGTTTTGCAAGTGCATATCACAGTTATTCTAAACAAGATGAAAATAAGGAAACATTTATCAGGATGAAGCAGTAATGGTCTAAATGATCAGGGTGGAGAAGCAAATAGGGTCACCACCCTTCCAGGTGGGTCCCCTGAGTTCTCCCAGAATCACATCTCCAAATTACAGAGATCAGTTTCCCTGGAGAAAACATCTGATTTGGAGGATGGACTCTATGGCGTTATACTCTGTTGAGGTCCCTCCCCAAACTCCACCCTTCCCAAATCTCCAGGAATTTCCTCACCCAGAGTTGGCAGCTCTAGACATCACATTTCAACTAATGTGGCCCTGTGTGAGAGGCCTTATGAAGGAGATCCCAGTCTAGGGTTGCCAGCTCCCCAATGGGAAATACCTGAAGATTTGTGGGTGGAGCCTGGAAAGGGCAGGGTTTGGGAAAGGGACATTGCTCAGTGAGGATGTAAAGCCATAGCGTTCACCTTTCAAGGCTGCCATTTTCTCCAGGGGATCTGATCTATGTAGTCTGGATATCAGTTATAATTCTAGGACATCTCCAGGCTCCACCTGGAGGTTGGCAACCCTATCCCAATCTTTTGTAGCAACTTTATATTCTGAGGCTGAAATAGGTAGTAGCTGGCGATCTCCTGCTATTACAACTGATCTCCAGCCGATAGAAATCAGTTCACCTGGAGAAAATAGCCGCTTTGGCAATTGGACTCTATGGCATTGAAGTCCCTCCCCTCCCCAGACCCTGCCCTCCTCAAGCCCCTCCCCGCCCCAAAAAACCTCCAGCCGGTGGCGAAGAGGGACCTGGCAACCCTAGGCTGAAACTTGATATACAAAACAGGTTCCGCATTTTAGTCCCCATAAACCCTGGCTAAAGTGATACAGCTTTTAGAAAGGTGGGGTTAGATTATACTTTATAACTGGAAGGGGTGTGTGTGTGTGTTGCGCAGTCAAGGCAGGCAAACCACCCCCAACACTTAAAGCATCTTTGTGTTTTCATGAACTCTGATTGCTACTTTTCCACTGCACCCCAGAGTTGAAAGGCCCAAATTCATTGCACAGGCAGCTGCAGAAGGTGCTGGGGGCAAACAAGGCCCAAAGGTGCTCCGCTCATGTTTCCACTGTGGGGAAGAAGCACAGGCCGAAACTGTGCCACTGTGAGGTCGCTTTTCTTCGGCGCCAAGAGATTGCAGGGCTCTTGGTCCAGAATGTCTGAATATTCAATGGGATAAGATGAGTTTCCATATGAAAAAGCACAAGTGTTGACAGACAGAAATTGGCACTCAGTGACACTGCAAACCCTAACTTGAAAGACAAGGCAAGCGCAGCAGTCTGCTGAATCAAGCAGGGAGCAGATTACACAGAACAAAGCTCCACTATACTCTCTCCGACCCCTTTCCCCCCCTACACACTTTGTGTGTGTGTGTGGGGGGGGGGTGTCACAATTTCCACTCTTTTGGTGCCCTCTGTTGGCTGTTGCTGATAACACATGACGAGACAAACAAAAAGTATTAAGAACAGCAGCGGGGGGAATGTGCTGAAATGGTAGCAAGAAGCCATGCCTCGGTTTGCCCTTGTGTGTACAGGCATCACGGCGGCAGGAAAAGTCTGTAAAACGAGGGCCACTGCCGAATTTATATCTAGCGGAATGAGCGAGGTGGCATTTAAAGTGCATCAGGGGCAGGAATAAGCAGGGTCGGGGCCAGTCTTTTTTGCGCCCCAGGCAAGGCTAACTACTTGTGCCCCCCCCCCGCCATTGCTAACCCATTTTCAAAAACAGATGTCTTGTAGGAAAAAATAAAAGCCTGATGCATTCCTGCAAAACTTTTTATAAGACGTTATGATTAATTATATTCCATAGCACTGTTGTGGTGTGTGTGTGTGTGTGAAGTGCCGTCGAGTCGCAGCCGACTTATGGCGACCCCTTTTTTTGGGTTTTCATGGCAAGAGACTAACAGGTGGTTTGCCAGTGCCTTCCTCTGCAACTGTTGTGGTACTTATCTTAAAATTAAAAAAAATATATAAATTGTCAGTTGCATTTTTTTCAAGAAACGAATCTGTTTGAAACTGTGCCCCTCAGGCCAATTCTGCATCCCTCTGAGGTCCGCGCCCTAGGCGGCCGCCTAGTTCACCTAATGGCGGCACCGGCCCCGGGCATAAGTGAGCCTTCCATGTCCACACTCTGGGAGAAAAATAGCTGAGGAAAAGCAGTTTTGGCGGGGAAATAAGGCGGGGTGGGGGTGGCAGGAAGCGGCTCGGATGTTGTACTGCACATTAACCCCCTCCCCAGCTGCTTTAGGTGAATCTGGCAAGATTGGAGACAAGCTACACTAATGTAATGAGTACACTGGCCTTCATTTCCTAGGACTGCCGACCTCTAGGGAATTGCAGATGGTCTCCAGACTACAGACATCCTTTTCCCTAGAGAAAATGGCTGCTTTGGAAGTTAGACTCTGTGGACTTTCCGGCAAACTGGCCAAGAGTCAGTGTGGTGTGGTGGTTAAGAGTGTGGGACTAGTATGTGGGAGACACAGGTTCGAATCCCAACTTGTGCCACGGAAGCTTGCTGGGTGACCTTGGGCCAGTCACACCCTCTCGGCCCAACCTACCTTACAGGGTTACTGTGAGGATAAAATGGAAGAGAGGAGATTGATGTCCACCACTTTGACTCCCCATTGGGAAGAAAGGCGGAGTATAAGTGAAGTCAATACAGACATAAAATCATACCCACTGAGTTCCCTCTCCTCTCTTCTTCTCTCTTCTCCAAACCCCACCCCACAGGCTTCACCTTCAAATCTCCAGGTCTTTCCCAACCTGGAGTGGGCAAGCCTAGCTTTCAATAATTCTTAGACTGTGTGACAGAACACATAAAACGTTGTCAGAAGAGCAATGCTGTAGGAAATCCACAAAACCATTAAAGGCTCCTGCGACCCCAAAATTATTAGCCTATAGATAAGGCTGCCTGCTGCTCTCTGTAGGGTTTACTCCCCCAAATGTACCTTCTTCCACTTAGCCTCTGTTGGAGTAGTTATTCTGTTGTGCCTCTGCAACAGCATGGATCATTCAACCACCAACCCTAACTACTAACAACTCACTAATCTAGAGATAGAAATGGTCTCCCTTAGAGGAGCCTACCCATTGGGCCTCTGTCCTGCCCTGGGCTGGCTTTCTTCCAGGTAGGGGGAAGCACTGAAACAGAGGATGGCTGTGGCCCGCTCTAAAAATAAAGCATGGAGAGTGTAACTGGGTAGCGTTCCTCCACTTTTAATTGGGGGGGGGGGCAGAGTGTGTTTCAGCTGTCAGGAAGTTGGGAAACACAGTTCTATCTGATAAGGAAACAGCAGTTCCTTATCAGCTTCTGCCACTGCTTCTGCCTGCAGTGCCATCAAATAGCTCCCCCCGCCCCCCAAAAAGCAGCAGAGCTGGGGACATGACCTACCAAGCCTTTTTGTCTGTTTGTTCTACTAGTGAAGAAACAGGACTGTTACTCTGCAAAATCCATCTAACATACCCTGACAGCTAAGGGGACCCTTTATATAGGTTTGCCACCTTAGAACGCAGATGCTGGATACAAGCTATTACATTCCCCAAAGCAGCAAGAGAGAAGACAGCCATGGCTCCTCCTGCTTATTACCTCCCCTGTTCTGTCATTTGCCCCTCTCCCTCACCTGCTGGGTAAGTACAACTCCAGGTATGTCACACAGCAGGTAAAGGTGGAGGATGGATGGCAAACTACAGAGGATTTGCAGCTGCCTGCCCTCCTGCTGCGCTGGGAGATGTGCAATTGTAAGCATGTTTACTCAGAAGCAAATCCCACTGTGCTCAATGGGACTTACTCTCTAGTAAGTGTGCTTAAGATTGCAGCCTTAAAGGTCCGTGACCACAGTCTAGGGCACATGCTGTCAGTCCTGCCTTTGGAACGTGGTCGGTTGGAGGATTCTAGAGGGCTTTCTCAGAATTTTCCAGACATTTCAGAGGCAAGCCTGCCGCTTTGGAACGCAGTAATACTTGGGGCTCTCTGTGGTGTTCAAAAACTGTTCCCACTGATTTTCAAATTGCAGTACATAGAAGCATTTAAAAAAAGAAAAGAAAAACCTTGAATTAAAAAAAAAATGCTTCTCCCCCCACCAGTTGTCAAAAGAGGAAACAGCTATCTAAGGAAACACCATCTATTCGTGGTGTGTCCAATCAGAACTGTGGCGAATATGAGTATGCAGGCAGCAGACTCAAAGGGACATGGGGGGGGGGGGTCATTTCATTTTACCCTCTCCCACTATTTCCTCTCTCATCTCTCTGAAAGCCCCCATAACCTCTCACTTTTCCTGCTTCCTGCTCTTCTTCCTACCCACCAGCCAACCTACCTTTTATCTGCCCCCTCATTTTCAGTCATAATTATTTATTGAATTCATTTATATCCTACCTTTCTCCACCAAGGGGACCCAAAGCAGCATATATAATTCTCTTCTCCATTTTATCTTCACAACAACCCTATAAGGTAGGTTAGGCTGAGAGTGTATGAGTGGCCCAAGGTCACCCAACAAGATTCCATGGCAGGGTGGGGATTTGAACCTGGGTCTCTGCGATACTAGGTTGATACTCTAGCCATCACACTACACTGGCTGTCATGGAGTGGCTGCTGTTGAACAGTAGCAAGCAGCTTGGCCTGGGTGAGTCATGCAAATCACATAGCAGCTAGTCACCATAACCTTCTCTCCTTCCTACCCACCACAATGTGAACCGAAAGTATTGTACATCATTCTCCTCGCCTTCATTTTATTCTCACAACAACCCTGTTGGGTAGGCCAGACTGAGAATGTGTCACTGACCCAAGGTCACACAATGAGCTTCCACTGTAGAGTGGAGATTTGAACCTGGATCTCCCAGGTCTTAGTCTGAAACTCTAATTACTACCACTGAACATCTCTTTTTATGAATTTATTACTGGGATCAAAGCCCAAGGTAAAGAGCAAGGGCTTTTGTTACTGGTAAAAGTTGGAACAAACAGGATTAAAAATCTCATGAAGGGATACCCTCTTTTTTATTATTATTTGTGTGATTGGTCAGGCTTATCACACTTTATAGTACCTGCACATTTAAAAGCTCCCAAAAGACCATTTACATTTTTTAATTTTTTTAAAAAGGCCCATATCTTGCAGTGTCTACTTAATCAACATCCCCCAAGCCATTGGAACAAGAAGTATTTATTCTGCTTTTGTTTTAAAAAGGTTTTGAATGTCTCCAT